>NC_090447.1:128475905-128803155 GCF_031143425.1 Pleurodeles waltl
TACTGTTGTTGGGCCTGAATATGGACTCAGTGATGTCAAGAAGGTGCATGTCAGTGAGGTAGATGGCTGGACGGTTATTTATCATATTTTTCATGACTTTTTCCGAGTAGGCTGGCAAGGAGATAGGCAGGAAGTTGGCTAGCATCTTCAGGTCTGTTAAGGCTTCCTTTAGGAGGGCGAGTACTGTGGCGTGTATCCAGGTGTTTGCATTGGTGGCTGTGATAAGTGAGGTGGGAGTTGCACTGATAGGTTCCAATCCATTGATGAAGAAAAGGTGAGAACAGCAGTCTGAGGGTGCTCCGAAGTGTATGGACTGCATGGTCATTGCAATTTCATGAGTGGTGATGGTGGGTCAGGGGGTCAGGATAGTCATCTGGGTGTTGGTAGAGATTGGAAAGAGAGCTACGAGGGTAGAAGGGTTTGTTTGGGGCTTGAAGTTGTCAAAGATGCTGGTGATCCTGCTGGTTAATAATAGATACAGCTGGATGCAGAGGTCCTGAGAGGTAGCTACGCTTATGAAGCTTGCTGTCGGAGAGGTAAAGTCTTTTTGGCAAAACTTTCCTTGGCACTGTTAGTGTTGCTTTAGAGTTGGTCAGTGAGCACTGACTATTTGGTGGCTCTGATTTACTGATGGTATTGTCTGAGGGCTGATTTGTATGTGCTCTTGTCTGTGTTATCCTGACTTTGCCTCCATCTGAATTCAAGTTGCTTGCAGTGGTGTTTTGTAAGCCGGAGCTCTTTCATGTACCAGCTCCCCTATGGTCTAATGGCTTTGTTGGCTTTTCCGAGGAGCCAGGGTATGTGTATAGTGTTGATTTAGGTGTGGATGTTAGAGATGGATTTAGGGAGCTTGCTGTTGTGTCTAGGCCAGTGATGTAGGAGTTCAGAAGACCAGAATACTTCTGAGATCCTGTTCCAGTCCTATTGTGAAATTTTGGTGATGGTGTTTCTGTGGAGGTGTGGGGTCAGTATGCTGAAGATAATGAGGGTGTGGTCAGACCAGGTGATTGGTGTGGACTTGTCTACTGTAATATTGCTGAAGATGGTGAAGATGGGGTCCAGTACGTGTCCGGAGGTGTGTGTGGATACTTCCACTCTCTGGATGAGTCCGAGGTAGGACAGGCCCTCTAGAAGGTTGGTAATGTTGGGATCGATGAGGTCCTTCAGGGCATAGTTGAGACCGCCAAGGAGAATGAAGGTGCTGCAGTTGAGAATAAAGGACCAAAGTTGGAGCATGGTCTGGGAGGACAGTAGGTGAGGGTGACATTCAGGGTGCAGTTGGTGGATAGTAATAAGTTTGATGGTCAAGATTTCCATATTTCTGGTGGTTGTTTCGGAGGTGCTGGAGCATAGTATGGATTTTTTTTAAAGATGATAGTGATTCGCCTCAGGGTCTGTTTATCCCGTCTTGTCTTGTGATTTAGTATCTGGGAGAGACTGCCATGGTGATGACAGGAACCAAAGAGGCAGTCAGTTACATTTTGGTCAGAAAGAGCAGGCCCAGTGAGAGGTCATGTAGCAGATCCCAAATTTTGCTGACATGCTTACTGAGGGAGCCAGTGTTGAGAGGCATACAGGACAGGAAAGGGGTGTGGTGTAGAAGAGGTTGAGTGTGTGTGTGGTCATGTGTGTTAAGTGTGTTGGGTGTGTGAGGTGTGTGGGGGAGTGAGGTAGGTGTAGGAGTGTGCATGTGAAGTGGCAGATGGTGCAGGAGAACACACCTTCGGTGTTGTGCAGTGATGCATGCAGCACTGGGAGATGCACGGGGCTTCAGGTCATGGAGGGTTGCAGTGGAATTGCGATAGGGTGGGGTGGGTGGTAAGACGACCATGGGTCCTGGCGCTGGGCATGGGTGGGGCGAGGATAAGGTCAGATGAGCTTGCCTTTGATGCAACTTTGTTCCACACTGGAGCTTCCATTAAGTGAAGACAGTTTGGGGGGAAACCAGTGATGTCACTTCCTGTGCTGAATGATGATAGGAAATCCAATTAATCACTTCTTGTGCAGGTGGATGATGATCTGGAAATGACTGTTATCTTTGACATTGCAAAGATGTTGATCGTTTGCCTGTAAATTCTTTCTCTTTTCCTCCGACTTCTTATGTTGTTAGTCTGCTTGTAACTCGTGGTTGAAATGATTTTTTACCTGTGAATGTGTGGTGTATTACACAGTCAAAACTTCCTCCCCCAGGCTTTATTAGGTCAATTTAATGTATTATGTCTACTTTAAATTATGAAAAAAGTATATTTATTTCTTTAAACCAAAATTAAAGTTGTTAAATACACTTTTCCCAATACTTTTCCTGTTTTCCCTACTGTTATTTTTTGGACTCTATCATTTTCTATGGGTGTTTTGTTGCAATACCAGTGAGAACGAAGTGTGGTGCTAGACCTATTCAAAGGTTGAGCTTGAGTACATTTACTGCTGTTTTGTGCCCATTTTGCCTGTAGTAAATTTAGCAGTGTAGTTTCTCAGTAGTAATGGTCCTACTCTTGTGTGGGTTGATGTTTGGTATCACCATATCCTTCACTAGCCTCTCCCGAACCCTCCATAAAACCCTATCTGTTAGTAGTAATTATTACACATTTTCCAGGCACTCATCCTTATCCTTTGCACTTTTACTGCAAAATGGTACATGTACGTGTGCAGAGATTTCCACACACATGGAGGAGATCTTCAAACAGAAGAAATAGGGGACTTGAAGGTGGAGATCTTGTGGGTTTGTAAATGTCATTTTTAGGGCATTGGTAACACTACTGCAGTACTACTAAACATACTACGAAATACAATATCGGAGTAGCCCCTATATTTTTAAACTTACATTGCTCCCCAGCGAGTCCCGTGATGAGGGAATACCCCCTTGCATACATTATTCCTGGCGCAGGCATAATGTAGCTCAAGGGTTTACAAAGTGGCGCAATGCATGCATTGTTCCACTGTGTAAATATGGCGGGTGTAAAGAGCCACTTTAGCGTTGCCCTAGCATAAAATAAATTACGCTATAGCGGCACTAAGGTGGCGCTAAGGCCTCCTTAATCAGGCCCTTTGCCTTTCAAAATTATCAAGGTGCTCCAGAGCAGAGTGATGATGGCACAATGTCATCACATACATCACACGCGGAGTGTGCAGAGGAGTGCATTGCTTCTGATTTGCCTGACCGGAAGTAAGGAGCAAGGCAACTCTGCCATGTTTAACCTCAGGGGTACACTTGTCTGTTAATATATGCTGACCTTACTCATTAAGGTCTGCTTACAAAGTTTTAAAAGGATGCAAGCTGAATTTCCTGCACATGCCTAATAAGCACCCTCAGGTGAATTATAAAGCATAAACAATAAGAAAATTACTCTGAAGAGTCATGCGTAACCCTTCTGCTTAGACTTCTTCTCATTCATGGACCTACCATAGTGACAATGTTATGGAGGTGGTTGAGCTGGTGGCAGCTGATATTGGTAGGGCAAAAGTCTCATTACTAAAAGTTTACACATGTACTTCCACCGCTGATAATTATACTGACATCAATGCTGGTCTTATTACCTAGTAGGAGGTTAATGGACATGATCAAATTACTCTTTTAAGAGAAGACCTTATATTGAAAGTTAAAAAAGCATTGGCCAGCATTCAGGAGCATAGTCCCAGTGATCTGATGCTATGTAGATTTTGTGCTACATTTGATGCGACTGAAATAGCACCCTCTCATCAATTTGATAAACTAGAGCTGCAAGTTGATATCTTTTAGATGCTGGTTTCCTATGTTGTGGCCATAGATGAAGAACATGCATAGTTAGGCACGATAGTAGAATGGTCGAAGGAGAGAGTTCAATGAAGTAGGAGGCACAGCAACTGGTCTCCATCATTAGATAAACAAATTAGTTTGCCCCAAATGCTTCAGACTCTATTGGAAGACCTAAAAAGGGATCGCTCAGATGACAAATGAGACCAGCTCTGCCCTAACCTATTCACGTGGCTAAGGTAGTGAAAGAAAAAAGTTCATATAGATGATGACAATTTGACAAATGAGCCTCTTGTGAATTCTTTGTTGATCTCAGTGGAAGATGAGCCTTCGCAAATTCACAAATCCACTTCTAATGCATGCAGCCCAAGAGATCATGTGGATATGCACTTTCAACCAGTAATCACGAAGAGGAAATGCAAAAAATAAATACATTAATTAAGTAATAAGATAACTAAATTGACAGGTATGAAAGAGTTACTGAGGCTCCACAGAAAGAGGAAAGAAAATTATATCCAATGTTCACAAAAAGTTGTGTGACGGAATCTCTCATGGTGAGCAACAGTGAGATTTTAGATTTTTTCCACTATAACTATGTTCAGTCATGCTCACATCATGCAGTGCTACTAAAGCAGCAACTGTCACCAAGGAAAAATCAGCTTGCAATAGCACATCCTTTACACACTTTACGGAACCTGTCAATCTCCTGTGATATGTTCTGACTTAGACATTGCACCCACGGACGAAGACCCTCTTCAGCACTATGGATCCAAAGTGCTTTATTTTTCAAAAGCCTGTGTTTGACCAACACACCTAAGTCTAATTGCAAACCAATCAGGTCTGATTTCAATAACCAATCTGATTTTCATGACAGCTCCCCTTAAGTTGCAATCCCATCTTACATTCACTCGACAGTGAAACAGCAATCTTTTGGACATTGATGATAAATAGCTCCTCAAGTACTGAGCATACCACATTCACAGGTGAGACATTTTGCCCACATCTACACACACACTACATAACATTCAAAGAGCTGCATCAAGTGCTCATGCACAGCAAAGGGTGTAAGCCTGTAACCCAGCTCAGGGTTCCCTGTTGAAGTTGAAACTAAATATTCTTAAATCCAATTCAGATAACACATTTAACGTGGCACTCTGCTCCAATATGCTTTCATAGAAACCCATGGCATTTTAAATGGAGGTTAACATTTTGCCTCTATTAAATTAATCAAGAATCAAGAGTACTAGTTTCTGCTTGCTCTTCTCTGATGAAGAGTGGGAGTTCACTACAGTCACCTGCACTACTTCTGCAGTCATGGACTCAATTGAAATGCACAGCAAACTACTAGAAGAATGGGGCATTAGGATCCACAGCATATCCAGCATAACACAAGAACACTATCCTATACTACAACTACAACTTAAAAGAACTCAAAGCCCTCAGCCATTCCACTGGGAGTTCAGGGCCCTAACAATGGTGTATATATATATATGTCAAACAACATTCACAATTGCACTTAATTATGTTCAGAACAGAACTGGCAGTCCTGCCCTCAAACACAATTTCAGGCCATCTTCCAAGAGAGAGGTCCATAACAGAAAACTGATTTTGACTTCTGGTGACCTGACAGAAGCATTAACTGTCTTCTGCTTTTGTCATGGGACATAGGTTGATTGAGAAGAATTCTATAAGAACCACATGCCGAAGAATTTATTATAACATTTGATGTATTTTGTCTGCAAGAGACGTGTAGTAGTAGATATTCACATTCCGGGGTAAATATGGTTTCACCGCAATTTCATATAAAGAAACTATATGGGTCATAACTTCCAGAGGTATGTCAATTTTTTATTTTAAGGCTTCTTACTTAATGGCTACAGAGAGTCAGTTGCACTCCTGATTTTGGGTGATGGAGCATTTGTATACTTTAATATTGAGGTGACGGTTTGTTTCGTTAACTAGGAAATTAGGTAACAATCAGTCATCATTAAGTTACAGTGTAACCAATTTGGCCATACAATGAAGACCAAGATTGGAAATAAAGTTTAAGGGTTTTATTTCAAATTAATATTAAAGTTAATGTAAACAAATCTCAAAAACATTCTATAAAGATACAGAATAGCAATTAGATAGTCAAATCTTCTGAAGAAGTTTAGATGAATTAACATAAGACAAACCAAAAAATCTGTGACAGAAACACCAAATTTCAGTAGCAACAATTAGTGCTATGAGAATAATCTCTGGTCATTTCTCCTACACACGAGTGGGAAGTTAAAATCACATAGTTAATTTGCAGTCAATAGGGAAATCTCTAAAAGTCTAAGCTACTGAAAAAGGAAAAATCTGTCTAGAAAAAGGCAGAAGGATAAAACAAAGGTGAGGAGCAGAAATAAGGCAAAATACATGGAGAAGTGAGGAGGAAGGTGTCAGCATTTCAGAAGCTTGGCCAAGAGTCTTCTTAGAGAGTTAAGTGTAAGCCTAAGCCGCACTCAGCAAATCAAAGGGATACAGAGGAATTCAGAGGTCTGTACCCCTCAAAGTCCAGAGACATTTTGCCTAAAATCAATTAGTGAAAGCCCTAGTGAAAACCACACAATTAAATTAGGTAACACTTCCAATCACGCCATCACTAGGTTTATTGTATTCTCCTGCCCACAGTGTAACTTGTTACATCGTCTTTCTCTCCCAGAGCAGGCCTGAGAGCCTTGCGTCCTTGGTCCTATAGACATTGTTTGCAACATGTATGAATAAGGGACAGTCATCTCACTCTTGATTTCTTCACAATCATTTATCAAGGACTTTTTCTCAGACTGTCTATTAGTAAAACAATAGCACATCTATTTTCAAACTAACATTTCGTGTGAATGCACAGCCAATGAAATGACACGTTGGCAGAAAATGAAAAACAATTTCTCATCAAATTCGGGCCTAGTCATGTCAATGTTAAAATATTATACACTAATGCACAATTAATTTGGGGTTACACTGCGCACATATTAATTTCTGCATTTACATAAATGCCATTAAATAGATTCAAATAAGATTTCATGTTACCATAAAAATTAATGCATACTTTGCTAATACATGAGCTTAAGCACGGTTGGGAAATGCCTTTCAACATTCACTATAAAACATTAGTGCACACATCACATAAATTGTTATAGTTTCAAATGTAAATACATTCAAATACCATGAGGATGGTTATGAAAGTACACTTAATGATTACATTTCATTTAATAAGATCAATGCACACTAAATACAATTTTTCTAACACTACAGTGAATGCGCTTTATTATTGAATTAGAGTGCACCGCTTCTCATTAGTATAACATTAAAGCACACAACACGTCAGGTTATGAATACATGACTGTGATGTCAGTGGTTGCAGCAAAATCTACTCTGCTTCATGGGTAAAAAAGCACAAGAACAATTGTTAATCAATATTTACATTAACCCAGGGCATAATGTCAAGACACAATAAATGAAAGAACTAAAAATGTGGCTCATTAATTTGAGAATTTCTAATGAAAAAATTCCTTTCATACTGACAAGTAAATGTAACCATTATTTGACTTTTGGCCATTTGAACGATACTTGGAATGCTAAACACATTTTGGAACATTCCCTCCAGCAATATACCACTTGGTATAGAGTTATTACATGGTATAGAGTTATTACACAGTGAGCATTAGGGCACTTAAAGGCAGATTAGCTGGAGGTAACCCAATAAGTGCCACTAATGTGATAGCATTAGCAGCACAGTTTTCAACTATTCATTTGTTTCCATGGAGATTTACAGTTCTGTTCAAGACTTTAATGTTCTTTACAGGTTTGAGAGTGACGGTTTTCCCCATATATTCCATCTTAATTACTTTGGCCATAAGTGTACCCCCAAATCCGAAGTAGAGTCCTTTACAGGATACCCATACACGAGTGACAGTAGGGTGTGACCACCGTGAGGTGAAATAATTGTTTTGTGCTCAGGCAGAAAGTGGTACATATATATAAATTTCAAAATGATTGTATCACAAAATTAAAAGGTGTGAATACAGTCCATCTACTACAGATTGGTCACATATGACTGTGTCTGTATTTGAATGATGACGGTGTTTCGATCTCCTATAGTTATAGGATCATCATCAGGACAAAGTTCAATGCAGGCCCAGATGCGGCTCACAGGAGGGAAAAGGTGCGGTGCTGTGTGGCATGGCGCGGCGTGTGGCGGGAGGGGGGGAAACCCCCCCCAAAATATTTAAGAATAAACAAAAACCTTCTTTTTTTTCGCCCCGCCGCCACACCTCTTCATCTGCTCCGTCTTGCATTGCAGTCACAGGCTCCCAGCCTGCTGCCAAGCCTGACGGTGCATGAAAGCAGCATCAGGATTGGCTGGAGCGCCCAGCCAGGGCACTCCCAGGCAGATTGGAAGCCTGTGCCTGCTCTCTCCAGCCCGGCAACACAGTGCCAGGCTAGAAAGAGCACAGTTTGCATGTGTGTTTGGTCGGTCTGAGACAGCCGGCCAAACATACATGCACACTGAGGGGGAGTGCTGTGTACTCCCCCTCTGTTTCTGTCACGCCCCACCCCTTTTTAAAGTAAAAACATAATAAACAGAGTTTATTATATTTTCACTATAAAAGTTTTGCAGTTGCTGCTGGCCGGCGGGGAAGGGGGGCACCCCTGTGTAGGCCTGAGTTAGTGAATATGAACTGGAGCAACAGTCTATAGTGTTAGGTGATGCAGAGGTATCAGTGTAATGGTCACATGTGTTAACTGTGACCCGTTACCAAGTCTCCACAAACATGGATGAAGATAGTTAATGCCAGATGACCGCAGAATCTATTAGCGGAGTCATATTGTGCAAAAACCTCTGACCACACGAATAGTCTTGCGTTGGCTGAGTGCAGAAATAGGGCTCTGTGAGACACAGAAGATTGAATGAGTGATGTGCGGGAGACCCAGAGATAGAGGCGCAGAAAAATCGGTACATCAAGTGCAGTCGATATTCAAATACAGACCCAGGTACTTGAGATCCATCTGCAGCAGGCAGGCTGTATTGAATTTTGTGAATTTTGTGATTCAATCATTTTCAATTTTATATATGCGTATCGATTTCTGCCTGAACACTGAGTACAAAGTACTTTTTACACTTCGCAGTAGTCTTGTGTACATGTTGACTCATGCGTTTACTAAATATTAAATTCAAGCTTATATTATTTCTTATCATTTGATGAAGATTATTTTGTTCTTAAAGGGAGCATTGTTGCTCAATTCACTACGACTGTTGACCATCACAGGGTTGGTGGCCTACTGGAGTCAGCAGACCATCATGTCTGTGATTGCCTTTCAATAAAGTTTAACTTTTGCTTTCCAGCCCATTTTCTCTAAAGGATACTGAGCTGCTTTTAAAAAGAAAAGTTTACTTTTACTTTTTGATTTGATTGAGATTTTGCCATGGTCCAATGGACCACTGCTTACTCCCAAACCAACCATTTTTAAAATTCAATGTGGGGATAAAGGTCCATACCTGGTGGAGGAAAAACCTCCAGTTCAAATCTCCGTATTTGGTCCACCGAGCCTTGTATAGCACCAGTGACCCAGAAGTGGTATCAGCAGATAGGATCCTCCCTGCAGGTAAAAACTCTAATTCCTTCTTTTAAACGACCCTGTCTAGGAGGAAAGTGTTTTTCTGTTGTAGCCTACAAAGCCTGGAATCAACTTCCCAATGTTCTTTAAAATATTTGTGACTGTACAGCTTTCTGAAAAAAATATAAACTTTTTCTCTTCGAAAAGATAATTTGCAAGTCTTTTTATCTCCACTTCGTCCTGACCCTATTAGACGCAAGATTCCTTGTAGAGGCAAGATTCTTTCTGGTGAATGGTGCATTTTATAAAAACCTGTATTCATTTATTCATTCATTTATTTCTTCATTCATTCATGATCTGTTAGTAAAGTCCCTATGCTCGACCCTCGCAGAAAATGTTTCAATTATGACAAAGAGCCACAAGGACAATGAACAGAAAAGGCATCTGAAGATATTCAGATGAAAGGATAATGTTTCTGGATGATTAACTTAGATGCTTAGATTACAGAAAAAAATCAATAGTGCAATAGAATGTATATACTGACAACAAAATACATTTTGTGATACAATTAGAGTCTGGGTTTTAGGCAAAACATATATGGTCATTGTCTGGAAGGCCAAACGAGATTCTAGAAACTTCCTATGATCAACAATACATAAAATACACAAAGTCAAGGACTCCAAGAAATTTGGGGAATTCCCTAACATTCTAGCTTCACTCATGAATATAAGCATCCAATGTGTGGTGTGTCTTGAAGATTGAGCAAATTATAGTAACACTCTATACATGGATGGGTCAAGCACCTTCAGCCCAGCAAAAGTAGATAAGGGGACCATCACCCGACCACTAACCCACAGTTAATAAAGTGCTCTAGATCAAAAGGGCAGCCGTACCCTGTTGACGTGCATCGGCGGCCGGAGGGGTGGGAGGGAAGGATGGGATGGAAATGGGGAGGGATGAAAAAAAAAAAAAAACGTACCTTAATGGATACCACCGTCTCCTGCTGCCTTGCACTCCTCTTCCCTCAATGTGGTGTCATAGCATTCACTGGAACATCAGCACAGGCTCCCCAGCAATCCTGTCACTGCTTTCATGCTCTAAAGCAGCATGAAAGCAGCATCAGGACTCGTCTGAGCAGCTTGGAGTGCTGCTCAGACACAACCCTGGGGCATGTGCAGTTTAACACACATGCACACTTAGGTGCCCTCTATCCTCCTACCCCCCACAACCTCCCATGGCCCAGCCCTCCCCTCCCTTCACATGCTAATGGCTGACGCAGCAACAGAAAAATAAAACTATAGTGAACTATCAGCCAAGGAGGGAGCCACCCCTGTTGACGTGTCATCTGCTATCTTCCTGCTTGCTCCTATTATTTATTTAAAAATGGCAAGCTGGAGGACATCCACTGTACAAGAGAGGACTTCCAAATAGTTCTAGTGGTTATAGGCTCATTGTCCTCTTTGGTGTGGAAGCAAAATACTCCTCCTGGAAGATTTGAACAGCTGGGTGTCTGATAAACCTTTACCATATTTTAAAGCATATTTTAGAGATAATGCTGGCTTCATCGCTGCATTGCTGATAATTGATGGATCAAGGAAAATTAGCCAGCTGTTTTTACCGGATTCATTGACTTGGAGACAGTATTTGACTGCGTAGATGGAACACTATTATGGTCAAAACTACAGTTGTGGGGATTTGACAAGCTCTACAGCATGTCATCGGACACTTATATGACAAAGCCTTGAGACAAGTGAAAACCAGTGGCAATTCTCTTTTATTCCCCAAGATACATACCCGTTGGGGATTAAATCAGGGGTGCATTTTGGCACCACTGCTATTTAAGCTTCATATGGTTGACCTTTGTGCTGCACTGTCCAATCCCTGTTCCTGGTTTCTGAAGTTGGGACGGTTTTTCTAATGGCAACCCCTCAGTATGTGGATGACACCATTCTGTTGGAGAGAACCATGATAGGAATTCTGCACCAAGTACATTTCCTTCATTTGTATTGCAGGAAAAACAAGTTAACAATAAACAAGATAGAAGTAATGTATTTGGAAGGACAATCAAGAAAACAGGGTAGATGTACTAAATGTTTCTATGGTTGGAGACAGTCTGAATCAC
Source organism: Pleurodeles waltl (assembly GCF_031143425.1). Taxonomy (NCBI): domain Eukaryota; kingdom Metazoa; phylum Chordata; class Amphibia; order Caudata; family Salamandridae; genus Pleurodeles; species Pleurodeles waltl. The sequence continues at coordinate 128,487,341 of NC_090447.1, forward strand.
TGGTAACTGGTAAAATGCAACTGGTGCTCAGGTAAAGCGCTCCAATACCTTTTGGTCGAGTTTGCGCTGCATAAAACTCCAAAGCAAAATCACTGCTTACAACAACAAAAAACTGAATCAGTGATTTTTCCCTACTCCTAAAATTGCTTTGCAAGTTCATACTGAATTGCTGTTTGAAATGGACGTGTTGTAGGCATCCTTTCCAAAGAGCGATTAGATATCAGACATATTAGTATTTGACAAACAAAATTAGGTCATAAAACATTAAAAACTACTGACTGCCACTGGGTGGAGGAAGGCATTTGAAAAAGGGAAGTGGTATCCCATTGGTACTGTGAGCGCGTCCTAGCTTATATTTGTTTTCTAAGGGGACACTTACGGGTAACCAACCCTCTACCCTTATGAGGTCAAATGAACCTTTAAACTCAGATGGGTGTGAGTGTTTGTCCCTAAACAAAACAAAGTCAACAATAAACCAAACCAAACAATACCATCATCATTCAACATTAGAGTGAATAATTTATATGCACCTATTTGGCCATGAATCACCACACCAGTTTAGTAAAGTTCAAACATTTATTTGCCCTTTAGATTAACAATGCTAAAATCATGTAAACCAAGCGCACAACCAAATTATAAAGATACATGAATAACACGGGTTGACACAACCTTCTAAAGAATCTCAGCTTTGACAGAATATGAATTATTAGGCACTCGAGAATCACAATACAGAATAACAGCAAAATAAGATGCACAGTTGATATTGAATACATTAGGGTAACTTAGATGTATTATTCACAATCAGTTATTTTGCGCAGCCAAGTTCAGAATGTGATGTTCTAACTATTACCCTAATTGGATTAAGCATGTTGGACTTCATGCAAAAAAGAAAAATGAAGACAACAGCTAATTTGGAAAACATCTATCTATGGTGCTAGCAAAAATAGCGATTGGCTTGCTAGAAAAGAAAAACATTAAAACCTGCAAGAAAGACAAATGCGCAATTTGTGTTATATCGCTCGTTAATGGGTTCAGCAGGCAGTGAAGTCTTCTTCAGTGGAGCATCTTCATGGTCAGCTTCAGTGGGCAGTGACATTTATGGGAACAGTTCAGTAATATTTGGTCTTAATGCATCTGAACTGTCAGTGGCACATAGCACATTATTTCACCAGCAGAAATAAAAGCACATCTGAACACAGCCAGGAACAGGGAAGAACTGCACTCTTATCAGCAGGGAAGAATTCTGCATAAGACTGATAACAGCAAAGGACAAAAGCAAAAATCTCCCTCAAGTCTGAGCTTACATCACAATATTAAAGTCACAAAAAATAACCAGATACTTTGCCATCAGTCAGATTATAGGGTGGTTTGGGACAGAACAAATTCAAACTAAGGCACGTTTCTTCATGTTGCACTTGTTGGGTTCTTTTCTCCTTCATTGGTTCAGCTCCTTTCACTGCTGTCACCAGTTCCTTTCACAGAAATAAAATGTTTCAAACTACATAAAACTACTGAAAGCTAATGTTTTTCTGTAGAACACTATCTGGCAGGAACTAAACAAATATTTCAAAATACAGCACAAGAACATTTCTCTTGGACATTGGCTCATCACACAGGATGTTTCAGAAAGAACAGAAAACTTTCTAAGCATCATATTTATTACATTCTAAATTAGCTTACCATATGCCTTTTCACAAATGCAGTAAAATGTGCAGTGTACAACATTTCATAAACCTCAACCTATGTATTTTCTGAACATGTAATTATTACATGTTGTGTTCTTTTCTCCATCATTGGTTCAGCTCCTTTCACTGCTGTCACCAGTTCCTTTCACAGAAATAAAATGTTTCAAACTACATAAAACTACTGAAAGCTAATGTTTTTCTGTAGAACACTATCTGGCAGGAACTAAACAAATATTTCAAAATACAGCACAAGAACATTTCTCTTGGACATTAGCTCATCACACAGGATGTTTCAGAAAGAACAGAAAACTTTCTAAGCATCATATTTAATACATTCTAAATTAGCTTACCATATGCCTTTTCACAAATGCAGTAAAATGTGCAGTGTACAACATTTCATAAACCTCAACCTATGTATTTTCTGAACATGTAATTATTACATGTTGTGTTCTTTTCTCCATCATTGGTTCAGCTCCTTTCACTGCTGTCACCAGTTCCTTTCACAGAAATAAAATGTTTCAAACTACATAAAACTACTGAAAGCTAATGTTTGCTGTAGAACACTATCTGGCAGGAAGTAAACAAATATTTCAAAATACAGCACAAGAACATTTCTCTTGGACATTAGCTCATCACACAGGATGTTTCAGAAAGAACAGAAAACTTTCTAAGCATCATATTTATTACATTCTAAATTAGCTTACCATGGGCCAGATGTAGCAAAGTGTTTGCGCCTCGCAAACAGCGAAAAACGCCGTTTGCGAGGCGCCAAAGCCTCTTTGCTATGCAGAAATGCATTTTGCGAGTCGGATCCGACTCGCAAAATGCATTTCCGACTCGCAAATAGGAAGGGGTGTTCCCTTCCTATTTGCGACTCGCAATGCTATTCAATTTCATTTGCGACCGCGAAAGTGGTCGCAAATTAAATCGCAGTTACCATCCACTTGAAGTGGATGGTAACCCAGTTGCAAACGGGAAGGGGTCTATGGGACCCCTTCCCCTTTGTGAATGGAAACAAAAATAATTTTTCAGAGCAGGGAGTGGTCCTATGGACCACTCCCTGCTCTGAAAAATACCGAAACAAAAGGTTTTGGTTTTTTTTCTAAGTGCAGCTCGTTTTCCTTTAAGGAAAACGGGCTGCAGACAGAAAAAAAAAAACTGCTTTATTAAAAAGCAGTCACGGACATGGTGGTCTGCTGACTCCAGCAGGCCACCATCCCCGTGAGTGCCCATACTCGCAATGGGGTCGCAAAATGCGACCCACCTCATTAATATTAATGAGGTGGGTCTTTGCTACCCCATTGCGAGTTGCAGAAGGTGTCTGAGACACCTTTCTGCATACCAAATTGCGAGTTGCAATTTGCGAGTCGCACGGACTCGCAAATTGCAAGTCGCAATTTGTTTTTTTCCTACATCTGGCCCCATATGCCTTCTCACAAATGCAGTAAAATGTGCAGTGTACAACATTTCATAAACCTCAACCTATGTATTTTCTGAACATGTAATTATTATTATTATATTACTCTCAGTTAGTAAAACATAAAATAGATTTAATTGGACAGTGGTTTACTTTCATTTTTTAAATATCTGTGTCAATTATCAGTGTAGGCCTCATTTTCATTTCAGCCTTGCAATTTTAAACACACGTTTTTCTTTCAGTTAATCACACAATTTTATTAGTAATTTTCACACTCTAACGATCCATCCTCTGATGACTATAAAACTATATCAATTAATTTATTAATTCATTTATGTTAGTCTAAAACTTAGTCTCTCTAATACATCTATTCTTTCCTATATTTCTCCAATTTTCAGTTTGCCTTAAATCATAAAATTATTTGCTTCTCAGTTTCTCAATTTTTAATTCTTCCCTTCTCTGGTCATTTTTAATTTGTTTTCTCTTAATCAGTTTATACAGTTTGTAAAATCTGATAGTATAAATGACACAAGTAATTACTATCAATAATTGTCTTAGAGGTTTTCCCACAATCCCTTTACCAAGATTACCCAGCCAATTTCTCACATTTGTCACGCTTTTTAAATTTTCCCATGACCCTGGCTCTTTCAGATCTTTTAAGTCTGAATTTGAATATGTCAGGTTCTTAATAAAATTTTGAATTCCTTTATTATTGCCAGGAATGTATGCACAACAATGTTTCGATATCAGCATCCGTCAGACTCTGCCTTCTTTTGCTAAAATGATGTCTAACGCAAGACGGTTCTGAAGAATCATTGAACGGACCTCAGCAATTTCAGTATCCATTAATATTACAGCTCCAGAACAATCAGTTAGCATGTTATCCACAATAGTAAACAACATTCTAATTTTCAGAGCATTCAGAACAACTCCTACAGAAGGAATAATTGCTCCAAATATATCCCCAATTATTCCAGAGAAGGTTTCTCTTTTTGGTCTTGGTCTTTGCAATCTATTCGAATTATGTGTGTCATCTATGTTGTCAATGTGGTAAATTTTCGGGAATACAACTCCCATTATCAAGTCCCATACCATCCCCTTGGGAGACGACAATAAGGATTCTTTCCGCGGATGTGTTAAACTCCTGGAATAACAGGGTCCTGGCCATTTAGCATAATGTCCCATGTACTCTTAAACAGAAATATATGTCTGCACTCACTCGTTCCCACAAAGTTAATGTCAGTTCTAGATTGTGGTCTATAAATGCAAAGCTTTCCTACATGTTGCACATCTAAAGCTAACTTTCCTTGGGTTTTAGTTTCACTAAATGTGTAGTCATTCCTACTTGTCCTCTTCACTAACCCTTTCTCTATTTTCTCCTTCCAAGCCTTTCTCCTGTCATCAGTTTGATCTAATCAGGACTTTTCTACTGGTGAAATCAAGCATGTAAGGTTGTTGTGATGTGCATAGGCAGTCCCAAATGTTAGCGTAGGCTCAAAGAAACCTCCCACAATGTCAATGTTTCTTTCTTTGGCAATGTTACTCAAGAACTCAAGAAAACACTATGTCTAGGCTAGAGTAGACATACTGAATGTATTCCTCGTTATAAAGCCTTGTTAATAGAAGACTACAACTAATTCCATATGTTAGTGGCAAGCTATGATATGTTACTCCTTCAACAAACATAACACTCTCTCACATTCATCGTCTCAACATATTCATACAAGCGATAGAAAACATCAGAAGATCTCTTTGTGATTGGTCTAAATGTAAGTATTTCTCATCCCTATTAAACCTTTCTAACTTTGAAAGTGTAGTAGTCTCTACAGAACTAATATAACTATTTTCAGCTGTGTGATGAATACTTAGGATCACAATCAACAACAAACACATACACTTGCAACACCTATTATTTTTCACTCTAATATGATTGTTATCCATCCTGTAAAGAATCAGAAAGTAGAAGAAAAGAAAAATATTTAAATATGTAGCCAAAAAGCAAAAACAAAAATAACTTCCTTTGCAGTTATTTACAGCTTTCAGACTCTTCTCCAGAACTGTTGACAAAAAAATTGGTTTAACAGCTTGTCAAAAATGGTTCAGTTGACCAAAAATCGGTTTCAAAGTTTCTTTCAGTATATCTTAGTCTGTTAATCAAGAATTTTCATTTGCAATTGTAGCATGTAATGTTCTTCTTGTTCAGCTGGCACTTTAGTTTCAAATATCAATTAAAAAACAAATTGAGTTCTAAAATCTTGATCTGGAAATTCAAGATCAAAACAAAAAGACAAAAATTCTTGTTGCCACTCATCTGTTGCACAGTATGCCCATTCAGGACCAGAGTATCTTCGACTTGCAACTCTTTTTCTTTTCTTTTCGATCTTCGATTTGCACTTATTTCGCCTTCACTCAGACCTTCATCTGTGTTTGCTCTTGTTGTTGTATCTGGCTCTTCATTTATTGTCTGAAGTACATCTGGAACTTTTTCAATTGTCTGTAATTCAAACCAATTGTCTCCTTTCACAGTTTTCTTTGACATCATCTTTTGCAAAACTGGATTTATAGCACTTCTTGCTTCTGCAGGATTTTCACTTTGACTTGATGTACGTGCACCATTCGCCAATTCAGGAGGAGTTAAATCTGTATGACTTTGATCCTACTCAACTTCCTTATCAGCTGCTTCTTCAGGAAACATAACTTGTGTCAACTGATCTTCCCACTCATCTGCTTCTGGGAGAGTTCTCCTCTGACTTAACTCTCCTGCTTCATTTACTTATGCTTGAGCAACTTCAGGAACCTCTATTGCATCTCTCAGAGGTGTACCTGAATCTTTCCAGTTAGCATTGTCTCTGTTTCCACAGTCTGTCTTCTTGCTTCTTGATACTCCTCAATAGTTGTCGGTACTCTCAACAACTCATTTTCATCTTTTAGTGGATAGGGCACTTTCCTCGTGTGGCTGGCATGAATCCAGTTCGGGATTCCAGCGCACTTCACAACAGTCATAGTCACAAGTACGACTTGATACAGACCCTTCCACCTAGGTTCCAGACACGTTTTTCTCACGTGCTTCTGGACAACCACCCAGTCACCAGCCCACAGACTGTGACACTGGTTGGTTGCATGCTTACCGCTTCCACCTGATGAGAGAAATAGCGAACAACACCAGCTAGATTCTTGCAGTAATCAAGCACCACATCATCTGTTATATTCACAAGGGCATTTGCAGGAACAGTTGGCAACCTCATTGCTCTACCCATGAGGATTTCATGGGGAGACAGTCCTGTCCTCCTGTCAGGTATGTTTCTCATGCTCATCAAAACCAAAGGCAACGCATCTTGCCATTTCAGATTCGTAGATGCACACATCCTTGCACGTCATGCTTTCAGTGTACCATTCATTTGCTCTACCAATCCAGATGCTTCAGGTCGATAGCTACATTGCAACTTCTGCTCAATCTTTAAGGCTGAACATAGAAATTTAATCACTTTGTTATTGAAGTGTCTTCCTCCGTCTGATTCTAAAGAGGCTGGAAATCCAAACCTGGGTATCAATTCTCTAAGCAAAAGCTTTGCTACTGTGAGACTACGATTTCTACGTGTAGGGTATGCTTCAATCCAGTGACTAAAAATACAAACAGTCACCAACACGTATCTCAAACCACCACACACAGGCAACTCAATGAAATCCATTTGCATTCTGTTAAATGTCCCTCCTACTCTTCCAATGTGACTCAAATTGACAACTTTTCTTTTTCCCACATATGACACATCTGTGCCAAAGTGCTTCGACAACCAGTCTAAACTTCGGATTAAACCAGAACCTTTTGAAAGTTTGAATCATTGCATCTCTGCCAATATGTGTTTGACCATGATAATGTCTCGCCATTTGTGTCAGTAAACAGTTTGGCAAAACTACCTGTCCTTCAATTGAGACCCAAAGATCGTCTGCATCTCTTTGAACACATTTTAATTTGATCCATTCTCTCTTCTCTTCATCAGACACATTTTCTTGGAGAGATTTAATTTCATCCAACACATCAATTGTGGTTAACAAGTGATTTGCATTTGTTTCATCATTTTAAATTTTCTGACATTCTTCATTAATTGAAATACAATTCAAGGCACAGTACCTAGCAACCTGATCTGCATTAGCATTTACTTTTTAAACAAAATCATTTGATTTCTGTTGTGCACTGCATTTGACCACAGCAATCTTCTACAGTAATTGTAGTGCTTGTAACACATAATGAATTCTATCACCATTTTTAGTTGGTGAACCAGAAGAAGTCATGAAACCTCTCTGTGACCACAACTGGCCAACGTCATTGATAATTCCAAATCCATACTGGCTATCAATAAAAATTGTAACTTTAATCTGTGCACTAATACAACAGGCTTTTGTAAGGGCAACTAATTCAGCGACTTGTGCAGAAAATACTTTTTGAAGCCATGAAGCTTCGAGTATATCAGAAACTGTGCACACAGCATAGCCAGCTTTCAATGTTCCCACATTATCTCTTAAACAGAAACCATCAACAAAAATTATTTTATCATTCTCTTCTAGCCCGGGTACCTTTAATATCAGGTCTGGGTTTCGTACACAATTCAGTAACCTCCAGACAATCATGTTAAACTTCTTTCAGATTCTCAATTTCAACATTGTCAATTGGGAGTAAGATTGCTGGGTTAAGCACTGTACATCTTTTCAAAGTAACATTTAGAGAGCCCAATATTATCAGCTCCTATTTAGCACGCCTTGCATTTGTCAGATACTGGGTTTTAGTCCTGGTAAGAAGGACTTCAACAGAGAGAGGGGCCAAAACAGTTGAAGGCTGTCCCATCACAATAGCTTCACATTGTGATATAGAAGTACCAACCACTGCCACAGCTCGCAAACAGCCAGGTAAAGCTACTGTGACTGGATTCAAAGTAACATGCTGCCAGTCGATGAACACCACCATGTACCTGTGTAAGTATAGAAAGAGCAGATACATTTTTCTCATGACAACAATATAAATGTATTCATTTAGTCAGGCATTCCCAAAGCTGGCGCTCTCCATAAACCCTCTCTCAACTCAGTAAAAGCTTTCATGCAATCTTCATCGAAGAGTATTGGGCCTGTTATGCCCTTGTGGTTCAGTCTCTGTAATGGTTTGAAATAACAGAAAAAGTCGGAATCCATTGGCAACAGTAACTCACCATTCCCAGAAACATCCTGACGTCTCTTTGTGTGACTGGAGGATTCATCTGCAAAATAGCTATAACTCTCTCTTTGGAAACTTTCCGTGCACCCTTTTCTATTGATATCCCAAATATTTCACTTCTTTCTGAAAGTACTGTAGATTCGCTGGGGACAATTTGGCCCTTATTATGACCCTGGCGGTGACTGTTAAAGTGGCGTTAATGCCGCCAACAGGCTGGCGTGATTACCGCCAAATTATGACCATGTCAGTGATAACTCCCATAGATAGCCAATGTACCAAACCAACTGCAAGGGCGTTAACACCACTGTCCATCAGCAGTCAGGCAGAAGCCTAGTACCGCCCACCATATTATGACACTGCAAACCACCACAATTTCCGGGGCGGTACGAACACTATCAAAAGCCCGGTGGAAACACATCACAAAAGACCAAAGACTCACCACAGAGGCACAGAGAAGACCAATGCTGCTATGGAACCGGAACTGCAAGTCTTCCTGATGCTATTCTACACTATGCTCCACCTGGAACACCAACACTGATGAAGATGACAACGGTGAGTACAGCCGCCTAGAACACAAGGGAGGGAGGGAGGAAAAGGAGAGTGATACACACGCACGACACACACCAGGCACACACACCATACACACAACCAGCTGCAGACGTAAACCAATGGCACACAACACACAGCATAATAATACAAGAACTACAGTTCAGCAGCACTGACATTGTATTAGCAAGGCAACACCCACCATATGAACCAATTTTAGAACAAAGATACATGAATAATTGGCCAGAAAGGGCCAATGCCCAGTCCAAAGTACATAAGGCCCACATTGCCACAGGGTACAGTCCAAGCCCCAAATTGATCCTGATGAATTCCGCACAACACTGTGCAGGTGCAACATCTCGGAAGTGGACAGGCACCTCAGGGGGGAAAGGGGTGGCGGGCACCTCAGATAAAGTCGGGAACTTGACCACTGCTCCTGGAGGGGGCTCCATGCCCATTTCCCAATGCCGGGGAGTGCAAGGTGACAGTCTCTGAGGTGGGGAACTTGCCCACTGCTCCTGGAGGGGGCTCCATGCCCATTTACCAATGCTGGGGAGTGCACGGTCACAGTCACTGAGGTAGGGAACTTGCCCACTGCTCCTGGAGGGGGCTCCATGTACAACAGTCCCTGGAGGGTAACCTACATGCCCCCTGCTGGAGGTGAGGGCTGCATTGTCTCTGCCGGAGGAGGTGTCTCCTGTGCAGCCTCTGCTGGAGGTGAGGGCTGCATTGTCTCTGCTGGGGGAGGTGTCTCTTGGGCAACCTCTGCTGGAGGTGAGGGCTGCATTGTCTCTTCTGGGGGCGGTGTCTCTTGGGCAGCCTCTACTGGAGGTGAGGGCTGCATTGTCTCTGCTGGGGGAGGTGTCTCCTGGGCAGCCTCTGCTGGAGGTGAGGGCTTCTTGACGGTCATTGGTGGTTGAGTGGGAACCTTTTCTGACATTGGTGGTTCAGTGGGAACCCCTTCTGACATTGGTGGTTGAGTGGGAACCTCTTCTGACATTGGTGGTTGAGCGGTAATCTTTTCTGACATTGGTGGTTGAGTGGGAACCTCTTCTGACATTCGTGGTTGAATGGGAATCTTTTCTGACACTGGTGGTTGAGTGGTAACCTCTTCTGACATTGGTGGTTGAGTGGGATCCTTCCCTTTCCTGGCTGGCGGGGTGGGATCCTTCCCTTTCCTGGCTGGTGGAGTGGGATCTTTCTCTTAACTGACTGGTGGACTGGGATCCTTCCCTTTCCTGGCTGGTGGAGTGGGATCCTTTACTGTCTTGCCTCCAGGACTAGGAGGTGCTTCCGCTGTCCCAGTGGACTGTTTGGCTGAGGTGCTGGGCTGGGTCGTTGGGACCCTGCTCTTCCGCGCAGGACAGGGGGAGGGGGAGGGAAGAGGTCAAGTTGGGCAAGGGAAAGCTTCTTAAGGACGGTGGGGCGGGATGAGGGAGAAGGGATGGGAGTGGAGGTTGAGGGAGTGGTTGTTGGAGGAGTACGTCTGCTGGACTTGGGTGCAGGTACATGGGTAGTGTGCTGATGTGAGGTGGATGGCTGTTGGGTGTCTGAGTGCCTACGTTTGTGTCCTTTGGGGGGACAGACAGGGTGAGAGAGAACACAGGGGATGCATGGATGGATGTTGTGGAGGTGTCTGCTAGTGAGGTGTGTGTGCTGCTTGGTGTGGTGATGCTGGTGGTGGCTGTTGAAGCAGTGCATGCATGTGTGAGTGTGAGTGTGGAAGTGATGGTGATGGAGGTGGAGGAGTAGGAGGAGGAGGAGGGGGAGACAGTGGAGGCAGTGGATGTGGATGTGTGTGCAACTGTCTATTGTTTGTGTGAGTGCTTGTGAACTGAAGTGTGCTGCCTGTGTTTGACTGTGCCTCTATTGTGTGATGTCTTCTGTGCATGCTCGTCTGTATGTGTGCATGTGATGGGTTGGGGTTGAGGAGACTGGGACTGGGAAGTGGTAGTTGGAGGGGGTACGGTAGGAACAGGGACAATGGCTGCCATCCGAGAGGAGGCCAGAGCCTGAATCGGTCTCTGTTGGGCCGCCAATCCAACGTGGATGCCCTTCCATTGCATTGCTGCATCTGGGTGGCATTCACAATGGTTGACTGCCCTACAGAGATGGATCTCAGGAGGTCAATAGCCTCCTCACTCAGGGCAGCAGGGCTCACTGGGGAAGGGCCTGAGGTGCTTGGGGCAAAGGAGATGCCCACACTCTTGGGTGAGCGGGCACGGGCAACTTGCTGAGGGGCTGCTGGGAGGGCGGTGCTGGTACGGGGGTGGCGGCTGTACCTGCAGCTGGAATGGTCACAGAGGTGTCCGCCACCACCAGGGAGCTTCCATCGGAGGAGGTATCTGAGTCAGTGTTGTCACCTCCTGTCTCCGCGGTGGTGCTCCCCTCACCCTCCGTCCCACTGGTTCTCTCGGTGTCAGTGGACTCTGCCTCCTGGGTCCTGTGGGATGCAGCTCCCTCTGCCACCCGTGCCTCTGCTCCTCCGCCAGATGATGCTAATGCACACATGGACAGGAGGGCAGAAGGAGAAAGGAGGGGAGGGAGAGAAAGGGAGCACTGGGTCAATTACAGCACCATCACCACAGTTGGCATACACAGTACCGTCACACGCAGGGATCAGGATTGAGCACTATGCATGTACTGGCATTGAATTGGCTAGATGCCACAGCAAGATGAGGGCCAAACACCGCCAACTGCACACCTCCTGGGACCCACAAAGCCCTGACTGACATGGAATGAAAACAAGCTAGGTTACCTGCATTTGCTATACACCCATTACCCTTGAGCTGGATCATGCTGCAATGTCTGGCCTGGCATTAAGGGGCACCCACTAACTCACAGCCACCACCCGGATCCCATGCCACATAACAATTATTGTAGTTAGGCCCACTGTACTCACCCCCTTGTGGCTTCTGTGATGCCCTCAAGAGCCCATCGAGCTCTGGGTAGGCCACTGCCAGTATGCAGGCCATCAGGGGGGTCAGGTTCTGGTGGGCAATCCCTTCTGGGTTGGGAGGCCATCCCCAGCTGGGCCTCTGCGGTCTTCCATGCCCAGCGTCTCAGGTCCTCCCACCATTTCCGGCAGTGGGTGCTCCACCTGCTGTAGACCACCAGGGTCCGCACGTCCTTGGTGATGGCATGCCACAATCCCTTCTTTTGATGGGCGCTGACCTGCAGAGGGAATACAGACAGGAGGACAGCTTTACACATTCAATCCAGCTTATCACACATATGGCCCACAAATCCCGTTTCCAAATCCACTGGTACACACATCACCCGGCGCCCACCATGTACACTACCACCAGATATACCACCCCACATATGACACGATGCCTGCACACACATCTCCATGTAACCCTCCCACATGCATCGTGGCCAAGGTGTACTCACCTGTTGGTCTGGAGGCCCATAGAGCTGTCCATACTGGGGCAGGACCCCATCCACCAAGCACGCCAACTGCATTGAAGTGAAGGCAGGGGCACTTTCCCCAGTCACAAGGCCATGGTAAGTTCCAGACACAGGTCACGGAAGCCCACGCAGTGTAGGTGTTGTCCTGTGGAAAGTCAGGAATCAAGAACGGTTATAGACAGAAAATTGCGGTTACGTCCGCGGTGGTGTACACCGTCATCGCTGACGCTGATCCCCATTGGCCACTGTACTCCATAGAGCCCCATATTAGCCAATGAGGAATTGTACGGCGGTGCAAGACCGCCTTCTGCCACAATGCCCAATGTCGGCGGAGTTACCTCACTTCCTCTTGTCCCTAGATACAGGACAGGCGGTCACCATTTCATGGTGGTGGACTACATACAGAGCTTCCATAATTGCGTTATTTATGGAAATTGCACATACATTGCCATTCCCACTGTCCCATCACATTAATGTTGTATGCACACTGAGGTGGTGGTTCCATTGTACAAATTGTGACAGCCTACTCACTCTTATGTCCCTTAGATACCTACCACTGCGGATGAATAGAAGGAGGAGACAAACCCCGTGTACAGACCCTTTGTGGACTTCGCTACACTAGAGGACAGGCACATTATACTCACCTATAGACTGGACAAGGCCACAATCACATAGCTGTGTGCCCAATTGGAGCCTGACCTGATATCAGCTATCCGTCATCCCACTGGGATCCCCCCTCTTGTGCAGGGTCTCCATTTCCTGGCAACTGGTTCATTCCAAGTGATGGTGGGCTTGGCAGCAGGAATGTCACAGCCAATGTTCTCAAATGTACTGGCAAGGGGATTGTCTGCTCTGGTGAAACACATGTGCAGCTACATTTCTTTCCCCCAGGTGGAAGATTTGGCCTCTGTGAAAGCGGGATTCTATGCAATGGGACACATTCCCAATATTATTGGGGTGAATGACGGTACACATATTGCTTTTGTCCCCCCCGCCAGAATGAACAGGTGTTCATGATTTGGAAGAGTTTCCACTCACTCAATGTACAAATGGTGTGCCTGGCGGACCAGTACATCTCTCACGTTACTGCCAAGTGTCCTGGGTCGGTGCATGACGCCTTCGTTCTGAGGAATAGCAGCATCTCAAATGTCATGGCCCAACTACAGAGGCACAGGGTGTGGCTAATAGGTGAGTCTGAGTCCCCATCCACTGTATGTCAGTGAGAGAGCGTAGCTTATATAATCTATATTAACATGAAATGTTTATGAACTAATGTACAATAATGCTGTGTAGAAACTGTATTAACATGCTTTGCTAAAACGTGCACTTGAAATATACCCACGGGAAGTGGATGCCAATGTATACGGGGACTAATAAAAATGACTAATGTTGATGAATTTTTGCATTTAAATGATTTTACATTAATAATAAAAAGCATATGCTAAGATTTTGCTAATAAATTACTAGGCCTTTAGTTAGCATGAGTCGAGGCCTAGCTGTCTGACTCTCATATTAACTGTATTTTTCTAACATGCAGTGTGCTGACTTGCTAAAGGACATGAACTCTTGTTTTTTCCAAAAGCTAGAAGCTGAATGTAACTGTGGTAGATCCGTTTTCATGAAATTCATCCTGCTTGTAGTAACATTTTAGCTGAATGCAACAGTGTAGATTAATGCTGTGTACAAGGTCGCCTAAACTGGTACGGACAATGGAGCCACTGACCGAAGATGTGCAAAAGACCACAAGACGATGAAATCATACCGACATTCCACCCGCTAAAGACGTCAATCATAAGCACCAATAAAATACGTGAGAACTGTTATGGGGTAACAAATTTGATGAGCTAATTTGATTTTAACTGGTTAAAGATAGTGGGGTGCAACCCCTTATCCAATTAGATTTTAGGGGAATGTATCACGAAAAGGGGATAAAAACCCTTGACACCTGGAAGTAAATCAGAACAGGAGGGATAGGAGAGAGACTAGGGGAAATGCTGATGCGATTTGCTATGATCAAGACACTTTGTCACTTTGCTTAGTGACTTGATAAATTTGAGATTAGAATCGTCCTTGTCCTTAGATTACCCATTTATACTTTACCTCCTTATGAGGGAAGTGGCCCTTTTACTTGAGCCGAGTTCCTGACTGATGGCGAACCAACTGATGTCCTGAAGACGAAGACTGAACCTGAGTGCTGACCCAAACTTGGAGGGTAACTATATGACAATGAAATTGTGATTGTCTGTTTGCTTTTCCTTTCTAGGTACTAACTGCTTTTCTTTTGACAGAGACCTTAGTTAGATGTTTTGCAAATTGATGTTACTAAATTGTTTTTTATGAAGCCCAACATGCCAATGCTAATTAGAGGTTAGTTGAGAGGGGTTCACTAAACGGACGCAAATAGACAAATGACTGAATCTATGCTTTGTTGAACAATGCGCTAATATACTCTGCTAAGGATAGTCTATGTTCACGCCGTGCTATATTCTAATGTTTGTGATTCTTGCTTTGATGAAATCTTATCAGAGTTGCCATATTGTTACTATGCTATTGTGCTTCTTGGTTTTGAAATTAATAAACTTGCTAGTAGTATTGTAACCAATAGGGAATAAATATCATAAAATTCATACTAAATTGGTGTGGTTAGTCATGACTGAAAGGTCATGGTGGTGTCTTGAGTTTAACTAAATGTCATTAACTATGGTGAAATGCATTGTGGTAATAAATATTGATGATATTATTGACGTATTGATTGACATGTTGATTAGCTATCTCGTTCTAAGGTGTCTTTCAACAGGGTCAAAAGATTAATTGGCCTAAAACGAGTCCCAATGTGTAATAATTAATCATAAAGGGACGCGTTATCAGTTCTGGTAGCAGAGCGACGGTTTAGGCCCTTTGGGGCCCTAGGACGGAGAATTATTGTTTAGACTTATTTTTCGAGCTAATGCAAATTAGAGGTATGATGTGTTTCTAAATTCCCCATGACTTTCCCGGGATTTCGGAAGCCTGCCTAAGTGAGTTGGGAATGCTCTCGGCGTTTTAGCATGTATGGTGTAAAATTTGCGCTTGCTCAGCTTATGCATATTGCAGGTGATTTGTTAAGTTTGTGTGAATATAGGCCAGGTAATGTTGTTTGAGGAGGAGTGGGTGTACTCCGCAGTATGAGAGTAGGGAAGTCGGCGTACTTCATGTGAGTGTGGCGCTTTGTGCAAAAAAATTATCCACATGGTTGGTTGGTGATGTACGGACCCGTCGTGGTCTAAGACTCCGGAGTATATTGTCAAGTGTAGGAGTCACTTGGGTTTAGGCTGTAATTTGTGCAGTTTAATAGGTCAATCGGGCGTGGTTGACAAGTCGAGTTTGAGTCAAAGTGTATGAGTGAAACCTTCGATGGAAATTTGGCAAGTTCTATAGTGCACTAGAACAAACCATTGACAACTCAAGAGAAGAATTTGCGGGTCGAATTCTGCTTGCGGGTGCGGGACCTGAGAAGGAGAGAGTAGCGGCGGAGGCTTCAGGTGAAATCTCTGTAAAGTTCTGAAGCGAATGTGAGACCCTTCCTGTAGTAAACCGGCAAATTTGGGTTTTTGTTGTTAAAGGTGCTCGCAGTATATTGCATTAGTTTTGTGTGAGGAGGACAAGCCACAAGACTTTGTCAGCTGCAGTGTGTGTGAGTGTGACGTCAGTGGTGCCGCGCTGGGATAGGTCAGTTGCCGAAGAGGGGTCGCGCACGGATTGGCAGCTGTCCGTGAGAGGCAATAGGTTGAGAAAGGTGGGTGAAGAGTGTCCTGGGAATGAAAGTCACTTCCTGATTAGATTCAAAACAAAAATAAAGGACGTAAAAATGAATTTTTTCAAGCTTTTAAAGAGCGCTCTGAAAGGAGACGCATACATTATGGTGAGTGAGGGGGAGCCTACACCGCCTGAGACTACTCCAGCTTATATAGTAATGGAGGAAAAGGGAGTCGTGCCTTGCCTGTGGATGAAGCAGTGGCGCAAATTAACAGAGAAGGAGGGATGTTTGGTGTTTCCGGAGCAATGAACGTTCAATACAAGAATTTTAGAGAACTTGAGGTGGATGTTAAGTGTACAAAAGCCGAGACCAGCTCAGTATGAGGCGTTAGCAGTCTGGGATTTAATGGCCATATGACAAAGACAGCAAAGCTTTGAAAGGAGAATAAAAAGGGCAGAAAAGACTTTAGCCGAGGCTAGATGGGACAATGAGAGCAAAATGTGGAGAAGGGGAATAGTTGACGGACTTAAATTGTTTCCGGCAATTACACAAGAAGATGAGACACAGGGAAACAAAGCTACCTGTAAGACAGACAAGGGCTCTAATAAGTCTAAGGAGACTCAGAGGTCTTGGGTAGACGAAGATGATTCAGACAATGAAGAGTTTCTTAATCAGTTGTTACATGATCGCCCGCTACTATATACCATAATTGATACTGCTCCAAGCACAAGTGCGGGTCCTGGGAATCCGACACAAAGTAAGGAAGTTACAAATGCAATGCAGACAAGTGATACAGTTTTGATACAGAATGGTGTCAGTGTACCCACTGCACCAGACGCGCAGATACAATTGCAACCTCCGCCACAGATACAGAGGATTTATCCAGACATCCCAGTACTAGAGACAAGTACGAGTCTGATGGTGCCGCCTGATCCGATATACACCAGATCAAAGCTAGTGCAGATTGAGCCAACTCCGCAATTGCTGCCCCAGCCGCAGCAACAACTGATTTCGGGTTACAATCCAGTGGCAGGGTGGCCAATAGTACCTGCACCATCCACAGTGAGTCAAGCGTTGGGAGTTACTGCTCCACGGGGTTTAAGACCTGGTCAGACACCAACTGCCATATCAGTACCAATTACTGATGGTCCCCCAGTACCATCGTATGCGCAGGGTAAGCCTGATGTGTGTGATCAGGGAGTAAGAACCCTAGAGGTAGTAAGAGGAGAGTTCACAGGAACTCCCCAGCCAATAACATCAAGAGAACAATCAGCAGAAGGACTCCGGTCCTTGTTAGACCTCAGTCCGATTGGGGCTCCTTTAGAGGCAATGAGACAAGCAGGGTTAAGTGTGCTAGCCCCACAAACAATGAGTACAAATACATCACAGTCACCACTGATGCATTCAGGGAAAATTTCGTTGCAAGGTTTTTCTGCGCAACAATTGAATGAGTGGTTAGAAAGGACTTATGCTTACCAAAATACTGTGGTAACCGCAGATCAGCCAGAAAAGGAAGAATACCTGAATTTTGTGAGACTGGGCGTAGACGCTGCGGAACTAGTGGAAGGAACAATGGGGGTAAACAGATTAGAGTCATACACAGAAGCAGAATTGAGGTTTCTCTGCCCCAAGATCACTAAAGAAGTGGGCTAGGTGCATCTCAGGTTGGCAAACCTGGCAGACCAGTACAACATAGTCATTGGGAATACTAAACATTTGAAAAGATGCTACAGATTAGACTTTGATTCTAAAGATTTTGAGCACATGAGATCTTCCGGAATGAAAGCACATCTTAAAGAGATACTGCAAAGTGCGCAAATCTGGGGAGCTTTAGAGAAGTGGGAAGGCAGATGGGCAAAGAAAAGAGATAAAGAGAAAAGTGAAGGTCCGGAACCAATCAGGCTAAAGCCACACCGGACACGGGGACAGTAAAGATGTTGCCAATGAGAGAAACAGCTGGAAGGGTTCTAGTCCAGGTACCATGGTCTAGGGGAGACATCCTGTCATTTACAAATAATTATCCCAGGTTGAGGGAGAAGCCGATAGAATGGTACCAGCAGACAGACAGGTTTGTGAAACTTGCGAAATGTCTCTGGGAGGACTTGAATACCCTGTTTGAGATTATAGTTCCACCTGACTGAGTGGAAAAGAGATGTGGATTGGCCGACACAGGAACCGGCAAGGGATAAGGTTACTGGAGCACCATCTGAGGAGGTGATGAAGTATTATCATAAAGTGATTGAGTTTTTGAAGCAGAAGGTGTTGCCAAAAGTGACTGATTGGCAGAAAATCGATCTAACCTCACAGGAAGCTAAAGAGTTGATTCATGCTTATTATGAGAGATTGTTGAAAGCTTTCAAGCACTATAGTGGCACGAAGACCATAGAGCCGAAAGACATGAATCATCTTGTGTTCAGATTTGTTGAAGGGCTGAGACCAGAGATTAGTCAGATGATTAAGAATCATTTGATCTGTTGGCTGTCAAAGCTGATTGATGAGGTGTTGCAGTATGCAAAATACTGTAGTGACGAGATTGAGTTGAAGCAGAGAAAGTTGAAGGAGAAAGCGATGGTGATGCAGATTAAGGCAGCGCAGGCAGGGATGCAGGGAAATGGAATTCAGCAGATGGTACAGCTGCAACCGCCAGGGAATGGCATGTTTCAGGCACAGCCGAGAGGCCGAGGTCGGGGTTTTGTGAATCGCGGTCCAGACTTGAATACTGTTGTGGTTCAAAATAATGTACAGGGGATGAAAAAGAGGTCACCATGTCACGCGTGCGGGGGTGTGGGGCATTGGAAGCGGGAATGCCCAATTGTGGTTCAGAATGGTGTTGTTCAACAAAGTAATGATGTCGGTACATTTCAAAATATGAGGGGTCCAAAAATGAGAGGACAAAATCAGAAGTTCCAGAATAACATGGTTCAGATGCAGGGGTTACAGCCCATGCAGCAAATACAAATGCCGCGTGTCCAACCAGCAGAAATGCAGCAGGTACAACAGCAGGTTCCCAGGGTACCTAGACAGCAAATGCAATTACCATTAGCTCCGATGGGACAGCAACAGGTGATGCTTCCTCAGCAGGTCACAGGCCAAATGATGGGTCAAAATAACACAGTGCAACAGTTCCCATTGCGTGGTGAGGATGGAATAAATGATGAATGGTCGGATGATAGTTCAGACAGTGAGGAGTGCAGACTTGCAACATCCCTAGAAGTAGATCAGAGGGGACCCTATGTAGAGGGAAAGGTGATGGGTCACAAGGTTTCATTCCTGGTTGACACAGGAGCTACACGCTCTACAGTCAGAAGTGCAGAGGTTCCGAAATTGCCACTTTCAGGGCGTACCATAAGGGTGGTAGGAGTGGCAAATCAGTATTTGAAAAACCCGATTACAGACCCAGTTCAAGTTGAGATTGGAAACTTCCAGGGAATACATAAGTTTGTAGTCTGTGATTCTAGTCCAGTATCCCTACTCGGAAGAGACTTACTGTGCAAAACGAAATGCTCGATTACCTGTTCTAATGAAGGGATTGAAGTGCAGACAAACAGTGATGATGAAGGAGACGATGGACAATTTACAGATCTAGAGACGGAAAGTACAAATGAGGAATACCCTTTGATAACCTTATTCCCAATGCTTACAGTGACTGACTTGCCGCCTGAGTTGCAGGGAACAGTGACAGAGAAGGTGTGGGACCTGACAGGAAAAAAAGTAGGACTGATAAAGGGAGTAGAACCGGTTAAGGTACATGTTAAGCCAAACGCAGTGTTTCCTCAGGTGCCGCAGTACCACATGGCACAAGATGTCCTAATTCAGGTATCACAGATAATTGCAGACTTTGTAAAGCAAGGAGTTCTGAAAGAAGTGATGAGCAGCCCGTGTAATTCACCGATAATGGGTCTGAAAAAGCCTTGTGGGAAGGTTCGAATTGTTCAAGACCTGAGGAAAATAAACAAGATTGTGGTAAAGTGTTGCCCCATAGTGCCAAATCCAGCTGTGATTATGTTTCAGGTTCCGTGTGATGCAGAGTGGTTCACAGTTGTGGACCTGTCTGAAGCATTCTTTTCGGTGCCTCTTCATGAGGACAGCCAATTTCTCTTTAGTTTCAAATTCCTGGATAAGGTGTACAGTTGGTGCAGAATTCCTCAAGGGTTTTCTGAGTCACTGTCCATCTTCAATCAGATATTGAAGAAGGACTTGGAGTCGTTAGAACTACCTTTCAGTTCGACTCTAGTACAGTACATTGATGATTTGCTGATTGCATCCAGAACAAAAGATGACTGTAGGTATGACACAATTGCCTTACTGAATTACTTGGGAAAGAACGGACATAAAGGGGGTCATTGAGACCGCCGGGGCCAGGGTCGGCGGGAGCACCGCCGACAGACCGGCGGTGCCCCGCAGGGCATTCTGACCGCAGCGGTTCGGCCGCGGTCAGACAAGGAAAACCGGCGGTCTACCGACGGTTTTCCTCTGCCCTACAGAATCCTCCATGGCTGCGGAGCGCGCTCCGCAGCCATGGGGATTCTGACACCCCCTCCCGCCATCCTGTTCCTGGCGGGTCTCCCGCCAGGAACAGGATGGCGGTAGGGGGTGCCGCGGGGCCCCTGGGGGCCCCTGCAGTGCCCATGCCCATGGCATGGGCACTGCAGGGGCCCCCGTAAGAGGGCCCCACAAAGTATTTCAGTGTCTGCTATGCAGACACTGAAATACGCGACGGGTGCCACTGCACCCGTCGCACCTTCCCACTACGCCGGCTCAATTCTGAGCCGGCGTCCTCGTGGGAAAGTTGATTTGCCCTGGGCTGGCGGGCGGCCTTTTGGCGGCTGCCCGCCAGCCCAGGGCAAATCCCAAAATACCCTCAGCGGTCTTTAGACCGCGGAGCGGTATTTTGGTGGGGGAACTTCGGCGGGCGACCTCCGCCGCCCGCCGATGTTAGAATCACCCCCAAAGTGTCCCCAAAGAAGCTGCAATACTGTCAGAAAAAGGTGAAGTATTTAGGTCATTTAATTAAAAAGGGCTCCAGGAGAATATCCAAAGAAAGGGTGACAGCCATACTGCAGATGAATCCTCCGACAACAAAAAGAGATGTCAGGATGTTTTTGGGAATGGTGTGCTACTGTCGTCAGTGGATTCCCAACTTCTCGATTATCTCCAAACCTTTGTTGAAATTGACAGGTAAAGAAGTTAAGGATGACCCAGGTACTATAATCATGTCGGAGGAAGAGATTGAGGCTTTCATGGAATTGAGAGAGTGCATGTGCAGG
Organism: Pleurodeles waltl; assembly: GCF_031143425.1. Taxonomy (NCBI): domain Eukaryota; kingdom Metazoa; phylum Chordata; class Amphibia; order Caudata; family Salamandridae; genus Pleurodeles; species Pleurodeles waltl. The sequence goes on from NC_090447.1 coordinate 128,508,606, forward strand.
GCGCCAGCTTTAGGTATGCCTGACTACACGAAGCCTTTTCTACTGTTTTGTCATGAACGTGATGCCTGTTCTTTGTCTGTCTTAACACAGGTCCATGGAGGTGCAAACCGCCCAGTAACGTATTTTTCAGCTACTTTGGACCCAGTCGCAGCAGCCTTTGCCGGGTTGTTTGCGCGCAGTTGCAGCCGTTGGTCAGAGCCTCACACAGTGTGAAGTCATAGTGATGGGACATCCCTTAACAGTAATGGTTCCACATTCAGTTGAAATTCTGTTAACCCGAACTAAGACTCAGCACATGCCAAATGCTAGGCTGACAAGATATGAGACCATTATACTGGGGTCTCCGAATGTTTCTCTCAGGAGGTGTACTGTATTGAACCTGGCAACTTTACTTCCTGTTGAAAATGCTGGGATTAATAATACTGATGAAATAGAACATGATTGTCTTGAGGTAACAGAACTATGCACCAAACCCAGACCTGACATTAAGGATACATAGTTAGACGACCAGTTAGAAGAAAATGATTACATTATGTTTGCTGATGGTTCATACTTGAGAGACTCAGTCAGAATACTGAGAGCTGGGTATGCCGTGTGCACAATCACGGGTATACTAGAAGCTTCCTGGCTTGAAAGAGTGTACTCCACACAAGAGGCTGAATTAATTGCCCTTTCTAAGGCATGCCACGCAGCTGAAAACCTGAAAGTCACTATCTATACTGACAGCAGATACGGATTCGGAATTGTGCATGATTTTGGCCAATTGTGGTCACACCTCTTCTGGCTCACCAGTGAAAAATGGCGAAAAGATTAAGGATTTGCTGCGAGCGATTCAGTTACCTCTTGAAATTGCTGTGGTGAAATGCAATGCTCATGTTAAATCACAAGACTTTGGGGGTCATTCTGACCCCCGCCGGCGGCGGAAGCCGCCGGCCTGGCGGGAACCGCCAGAAGACCGTACCGCGGTCAAAAGACCGCGCCGGTCATTCTGACTTTCCCGCTGGGCTGGCAGCGACCGCCAAAAGGCCGCCCGCCTGCCCAGCGGGAAAGCACCAGCAACGAGGAAGCCGGCTCCGAATGGAGCCGGCGGAGTTGCTGGTGTGCGACGGGTGCAGTTGCACCCGTTGCGATTTTCAGTGTCTGCCACGCAGACACTGAAAATCAATGTGGGGCCCTGTTAGGGGGCCCCTGCAGTGCTCATGCCAGTGGCATGGGCACTGCAGGGGCCCCCAGGGGCCCCACGACACCCGTTCCCGCCAGCCCTCACCGCCAGAACCAGGCTGGCGGGAAGGGGGTCGGAATCCCCATGGCAGCGCTGCTTGCAGCGCCGCCGTGGAGGATTCCCTGGGGCAGCGGGAAGCCGGCGGGAAAACGCCGGCTTCCCTTTTCTGACCGCAGCTTTACCGCCGTGGTCAGAATGCCCCCGGAAGCACCGCCAGCCTGTTGGCGGTGCTTCCGCGGTCGTTGGCCCTGGCGGTCCATGAACCCCAGGGTCAGAATGACCCCCTTTGTGTCAATGGGAAACGGCTATGCAGATCAAGTCGCAAGGTTTTGCGCATTGAACTGTATATCGTTCAAGGATCAGTGGGAACTATTACCTGAAACTGAAAATGAAACATGCTTGAACTTTGCATTAAGAGTAGTTGATACATTAGATGAGCTAAAATCACTGCAGGGCCATGCTAGCAGAGACGAAAAGCGCTCTTTGCAGAGAATGCAATGTGTACAAAGGTCTGACGACTTGTGGGTCTCAGAGGAGGGGAAATTGGTTTCGCCAAACAGTCTTTTGTCACAGTTTGCAAGACTTTACCATGGTCAGGCACATCTTGGGAGAGACGCAATGATCAGATTATTCAAAATTGATTGGTTCAATCCGAAATTCAGACAAGCCGCAGAGGTTACCTGTCACAGGTGCATCATCTGTCAACAGATGAATGCAGGAAAAGGGACTGTGGTGACTTTGAGCCACATAGGGAGAGCTGGAGGTCCGTTTAGCAAGATGCAGATGGATTTCATTGAGATGCCTGTGTGTGGAGGCTTGAGGTATGTGTTGGTGATTGTGTGTGTTTTCAGTCACTGGATTGAAGCCTACCCTACACGTAGAAATGACAGTCTCACAGTAGCAAAGCTGTTGCTTAGAGAATTAATACCATGGTTCGATTTCCGGTCTCTTTAGAATCAGATAGGGGCAGACACTTCGACAATGAGGTGATAAAGCTCTTGTGTGCTGCATTAGACATTGAACAGAAGCTGCATTGTAGCTACCGCCCTGAAGCATCAGGACTAGTGGAACAGATGAATGGTACCTTGAAGTCGAGAATGGCAAAGCTGTGCGCAGCTACCAATATGAAATGGCCAGACGCATTGCCCTTAGTGCTAATGTCAATGAGAAACACACCTGATAAGAAGACAGGACTATACCCCCATGAGATTCTGATGGGCAGAGCTATGAGGTTGCCCGCAGTACCTGCAAATGCTCTTGTGAATATCACGGATGATTTGGTGTTGGATTACTGCAAGGGTCTGGCTGATGTGGTCAGCTCTTTTTCTCACCAGGTGGAGGCTAACACATTGCCACCGGTCAGTGATCCAGGTCACACCCTGAAAGTCAGTGACTGGGTGGTTTTCAAGAAACACGTGAGAAAGTCATGTTTAGGGCCGCGTTGGAAGGGGCCATACCAAATAATACTCACAACAACCACTGGTGTGAAATGCCCAGGTGTTCCAAACTGGATACATGCCTGTCACACAAAGAAGGTGACATGTCCAACTGATGAGGAACTTGAAGTGTCCAAAACAACAACTGCAGAGAAGAAAGTCTCAGGGCCGGAGAGTATTCAAAGGGGAATTGAGACTGAGGACGGTTTAGTCCCTCAAACAGTAAACAAGTTTGAGAGAGGTGACAGTGAGCCTATCTCAGCGGAGGCAACAGGAGAACCGAGACAAGGAGAGGTTCTCCCAGAAGTAGACGGATACGGGTTTGAACTTGAGCCCGTTACAGACCTTGAAGACGAGGGGGAAGGAGCAGAAGGAGGGCAAAGTACACTGACTCCTCCTGAGCCACTTGAAGGTCCGTCAAGAGAAAACACCATAGCACAAGAGGAGGGTGCTGTTCAACGTCCTGAAAGGCCAAGCAGAAAGAAAACGCATAAAGGTGATAACTGGCCAAAGAAACGAGCTGCAAGGGAGAAAGTCGTCCCTTGTGACACAATAGAGGAAGAAGTTGATACAACCAGAAGGGAGGATCTTAGTGAAGGAGAGTTGCAGAGTGAACGCAAATTGAAAAGAAAAAGAGTCGTAAATAAAATGTACGCAGGTCCTGAATGGGCATACGCAACATCAGCTGAATGGCAACAAGAATTCTTAGCATTCAGATTTGATCAAGAGGTACCAGGCCAATACTACGGCACCTGAATTCAAACAAGAGAAAGAGACTGTGTTAAAATAGTGAAATTGAAATTGAAAGCTGAAAAGCTGAGAAAAGCGACTGATAAATTACCAGATGTAACACTAAAAGCCTGAATTGACTCTGAAAACCGATTATGACAAGCTGTTAACCTGATTTGACAAAAGGGTCCTGGGGTGAGTGAAACGCTGTAAATACTTGCAGAAAGAAAGAGAGACTTTGCAAAAAAAAAAAAAAAAAGAGAGCTTTTAAATCGTCCTCAAGTTGATTGTTTGTTTTGTATCTTCTGCTATCTGATTCTTTACAGATCATGGCTTACACTAGAGGTAGTAGCAAAAAGGGTAGGGTGTGTGGTTGGGTAAGTGCTATCTTAGGTATTGTGTGTGCAATTATAATTATAGGTGTGATTGTGGGATTGCCATGGTTGGATAAAAAGGTGGCTAACAGTGCTTCAAAACCTGAGACTGCTACACTAACACCGTGGGAAAAGTTTGAGCAGGATACAAAATACTTGCATGTGGGAACTAATTCAAAAGGGGAACTTTCTACTAATGTCTTCTATCGCTTGCTGAATGAGTATGTTGATACTATGGATGCGAGAAATTGTTATGTGTGCACAAAGATTGCTTCATCAGTACAAGAAGGGGTCACCTATCACAGTTTGCCTCTAACATATGGGATAAGCTGTAGCTTGCTATTAACAAGATTCTATGACCAGGAACATGTGCAATATTTTAACTCTAATTTAGATGTAGTGTTTTCTTTTATGCCTGTGATTGAATTCCTGAACAAGTTAGCCAAAGAGCATAGCATAAAATTAGTTAGGGGTTTCTTTGAGCCAACACTAACCTTTGGGACAGCTTATGTGCACTGCAATAATTTAACCTGTTTACTAACACCTGCAGAGAAGAGCTTTTTAGATCATACTGATGATAGACGCAAAGCACTGAAAGAAAGGCTAGAAAAAGGACTAGAAAAACGCACATATGCAAATGATTATGCTTACACTGCAATAAAGGCGCAGGGCAAATTAGTTATAGATGCATTGCATGTAGGTAGGCTTTGTATATATAGGCCAAAATCTGAGCATGACACTTTATTTGTGAGAACGCGTGAATGCAGGCATGTGTTTTTGTTTCAGAGTAAATGGACATTCATGTTAAATGGACAGGATCCAGCGATCCCTGGGATCTATTCTATATGCGGACTTAATGCTTATTACCGTATCCGTAAGGGATGGTATGGGACATGTTATTTGGGAATAGTTTTCCCAAAGATCTACCAGATTGATGACTTAAAGCAAATTCTTAAAATGTCTGAATTACAACATGCTAGACAAAAGAGAAAGACAGCGGCTGCTGTCGTTGGTGACACATTTGGAGCCATAATTCCTTCAGTAGGGGTTATCTTAAACTCCATAAAGATTCGAAAGTTGTCTACTATTGTGGATAACATGCTGACAAATTTCACAGGGGCTATACTCCTGATGGATACTGAACTTGCTGCGGAAAGAGCGATGACTCTTCAAAACCAGCTTGCTTTAGACATTCTTTTAGCGAAGAGCGGCGGAGTCTGTAAGATGCTTAACTAGCGTCATTGCTGTACGTTCATACCTGATAATAGCAAAAAGATTAGAAGTATGCTTACTAACCTAACAGAAAGGTGATACAGGACTCCCTTCATCTGTCACGATTTCTAGATATACCCTGGCCTAAGCCAGGGTGTTTACCTTTCTCTCCTATCATTAGGACTAGGAGATTTTTTCCTTAAACCACATACCTTAACAAGACAGGACATTAAGAAGGTCAAAGACATATTCTGGCAGAAAAATCAGGATATGGACCCGGTCTCTTGCTTAATGAGCCAACGGACAAGATTAGAGACACAACAACTTCAACCGAAGCTGTACTTGACCATCATTAATCATGAGTGACAAAGGTTTTTCCTCACAAGACTATGCCTAAATACCCTACATTATCTGGTAGCATTCCCAGTTGCTGGAACCTGGTTTAAGATCCTCCCTCCCTGTTGCTGCGATGGAAAGACAACTCAAAGTACATTACATTTTATGCTTTTTTGCTCTTTATACACTATTCCAAGAAAAAGGTTTTTACGTCCGCTATTTCAGTCCAACAGTATTAGAACTAGCCAACCTGCTTACTCCCACTTACATGATTTGGGAACTATGGACATAATCCAAGCTGTGCTAAATTTTATACATGCTGCTTTTGGTGCTCGGAAAATGTATTAACAGTGTTTTTAGAAATTTTTATGACTGGAAATTCTGTATGTTATTTATTTATTTTATGTCTTTTATGGTCTTTTTGCACAGAATAAAGTAAATTAAAAGAAAAAAAAAACCTAACACGAGATAGTGCAGATTTGAAGGACTTGAAGGAACCTGGAGTTTGGGAGAAAGTTGGGAAAGGAATTACTAGAGTAGGGAGTTGGTTTAGTAATATTTGGAATGGGGTACTTGCAAAAACATTAGGGGGTCTATTAATTGTCCTGATTTGTTTATTGGGTTTATGGGGAGCATACAAAATTAATGAAAGAATTAAAAGAAATTAGACAAAACGAAGTAAAAGAAATGAAGAAAATGAAAGGGAGAAAATGTTTAATTAAATTTGGGAAAACTCACACAAAGGGCAAGATGTTGAAATGCGCATTATGCGCAAGGTGAAAGGTTGAAAGGGAAAGGTTTGTGTGATGACAAACGTCATCAGCGGAGGGACTGAGAGAGCGTAGCTTATATAATCTATATTAACATGAAATGTTTATGAACTAATGTACAATAATGCTGTGTAGAAACTGTATTAACATGCTTTGCTAAAACGTGCACTTGAAATGTACCCACGGGGAGTGGCCGCCAATGTATACGGGGACTAATAAAAATGACTATTGTTGAAGAATTTTTCCATTTAAATGATTTTACACTAATAATAAAAAGTATATGCTAAGATTTTGCTAATGAATTACTAGGCCTTTAGTTAGCATGAGTCGAGGCCTAGCTGTCTGACTCTCATATTAAAGGTATTTTTCTAACGTGCAGTGTGCTGACTTGCTAAAGGACATGAACTCTTGTTTTTTCTAAAAGCTAGAAGCTGAATGTAACTGTAGTAGATCCGTTCTCATGAAATTCATCCTGCTTGTAGTAACATTTTAGCTGAATGCAAAAGTGTAGATTAATGCTGTGTACAAGGTCACCTAAACCGGTACGGACAATGGAGCCACTGACCGAAGATGTGCAAAGGACCACAAGACGATGAAATCATACCGGACATTCCACCCGCTAAAGACGTCAATCATAAGCACCAATAAAATACGTGAGAACTGTTATAGGGTAACAAATGTGATGAGCTAATTTGATTTTAACTGGTTAAAGATAGTGGGGAGCAACCCCTTGTCCAATCAGATTTTAGGGGAATGTATCACGAAAAGGGGATAAAAACCCTTGACACCAGGAAGTAAATCAGAACCGGAGGGATAGGAGAGAGACTAGGGGAAATGCTGATGCGATTTGCTATGATCCAGACACTTTGGCGGTCATTCTGACCCTGGCGGTAAAAACCGCCAGGGCCGTGGTCCGCGGGAGCACTGCCAACAGGCTGGCGGTGCTCCTTTGGGCATTCTGACCGCGGCGGTACAGCCGTGGCCAGAAACGGAAAGTCAGCGGTGTACCGCCGGCTTTCCGCTGCCCAGGGGAATCCTCCATGGCGGCGCAGCTTGCTGCGCCGCCATGGGGATTCCGACCCCCATACCGCCATCCTGTTCCTGGCGGTTTCGGCCGCCAGGAACAGGATGGCGGGAAGGGGTGTCGTGGGGCCCCTGGGGGCCCCTGCAGTGCCCATGCCAATGGCATGGGCACTGCAGGGGCCCCCGTAAGAGGGCCCCACTTAGAATTTCAGTGTCTGCTTAGCAGACACTGAAATTCGCGACGGGTGCTACTGCACCCGTCGCACCCCTTCCACTCCGCCGGCTCCATTCGGAGCCGGCTTCCTCGTGGAAGGGTGTTTCCTGCTGGGCTGGCGGGCGGCCTTTTGGCGGTCGCCCGCCAGCCCAGTGGGAAACCCAGAATGACCGGTACGGTCTTCTGGCGGTTCCCGCTTTGCGGGCGGCTCCCGCCGCCCGCCAAGCTTGGAATCACCCCCTTTGTCACTTTGCTTAGTGACTTGATAAATTTGAGATTAGAATCGTCCTTGTCCTTAGATTACCCATTTACACTTTACCTCCTTATGAGGGAAGTGCCCCTTTTACCTGAGCCGAGTTCCTGACTGATGGCGAACCAACTGATGTCCTGAAGACGAAGACCGAACCTGAGTGCTGACCCAAACTTGGAGGGTAACTATATGACAATGAAATTGTGATTGTCTGTTTGCTTTTCCTTTCTAGGTACCAACTGCTTTTCTTTTGACAGTGACCTTAGTTAGATGTTTTGCAAATTGATGTTACTAAATTGTTTTGCATGAAGCCCAACATGCCAATGCTAATTAGAGTTTAGTTGAGAGGGGTTCACTAAACGGACGCAAATAGACAAATGACTGAATCTATGCTTTGTTGAACAATGCGCTAATTTACTCTGCTAAGGATAGTCTATGTTCACGCCGTGCTATATTCTAATGTTTGTGATTCTTGCTTTGATGATATCTTATCAGAGTTGCCATATTGTGACTATGCTATTATGCTTCTTGGTTTTGAGATTAATAAACTTGCTAGTAGTATTGTAACCAAATGGGGAATAAATATCATAAAATTCATACTAAATTGGTGTGGTTATTCATGACTGAAAGGTCATGGTGGTGTCTTGAGTTTAACTAAATGTCATTAACTATGGTGAAATGCATTGTGGTAATAAATATTGATGATATTATTGACGTATTGATTGACATGTTGATTAGCTATCTCGTCCTAAGGTGTCTTTCAACAGGGTCAAAAGATTCATTGCCCTAAAACGAGTCCCAATGTGTAATAATTAATCATAATGGGTAGCGTAATTATCAGTGTATGCCTTAAAGTGTTATGCCCATAGCATTGTGTAAGGCTATATTTTGTCACTCAATACTTGCAGGTGACTCTAGCTACCCAAACCTATTATGGTCCTGACCCAAGTGAGGAATGCCAGGACAGGGGCTGAGAACCTTTATAATGATTCACATGGGTGAGCCAGGAGAATAATCGAGAGGACCTTCGGCCTCCTGAAGGCCAGGTTCAGATGCCTGCTTCTGACAGGTGGATCCCTGTGCTACTCACCCGAGAAGGTCTGCCATATAGTAGTGGCATGCTGCATGTTGCACAATCTGGCCTTCTGACGACATGTGTCTTTTCTGCAGGAGGAGGGGACTGGAGATGAACCCTGTAGCAAAAGTGGACCCTGAGGACAGTGAGGATGAGGAGGCAGTGGATGAGGATGAGGACAACAGAACATCAGTTATACGACAATACTTCCAATGGCACACAGGTGAGACAGTGGAACTGACCATTGCTCTATCAATGTTTTCTGTGTGGCTGTAGCATGAAGGCATTCACTTCCTTTGCATCTCAACTTACTGTCACCTACGGCTTGTCCTTTTACAGATGTTGGTGATATGACAACAGGACCTGATGTGTTTACTGCAGAGAGCTACAGGTCATTATTTGTATGCTATCACAGTGTTCAGATCCTTTGCACTAGATTTGACTGTTCCCATAAATGCACATTTTCAACACATAAAACGGTGTCACTCAAGTTGTATTCACAGGTGTTTATTGTAGTGCAAATAATTGATGGAAAAGTGCTAAGGAATGGGTTCATGGAAGAGGAAAGTTCAGGGTATTGTTCCAGTCTGTTTGTAGCACAGGTCCAGTGTCCAAGGGGCCATCGGAAGGGGAGCAAAGGCAGTTGAAAAAGGACAAGGTGACAGGGTGGGACACAAGGGGGACAATCAGGAGAGTCTCATTTGCTGGGGGTGGTCTTGGTCTTGGCAAGTGTCTCTGGCTTCTGTCTAGGTTGCAGGGAATGTTTGCGGGTTGGTTCACCTTCTGCAGGGCGAGGGGTGCTGGTGACCTGTGGGTCCTGTGACGGGGCCTCCAGCCCACTAGCTGCAGCAGAAATGGAGGGCTGGTCAATAGACAGGCTGGTGGTAGGGGCCTGCTTGTGTGCTGTCGATTCCTCATGATGTTGGCCATGTCTGCCAGCACCCCTGCTATGGAGATCATGGTGGTGTTGAGAGCCTGCAAGTCTTCCCTGATCTCCTAATGGTCTTCCTCCTGCAGCCGCTTGTTCCCTGCATGTTGTTAAGGATCTGGCTCATCGTGTCCTGGGATTGTTGGTAGGACCCCAGGATCTTGGTGAGTGCCTCCTGGAGAGTCGGTTCCATGGGCCTGTCCTCCCCTGGTGCACAGTGGTCCTCCCAATGTCCCTGTTGTCCTGTGCCTCTGTTCCCTGAACGGTGTACCCACTGCCACTGACGCTGACCCCAGGTCCCTGATTGTCTTGGGGTTGAGGTGTGGACTGGGGTCCCTGTACAGGTAGGCACACTGCTGATTGACGTGTCCTGGGGACAGAGGTGTGGGAACGCTGGGTGGGTGCTGTGGTGGTGGATACTGAAGGAAGAGGCTCTGTGGTTGACTGTGAGTGGGCTGGGGTGTCCGACTGACAAGTGGTTCCTGATGGGCCAGGTAGTTCATCCAGATCCAGAAGTCCAGAATTACTGTCATCACTGGGGGCATCTTCTGTTGGGGGACTGGTTTGTCGTGGCACCTCCTCTCCGCTGACATTGGCTGGGGCACCTGTGGGGATGTAAGTGATGTATCATGCTTCATATCTGTGACTTATTGTACATCCCTAGCTTCCCCTCTATCGTTGCTATTGCCCTGCCACCTTTGTTTGTGTATGGTGATGTATTGTGGGATTGTTAGTTCTCCATGCTGTGCATGTTTTTGTGATGGGTGTCCATGCAGGGCTGGGAGGGCTGTCCAATCATTGGTATAGCATGCAGGGCTTGGCTTTGGGGTTAGTCATATGCGTAGGTGCAGTGTGTGGGGATGGAGTGGAGAGATGGGAGTGAGGGTGAGGGTGAGGGTGCGAGATGGCATGCAGGTATTGGGTGTGATAAGTAGTACATGTTGACTCACCAGTGTCCAGGCCTCCGGCAACTCCAGTGAGTCCCTCAGGATGCAGTAATGCCAAGACTTTCTCCTCCCATGCTGTGATCTGTGGGGGAGGAGGTGAGGTCCACCACCACTCCTCTGTATGGTGAGCTCGTGCCTTGCTGCCACAGAACGTACCTTCCCCTGTAGGTTGTTCCACCTCTTCCTGATGCTGTCTCTTGTTTTGGGATGCTGTCCCATGGCATTCACCCTGTCCACGATTCTCTGCCATAGCGCCATCTTCCTGGCAATGGATATTTGCTGTATCTTTGCTCCAAACAGCCGTGGTTCTACCCTGACTATTTCCTCCACCATGACCCGCAACTCCTCATCTGTGAAACGGGGTGCCTGTGGGGACATGGGTGTTGTGTGGTGTGTGTAAGTATGTGGGTGTTGGGTACTGTGGTTGAGTGTGTGAAGTGGGGTATGTGAGGGATGTATGGGTGTATGTGTCTAGTTGTCGCAGTGGTCTTGGTGTCAGTCTGGTGGCAATAATTTGTATTCATAAAGGTTTGTGGGTAATGTGGGTGTGTGTTTTATAGTGCTGTGGGTGGGTGGGTGCGGTGTGTGTATGAGTGTCAGGTGTGTGTTTTTGGTATTGGCCAATGTTGTGTAGTTTAGTATATGGGTGTCCATTTTGAGTGCGCCAGGTGTAGCCAATGGTTTATCGCCATTTACTGTTCGCCGTGGTGATTCGAGGGTCATAATGTGGTGGGTGTTGTTTTGTTGGCGTAACGGTATGGGTGTTGGTATCACCACTTTAGCACTGACATCTGGGCTGGCAGATTTGTGTATGTGGCAGTATTCTGTCGGATTGGTGTGTGTGTGTCATAATTTGGCGAACGGATGTTTGCCTCCGCGGTGGTCTGTTGGCGGCCGTCACTGTGGCGGTAGGCGGGATTTACCACCAATGTCATGATGAGGGCCTTTATGTCCATTCTCTCCCAAATGATTCACCAAAGCAATCGTATCTTGCCTGCATGCTTCTTTTGTTGTCGAAGCAACCAAAAGATCATCAGTGTATTGAACTAATGCTGATTGGAAAGGCATTTCCAAGGTTCCAAATTCTTTTTCAACACCTGATCAAACGGTGACTCTGAAAAACCTAGTGGCATTCTGCACCAACTGTAGCCCTTATTACAGAATTTAAAACAGAAAAGAAACTGACTATCCTCATGAAGATGCACAAAGAAAAAAGCTTGTTAAAGATCTATCACCGTTAACCATTCTCCATCACATAGAATCTGAAACAAAATCACTGCTGGATTCGGTACCACTGGACAACATTATACCACTATATCATTAATTTTCCTAAAATCTTGGACAAATCTAAATTTGCCGCCTGGTTTTCACAAACCCATAATAGGCGAATTACATGGGCTGCTTAGCACTTCTTTTAGAACTCTCTGTTTCCCAAATTTTCAATTACAGGAATTACTCCTTCAATTACATCTGGTGCTATGTGATATTGCGGTATCTGTGGAAAAACTACATTAGGTTTGACTGTGACTTTAACTGGTTCAACTCCTTTGATCAGACCAATATATTTTCCAGAAAAATCCCAAACTTTTAAATTAACTGTAGCCTGTAAATCAGTCGGCATGCCTTTTACTGTGAAAGCAGGATAGAAAGTAATCAGTGGAAACTCTTCATTCACTGAATCACATTCAGTTTGCATAGATGAATCATCATCATCATCACTATTTGTCTGAATATCAATTTCATCATTTGAACAGGTAATCGAACATTTTGTTTTGCACAATAGATCTCTTCCAAATAAGGAAACTGATTCGAGTCGCAAACTACAAATTTGTGTAGTCCTTTAAAGTTTTCAATTTTAACAGGGACTGGTTCAGTAATCGGGTTTGTCAGAAACTGATTTGCAACTCCTACAATCTGGATTGTTTTCTCAGAAAGTGGCACATTAGGAATTTTTGCTGTTCTTGCTGTAGACCGTGTAGCTCCTGTATCAACTAGGAATGAGACCTCATGGCCCATTACCTTTCCATTTACATAAGGACCCCTTTGATCCACTTCCAACAAAGTTGCTAACACGCATTCTTCTTCATCAGAACTTTCACTCGCACCCATCATTCCATCACTCATCACTTCATCATTTGATTCATCCTTACTGTGAAGTGTGAACTGTTGAACTGTATGATTACCGTGCTTTAACTTTTGACCTGTGTTCTACTGAGGAAGCATCATCTGCTGCTCCACCTTTGGAGCTTGAGGTAGTTGCATGTGTTGCTTTGGTACCATTTGTACCTAAGGCTGAATTAACTGTGACTGTGGCACCTGAAAACATGGCATTTGTATTTGCTGCATTGGTTGAGAACTTTGCATTTGCTGAGGAATCTGCATCTGATTATTTTGGATTTTAAATTAGGATCCATCATTCTCAACCTCTTGAATTTTGAAATTGATTATTTTCATTCATCTGCATAACCATGCCTTCTTGTACCATTTTTGGACACTCACCCTTCCAATGCCCCGAAAACCCACAACTGTGACTAGGTAACATCTTTTTCATTACCTGCATATCACCTAAATTGACCATCACATTCAAATTGACGCAATTACCACCTCCATTTCCACCACAACCTCTACCGCTTGCTTGATTCTGAAACAACATGTTTCCCTGTTGCTGAGGATAGATTCCCTGCTCCTGTGGATAATTTCCCTGTATCCCCGATTGTGCCGCTTTAATCTGCATCACCATCACCTTTTCCTTCAATTTTTATGATTATTTTCAATCTCATCACTACAGTGTTTCGCAAACTGTAACACTTCATCAACCGGTTTTGCTTGCCAACAAATCAAGTCTCTCTTAAGCATCTGTCCAATTTCAGGTCTCAAACCGTCAACAAATCTAAACACAAAATTAATCATGTCTTTCGGCTCAATTGTTTCTGTACCACTGTAATGTTTAAGCGCTTGCAGCAATCTCTCATAGTATGCATGTATTGACTCTTTTGCTCCCTGTGATGTCCTATCAATTCTATGCCAATCAATACTTTTGGGTGAAATTCTTGTTTTAAAAAATTAAATCACTTTGTAATAGTACTTCATTACATTAGGCGATGGTGCACCTGTAACTGAATCTCATGGAGGCTCTCTTGTTGGCCAGTCTACACCCCTCTTGCATTCAAACCATAAATCAGCTGGAACCACTATTTCTAACAGGGTTTTCAGGTCTTCCAACAGCCATTTTGCAAGCTTCACAAACCTATCTGTTTTCTGGTACCATTCCACCGGTTTCTCTCTCAATCTCGGGTAGTCATTTGTAAATGACAAAATAATACTTCTGCTCCACGAGTCATGTACAAAATTCCCTCCTTCAATTTCTCTCATGGGAAATACCTTTACTGTATTATCAGTCTGCTGTACATTAGTATTCTAATTTGCAGACTCTATTCTGATCGCTTTTCTTCACCCATCTGCCTTCCCATTTATCTAATGCTCCCCTTAATTGGATATTCTGAATTAATTCTTTAATATGAATCTTCATTCCTGGTATTCTCATGTTCTTAAAATCTTTTGAATCAAATTCTAATCTGTAACTTCTTCTCAGTTGCTTTGTTTTCTCAAGATCTATGTTCATATTTCTCTGCAAGGTCTTCTAATTTCTGGTGTACCAGTCCTGCTCTGTGTGTAACAATTGTACATGTGAAGCGTAACTCATCTTCTTTAAACAAATCTATTCTATTTACATCAATTGTTCCCTCAATTATTAAATTTATTTCTAATTTAGGCATTGCCAGGTTCAATAAATTTTCCCTCTCAGTATTTGGATTCCTCTTCATTCTAATCATCTTTTCTAGCCAGTCTGTTAACTGCTGAGCTGTCAAACCTTGTAATTAAACATTTTTATTATTTACATTGGGTACGTTATTATTTACATTTGGTATGCTCTGTGGAATAATACATGGAGTGTCTGGAATCTGTGAAGTTCTGGAATAACTCAAATCTTAGCGCCAATGGGGCAGGATGTGGGAGGAGGGATCGGAGTGACAGTAGAGGGAGTGGTTGTACGGGGAGGAGGCGTGCTGGACTTGGGTGCAGGTGCATGGAAAGTGTGCATGTGTGGGGTGGATGGCTGTTGGGGGTCTGAGTGTGAGCATTTGTGTGTCTTTGGAGGGGGCAGACAGGGTAGGGGAGGTCAAACAGGACGTGTGGATGGATGTTGTGGTAGTGTCTGCAAGTGAGGTGGATGTGCTGCATGAGATGGTGATGGTGGTGGTGGTGACTGTGCATGTGGTGACTGTGGGCAAAGCTGTGCAGGTGGCAGGTTCAGGGACTGTTGATGCAGTGCATTCAGGTGTGAGTGCGGATGTGACTGTGAGGGAGGAGGAGGAGGGGGAGACAGTGGAGGCAGTGGATGATGTTGTGTGCATCTGTGTGTTGGCTGTGTGAGTGCTTGTGGACTGAAGTGTGCTGCCTGTGTTTGTCTGTGTGAGTCTTGTGTGATGTTTTATGTGCCTGCGTGTCAGAATGTGTGCGTGGGATGGGTTTGGGGTGAGGAGACTGGGACTGGGAAGTGGCAGTTGGAGGGGGATGGAAGAAACAGGGACACTGGCTGCCGTCAGTGAAGAGGCCAGAGTCTGAAATGATCTCTGTAGGGCCGCCAAGCCACTGTGAATGCCCTCCAGGAAGGCATTGCATTGCTGCATCTGGAATGCCAGCCCCTCGATGGCATTCACTATGGTTGACTGCCCTGCAGAGATGGATCTCAGGCGGTCAGTAGCCTCCTCACTGAAGGAGATGCTCACCTTCCTGGGTGAGCGGGAACGGGCAACTCAGCGGGGGGATACTGGGAGGGCAGTGCTGGTACGGGTTGGCGGTAGAACCTGTAGCTGGTGTGGTCCCAGAGGGGTCCACCACCACCAGGGAGCTTCCATAGGAGGAATCAGAGTCAGTGGTATCAGCTTCTGTCCCCACCATGGTGCTGCCCTCGCCCTCCATCCCACTGGTCCCCTCGGCATCGGTGGACTCTGCCTCCTGAGTCCCGTGGGCTTCAGCTCCCTTACTCGCTGGTGCCCCTGCTCCTTCGCCAGATGATGATAATGCACACATGGACAGGATGACAAAAGGAGAGAAGGGGGAGAAAGAAAGGGAGCACACAGTCAATCACAGCACCAACAGCACAGATGGCATACACATCACTGTCATACACTGAGACTGAGAATGGGCAGTATGGACCACACTGGCATACAATTGGCTAAGTACCACAGCGGATAGGAGCCAAACACTGTCATCTGCACACCAAATGGGACCAATTAAGCCCTGTCTGCCATGGAAAGCCAGCTACCTAGCTATCAAAACCATGCATTTAACCCAATTAACCTAAGCTGGACTACGCAGCAATGTCTAAACTGGCATATTGAGGCATCCACTGACTAGTACCCTGCACCCAAATCCCATGCCAGGCAACAGAGATGGTTGTCATACACACCGTATTCACTCCCTTGTGGCTGCTATGATGCCCTCAAGCGCCCATCCAGCTCTGGGTAGGCCACCGCCAGTAATCGGGACATCCGGGAGATAAGGTTCTGATGGGCACCCCTTCCTCGTTGGGTCTCAGGTCCTCCCACCGTTTCCTACAGTGGGTGCTTTGCCTGCTATAGACCCCCAGGGTCTGCACATCCTTGGCAATGGCACGCCACAACCCCTTCTTCGGATGGGCGCAGAGGGACACCATGAACAAGTCAATCCAGCCTGTCACACATATGGCCTACAAACTGCATTTGACCCTCGTTAGGCACACACGTGACCCTTACCTCTGCATTAACACTCCACCAGCCGTACCCCCCCAAATGATACACTGCCAGCACACACACACATCTCAATGCAGCCATGTTGTGTGCAATGTACCCATGGTTTACTCACCTGTTGGTCTGGAGGCCCCTACAACTGCCCATACAGGGGTAAGACCCCATCCACAAGCGTCTCCAAATCCTCCTACGTGAAGGCTGGGGCCCTTTCCCCTGTTGCACGGGACCTGGCAGGTTCCAGACATAGGTCACAGCAGCACACGCAGTGGAGATGTTGTCCTGAGGAAAGTCAGGAATCAAGTGAAGGGGTAGAAAGAAAATGGCGTCACCACCAGCGTTGACCATCATTGGTTCCCATACTCCATAGAGGGTCATGTTAGCCAATGAGGAATTGCACGGCGGTGCAGAACGTCTCCCGCCATGGCGCGCACGCTGGCGGAGTGAGGTCACATGTGCATACAGGACAGGCGGTTGCCATTTTCTACTGCTAGTACACATGTACAGATTTAAAAGTGTGTCATTGTAGTTGAATGTACACACCTATACAATTCCATTGTTTAACAAACAAGCATGCTCTGTGTACATTGCTTTAGTGTGTTTATAGTTCCTGTTGTCACTCCCTTCTTACTTTTGGGTCCCTTAGGTACCAACCAGTGAAGAGGAATAGGAAGAGGAGGCAAGCACCTGTGTACAGACCCCTTGTGGACCTGGCTACACTGGAGGACAGGCACATCATACTCACCTATCGTCTGGACTGGGCCTCAATCACAGAGCTGTGTGCACAATTTGAGCCCGATGTTCTACCTGCTATCCGTTGCACAACAGTAATACCCTCTCTTGTGCAGGTACTCTCAGTGCTCCATTTCCTGGCAACTGGCTCTTTCCAGGTGACAGTGGGCTTGGCTGCAGGAATGTCACAGCCACTGTTCTCTATTGTGCTTGCAAGGGTTTTGGAAGCCTTGCTTAAACACATGTGCAGCTACATCGCATTCCCCCAGGTAGATGAATTACTCACTATAAAGGCAGGATTCTATGCAATGGGACAAATACCACATGTTATTGGGGCCATTGACAATACCCGTATTGCCTTAGTCCCCCCCGGGGCCAATGAACAAGTGTACAAGAATAGGAAGAGTTTCCACTCCCTCAATGTCCAGATGGTGTGCCTTGCTGACTAGTACATCTCTCAAGTCACTGCCAAGTATTCTGGTTCGGTGCATGATGCCTTTGTCCTGAGGAATAACAGCGTCCCACAACTGATGGCACAACTAGAGAGGCAGAGAGTGTGGCTTATAGGTGAGCCTGAGTCCCCACCCATTGTATGTCAGCGTACGCCTTCAGGAGTCATACCCCATGCCATTGTGCAAGACTAATGTGTGTCCCTCACTTCTTGCAGGTGATTCTGGCTTCCCAAACCTGTAATGGCTCCTGACCCCTGTTAGGAATCCGAGAACAGGGGCTGATAATAGGTACAATGGTGCTCATGGGCATACCAGGAGGGTTGTTGAAAGGACTTTCGGTCTCCTGAAGGCCAGGTTCAGGTGCCTCCATCTAAAAGGTGTATCCTTATGCTACTCCCCTGAGAAGGTCTGCAAGATTGTTGTTGTGTGCTGCATGTTGCACAACTTGGCACTCAGATGCAATGTGCCCTATCTGCAGGAGAAGGGGGCTGACAATACAGTTGTGGCAGCAGTGGACACTGAGGACAGTGAAGAGGAGGGAGAGGAGGAGGATTTGCACAACAGGACACATATAACACAGCAGTACTTCCAATGACACTCAGGTAAGACTGTTGAACTAAACATTTCTCCATTTCAGTGTTGTGCTGTGTGGCTGTAGCATAATGCCAGTCATTACCTTTGCATCCCATCTGACTGTCACCTATGCCTTCCCTTATTGCAGATGTTGGTGTGGTTACAACAGTGTAATGCTGTGATGTGTGCAGACTGCTTAGACACATTTGTAGAATGGATCAACATATTACTGGACATTTGCACAGGATCATGCAGTTCATTACAGTTCAATATATTGTACATTACCTTCAGATAAAGCACTATTACTCAAGTTGTGCCCAAGCGTGTTTATTAAACATTGGTATACTATGCAAAGTGCAATAGAGTGGGGTGATGGTTGGGAAAAGTCCAGTGTAGTGGGCCAGTCTGTTTGTTGCACAGGTCCAGTGTCCAAGGGCTCATTGGAAGGGGAGCAATGACAGTTCTTAGTGGACAAGATGACACAGTGTGACACAAGGGGGACAGTCAGGAGGGGCTAATTTCCTGGCAGTGGTCTTGGTCTTGGCAACTGTCTCTGTTGTCTATCTGAGTCACAAGGACCGCTTGCAGTGTGGTTCACCTTCTGCAGGGGGAGGGGTGGTGGTGGCCTGTGGGTCCTGTGGCAGGGCCTCATGTCCACTAGCTGCAGTAGATGTGGAGGGCTGGCCAGTACACTGGCTAGTCGAAGGGGCCCGCTGGTGTGCGGTGTAGTCCCTCATGATGTTGGCCAGCACCCCTGCAATGGAGACCATGGTGGTATTCAGGGCCTGCAATTCTTGCTTGATCTCCCGGTGGTGTTCCCCCTGAAGCCGCTGGTTCTCCTGTATGATTTTGAACACCTGACCCATCTTGCCCTGGGATTGTTGGTAAGCCCCCAGGGCATTAGTGAGTCCCTCGTGGGCAGTCTGTTCCCTGGGCTTGTCCTCCCCCTGGCGCACAGCTGTCCTCTGATCAGCCCTTGCCCCTGTCCCTGTGTCCCCTGAATGGTGTGCCCACTCCCACTGACCCCAGGACCCTCATTGTCTTGCCTGTGAGGTGTGGACTGGGGTCCCTGTACAGGTAGGCACACTACTGATTGACGTGTCCTGGGGACAGAGGTCTGGGGACGTTGGGTGGCTGTTGTGGTTTTGGATTCTGAGGGGGGAGACTTTGTAGTGGACTGGGTGTGGGATGTGGTAGCAGACTAACCAGTGGTCCCTGATGGCCCAAGGAGTTCATCCACATCCAGAGCTCCAGAGTTGCTGTCATCACTGGGGGCATCTTCTGGTGGGGGACTGGGTAGCCGTGGCACCTCCTTGCCGCTTAGATTGGCTGGGGCACCTGTGGGGATATAAGTGGTGTATTATGCTACATGTTTGTGACATATTCTGCATCACTAGCTTCCCCTTTGTTATTGCTGTTGCCCTGCCACCTTTGGTTGTCTATAGTGATGTATTGTGGGATTGTTAGTTCTCCATGCTGTGCATGCATTGGTTGTGGGTGTACATGCAGGGCTGGAAGTATGTGCATGCAGTGGGTATAGCATGCAGGGCTTGACATTTCATTTTGGTAATTGTGGTGGTGCACTGTGTGGTATGGAGTGGGTTCATGGGTGTCAGGGTGAGGGGCTGTGGTGGCAAGAAGGTGATGTGGAACGTGTGTATTGAAATTGCTGCTTTATTTTAAGTATTTCTAGATCATTGGAAGTTTACTGTTATGGTAGGGTAACTCCTTCAGTATTTTATTAAGATCACATTTTATTGGGAGATCCAGACGACTACGTCAATCGTTTTTATTGGGCACTTTTATCAGCTTTTTATACCTATCTGACTGCTTGGGGACCTTTTCACTACCTGCCTGCCCAGTATCTTTTTCGGCCTGTGTTCAGAGGCCGGTAGTAGTCTGGGCGGCAGTAGGCATTTTTCCTCCTCGGTTTGGGGACACGAGTGGGCACCATTTTGGGAAGTCAGCGCTCTGGTGGCCTGACTCTCCTCGTTAGGGGAAACTGATTTAGGCCGGCAATGCTGCGAACGCGCAGGAGAACAAGAAGGTGATGTGGAACGTGTGTATTGAAATTGTTGCTTTATTTTAAATATTTCTAGATCATTGGAAGATTACTGTTATGGTAGGGTAGCTCCTTCAGTATTTTATTAAGATCGCATTTTACTGGGAGATCCAGATGACTACGTCAGTCGTTTTTATTGGGTACTTTTATCAGCTTCTTATACCTATCTGACTGCTTGGGGGCCTTTTCACTACCTGCCTGCCCAGTATCTTTTTCGGCCTGTGTTCAGAGGCCGGTAGTAGACTGGGCGGCAGTAGACATTTTTCCTCCTCTGTTTGGGGACATAAGTGGGCACCATTTTGGGAGGTCAGCGCGCTAGTGGCCTGACTCTCCTCATTAGGGGAAACACATTTAGGCCGGCAATGCTGCGAACGCCCAGTGAACGCACCGAAGGTGCACCTAAGGCAATCCTGTCTGCGCCTGTCCGTGCCCAGACGGGACCTGGGGCCAGTGATAATGCCCAAATTAGGTCAGAACGTATTACATATGATGGTGATTTTTTACGGTCCCTCAGGCATACCGCCTCACGTGCAGCTAAAGAAGGCAAGACAGTACATGTGACGAGCACAGATACCTCCATATTAGAGTCCTCTGATAACGACAGCCACATGCATAACTCGTTACTAAGCAGGTTTTTACTGATCAGTTGTAGATCATTAGCTGCCCACAAGCTGGACATCAATGTGCTGCTGGAATCCCAGAAACCCACCGCTCTATGTCTTACTGAAGCCTGGTTACATAAGGGCTCAGGGCCAGATTTGTCACTGGCCCTGCCCAGTGGCTATACTATCATTAGGATGGGCAGAGTACGGGGGAGGGGGAGGAGTCACCATCATTTTCAGGGACACGTTTAAGGTGACCTCATCTCCCTGTGATAATTTTGATTGTGAGGGCTTACTCTTCTCCTTCCTCTTAACCCCCAGTTTTAGCTTCTCAGGGGCACTAACTTACCTGCCCCCGGGAACAGTACAACGTTTTCTGGAAGTACTGCCAGAATATCTCGCTGAGACCATCTGTAATAAGCCTAATTTTACTATTTTAGGAGATTTTAATATACATGCAGAGAAGGAGGACATGTCCAAGGTTACCAAATTTCTATCTGATATGAATGCCTTGGACCTCTCCCAACTTATCATAGGTCCCACACATAATAAAGGCCACACAATTGACCTGATCTTCAGTATTTTAATGAATCTTAAGGTCTCTCCTCCTATCCCCCTAGCCTGCACAGATCACTTCTTAATCAAATTTAGTCTCTCCACCCAGCAAGCAGGTAAATCTTCCCCGATTCTAGCTCTACCCTACAGACATTGGCATTCGCTTAATGTTACGGAATGGACCAATATTTTAACTAAAACTAAACCTATTGTGAATGAGAATCTGAGTAATTCTATTGATTCCATACACACCTGGATCACTAATAGCTTAGATGACCTCATACCTTTTACAGCCAGACGGGGGCCATCAACTAGAAAAAAGAGGGAGCCCTGGTTCTCCTCTCAGCTGCAAGTCCTTAAAAGGAACTGCAACATGCGGGAAAGGAGATGGAGAAAATCATATAGTACATCCGATAAACAATAGGAAAGGCATTAGACATTTCCATGGGGAAATTAAAATAGCCCAAAGAACCATTATTCGGCAGTTATCAAACAGAATGCTAACTCCCCCAAAGTAATTTTCCAGGTGCTAAAAGGCATTGCCTATCCGCAGCTTCAGCCAGAAAGAGTAGAAGCCTCCCACAAGCATAGCAATGACTTAGCCTCTTTTTTCCAGGAACAAATCATGCAGGTTCATTCAGCCTTTCAGGCCAATCATATGAGTCAGTCAGCCCCGGAGCCACCATCCTGTATTGGGTCGGCCAGGTTCTCAGACTTCCTCCCAATAACATGTGATAGTGTTATTAGAACTATGAGCTCCCTCAAATCAGGTTCTCCACTGTTCCCGGCCCCTCCAAAGGTCCTAGCTCTAGGATCATCAATAATTGCCCCCATCCTTACCGAAGTATTTAATCAGTTATTGGAGAGGGGTACCTTTCCTGTTCAATGGAAACATGCAATTGTGAAACCCCTCCTCAAAAACCAAATTTAGACCCCTCAATCCTACAAAATGATAGACCAATTTCTTTGTTGCCAGCATTTGCTAAAATATTAGAAAAATATGCAAACACCCAGTTGTCCAACTATCTTGAGGACAACAACATTCTACACCGCTCCCAAATGGGTTTCAGACCAGCCCACAGCACTGAATCGGCCCTGATTGTGGTGATGGAAGGGGCTAGACGGCGTCTAGACGATGGGCATGCATCAGCAGTAGTGCTACTGGACCCAAACGCTGCCTTTGATACAGTGGATCACAGTATTTTTTTTCATCGGCTAGAAGAGATAGGCGTGACAGGCGCGGTATTAGGCTGGTATAGTGAATTTATAACTACACAGACTTGCCAGATACTGGATAGATCCTTCTACTCACAAAGTTTTAATAGTAAATGGGGTGTACCTCAGGGCTCCTCTCTTAGCCCCGCACTATTCAATGTATACATGTGGCCTCTCTCTAAGGTTGTGGAGCCATTTGGTCTCTCTCTTATAACCTACGCTGATGACACACCATTGGTGTTTTCACTGACTTCTAACCAAAATTCTTGGCCTGTGTGCTATTTCTAATTGGATGTCAAAAAGTAAACTGAAACTTAACACAGACAAAACAGAGATCATGTATTTGGGCCCTCAAGTTTTGCTATCACCATCTCCCTCTGCTTTGCCTTATTTGAGAGAGCTTCCAGCTCCCAAGGAATATATTAAGAGCCTTGGGATTTGGCTTGACCCATGGTTAGCCATGCAAAGAAAACCTCAGCCGTGTGCTTTGGTATATTTAGACTTCTAAGGAAGGTTTTGAAAATTCTTCCCTTCATGGCCAAGAGACTTATTATCCAGGCACTGATTAGTTCCCGATTGGACTATGGGAATTCCCTTTTTTTAGGGTCCCCAAAGTATGTTAAGAGGAAGCTTCAAGTGGTGCAGAATATGGCCGCTAGATTGATCTTCATTATCCCTAAATACGAATCTGCTCAATCTGATCTCCATACCCTGCATTGGCTCCCAGTTGAGCAACGTATTAAGTTTAAGGCTCTTTGCTATATACATAGATCCCTACACAATAAAGGTCCCCCACAACTACGATCTCTGGCCACGTTTTATAAACCATCGAGAAACCTCAGGTCCTCATCAGCAGCCTTAGCAGTAGTTCTGCATATAAAAAAGGCCAGATGTGGTGGTACGTCTTTGTCGTTTTTAGGGGCAAGGTTATGGAATTCTCTGCCTCTATCCCTTTGTCTCACTGACCAGGAACTAAGCTTTAGGCGGCTACTGAAAACATGGCTATACTAACTTCCTGCACCTGCTGATGTCAGGTTCTGTTAAAGCGCTGGGAGGCCTTCGGGTAGCTAGCGCTATACAAATTGAATTAACATAACATAACATTCAGATATGGGGGATGATAGATAGTAAATATTGACTCACCAGTGTCCAATGCTCTGGCTACTCCAGTGAGTCCCCCAGGATGCAGGATTGCCAACACTTGCTCCTCACATGCTGTCAGCTGTGGGGTAGGAGGTGGGGGTCCACCGCCAGCCCTCTTGATGGTGAGCTGTGCCTTGCTGCAATGGAACGCACCTTCCCCCGTAGGTCGATCCACCTCTTCCTTATGTCATCCCTCGTGCGTGGATGTAGTCCCATGGCGTTCACCCTGTCCACGATCCTCTGCCATAGCTCCATCTTCCTGGCAATGAATATCTGCTGGACCTGTGCTCCAAACAGCTGTGGCTCTACCCTGACTATTTCCTCAACCATGACCTGCAGCTCCTCCTCGGTGAAATGGAGGTGCCTTTGTGGGGACATGGGTGTTGTGTGGTGTGTGTACGTTGTGCAAAGGGTGATGTGTGATGTGGTGGGGTGTGTGGTGCGTGTCAGATGAATTGGTAGTTGTGATATGTATGTGCAGTTCTCTTTTAGATTAGCGTCGCAAAGTGAAGCTGTCTTCTTGTGTTAGCAAAGGATTGTGGGTGATCTGGGTGTGTGTTTTATAGTGCTGTTGGTGGGTGTTTGGGGTGTGTGTATCTGTGTCAGGTGTGGGTATTTTTGTTCTGGCCAATAATGTCTTATTTTTTATTTGGGTGGCCATATCCGCGGCGGCGGTGTTCACCGCCAATGGTTTACTGCCGTTGAATGTCCGCTATGGTGATTCGTAGGTCATTATTTGGAGGGCTTAGTATTGGTGGTGTAACAGTATGGGTGGTAGTACCGACAGTTTATCACGTTCAGTTGGTCTGGCTGATTCGTGGTTGTGGCTGTTTTCTGTCATTTTTTTATGTATGTGTCATAATCTGTCAGATGAATGTCCGCCTCTGCGGCGGTATGCTGGCGGCAGTCAGCGCGGCGGTATTCGGTATTTACCGCCAAGGTCATGATGAGGGCCTTAATCTCTCCATTTGAATTGAAAACATTCTGTATGTTATTCTCATTATTTCCATGGGTAAACAATGGTACAACAG
Organism: Pleurodeles waltl; assembly: GCF_031143425.1. Taxonomy (NCBI): domain Eukaryota; kingdom Metazoa; phylum Chordata; class Amphibia; order Caudata; family Salamandridae; genus Pleurodeles; species Pleurodeles waltl. The sequence continues at coordinate 128,533,276 of NC_090447.1, forward strand.
GCCCAATAGTGTCACTTACTGTCAATGCTTATGGACTTGTCTGAACATTTTGATTTCTTGAGTATATTACTCCTGAATTCTGACCTATCAAAATTGAGGAACTCGTCTGTGAATTTACAACAGGAGTGTACCTCTGAATATTCCGAACTTGTACTGGAGACACTAAACCTGGTGTAGACTCTATCTGAAACATCATTGGTTTCTGGTAAGCCTGTGATATCTGTGATGACTGTAAAATAGGGCCTGTTTTACTCGGTGAGGAACTCACAACAGGAACAGTAGGGTAGACTACAGGTGGGACAGTCTGAATCATAAGTGTCTGAGTAACAGTAATAGCAGGAACATTAGTTGTGACCTGTACTTGACTCTGTGTTACTACAACTGGAACTGGAGCACTTGGATCAGTACTAGTACTTGGACTTATCTCTTGTGCTGCATATGGTGGAGGACGACTTTTCAGTAAGTGCATTATAAATTCCTCATCATCTGATTCATCATAATAAGTCAATCATTTTCTAGCCTCAACTGACTTCGACTTATCTTCTTCAGAAGAGACTTTGGGGGTCATTACAACATTGGCGGTAAAAGCCGCTTACCGCCGTGCAGAAGACCGCCAACACACCGCCTCGGCCGTGGAATTCCACCACGGTCATTATGACCCACAACTCGGAATCAGCCAAAATCCAGACACCCACACAAGTCCGCCACACCAAAGGTCAGTGATAAACCGGCGATAACAAAACCTCCACCATCACGCCAACAGGGATACGCCCAAACTATCACAACCCACGAATCCACGTGGCGGTCTTTCAACCGCGGTATTCCATTGGCGGTACACACCGCCGCGCTCAAAATACACACACATTTACAAAATACATCCACATTGGACAATTCGAAATACACACACCTGATACACATACACACACCACTCCCACACATCTAATACAATATAAAACACACACCCACATCACCCACAAACCCTTACATCAACAATTGCGACAGAAGGCCAGAGTGAGACACCACCAGAAAGAACAATAGCATCCACAGGCACCATACACCATCACTCACACAACATCCAAGCACCTCACACAACACACCTCTAAATATCACCCCACACATCACAACACACACCACCCCACACATCACCCACACCACCCCATGGCCCTGCAGAGACACCCCAGGTTCTCTGAGGAGGTTCTCAGGGTCATGGTGGAGGAAATCATCCGGGTTGAGCCACAGCTATTTGGATCATAGGTGCAGCACACCACCATAGCTATGAAGATGGAGTTATGGCGAAGAATCGTGGAAAGGGTCAACGCAGTGGGAGAGCACCCAAGAACACAGGGTAACATCAGGAAGAGGTGGAACGACCTACGGGGGAAGGTGCGTTCCGTGGTCTCAAGACACCACCTTGCGTTTCAGAGGACTGGCAGCGGACCACCACCTACTCCCCCAGAACTCACTACATGGGAGGAGCAGGTCTTGGCTATACTGCATCCTGAGGGCCTCGCAGGAGTAGCTAGAGGAATGGACTCTGGTAAGGCAAATCTTTCACTACTTCATCCCCCATCCACCTGCATGCTATCACATGCCCCCACCCTCTCCCTCACCCCCATCACTCCAACTCCTCACCTATGTCCCAATATCACAAACCACACATCCCAAACCCAAGCCCTGCAAGTAACACCAAAGCATGGAAACCCATCACCAAAGCCTGTCCACTGCACATACCCATACACCCCCCTAACCGATTATCACACAAGGTCCTACACAGGAATGCAAGCACTGGGGTACAGGGTCACCCACCCATTGCATACCTTGGCACACACAGATGCAATAATCATGCCTTTACACCCATGCAGGACCCCTACCCATCGTCACCGGACAGGAGGGTCCAGACATGTCCACTCCACCCACAGAAGAGGCCCACAGTGATGACAGCAGCTCTGTCCAACTGGATCTAGATGACCAGCCCGGCCCATCTGGGACCTCGGGACAGTCGGTTCCCGTCACACTGGCACAGGCCACTACAGAGCTTCCCCCCTCCGGAAACACCAGCACAGCACTCACCCAGCGGGCCCATCCCTCTGTCCCCAGGACACGTCAATCAGCAGTGTGTCCACCACTACAGGGAACCCAGGCTAACCCACCACCCCAACAACACCAGGGACCTGGGGGCAGTGGCAGTGGGCACCCAGTTCAGGGGACAGAGGCCCAGGAACACAGGGGAACTGGGAGGGCTGCTGTGCGACAGGGGGAGGACAGGCCCAGGGAACCCACTCTCCACAAGGCCCTCTCCAACATCATGGGAGCCTACCACCATTCCCAGGAGATGATCGCAACAGTACTGGCCAAGCTTCAGGAGACCCAGCGGCTGCAGGAGGAACAGTATCTGGGCTTCAGGGAGGAACTAAAATCCATCAATTCCACCCTGGGCACCATTGTAGGAGTGCTGAAGGAACTCGTCAACACCAGGAGGGACACTGTGGCACAACAAGTGGCCCCTGACACTAGCCTGGATGATGAACTGCCCACCACCTCCGCCGGCACTAGTGGACAGGAGGCACCGCCACAGGACCACAACACCAGCACCCCACCCCCTGCAGATGGAGAACCACCCTGCAAGCGGTCCCTGAGATCCAGGACAAAGACAGAGAACAATGCCAAGACCCCCGCCAAGAAATGAGACCACCCTGAATGTCATCCTTCTGTCCCACTTTGTCACCCTGTCCATCCTTAAACTGCCCCAGCTACACTTCCTATGCCCCTTTGGACAAAGCGCCTGTGAGACTAATAGACTGGACTCTGCCATGGACATTCCTCCACCATCACCCCTGACCATTTTACAACCCCCTCCACTATTTAGCACTTAAATAAACACCCTTAAATCACAAAACAATCTGGAGTCAGTCTGTGCTTTCACAATTGTGTGTTTGCAATAACTGAGGGAAATAGCAATGTCCATTGTATTGTCAACATACCTATGTCACACAGCTCTAGTCCATGCGGAAACAAAGCAGATGTCACAAAGTGGGACCCACATCTGTGAAATCGTAAGGGAAAGTGACAACTCAGTGACCATACACTGGGTGAAAATGACAGAGAGATGAGAGGTAGTAGAATTAAATCAGATGTAGCAGGCAGTGTTGTCTTCTTACCTGTGTCTCACTGGAAGTATTGGTGGATCATCGTGTTCCTGTTGTCTATGTCCTCTTCTTCTGCTTCCTCGTCTTCACTGTCCACAGGCTCCACAGCTGCCACAACACCTCCATCTGGACCATCCTCCTGCAGAAAAGGCACCTGTCGTCGCAAAGCCAAGTTGTGAAGCATACAGCAGGCCACGATGATCTGGCATACCTTCTTTGGTGAGTAGAATAGGGAACCACCTGTCATATGGAGGCACCGGAACCTGGCCATCAGGAGGCCAAAGGTCCTCTCTATAATCCTCCTAGTTCGCCCATGGGCCTCATTGCAGCGTTCCTCTGCCCTTGTCCTGGGATTCCTCACAGGGGTCAGTAGCCATGACAGGTTGGGGTAACCAGAGTCACCTGCAAATGGCGAGGGACAACTGTTAGACACACACTAACTCATAGGGACATCCCCAGACCCAGACACCTATTCACACTGTATAGGGTCCATGTCCTCACCTAATAGCCACACACGGTGCCTCTGGAGTTGCCCCATCACATAAGGGATGCTGCGATTCCTCAGAATGGAAGCGTTATGCACTGAGCCAGGAAATTTGTCATTCACATGGGAGATATACTGGTCGGCTAAACACACCATCTGCACATTCATCGAATGGTAACTCTTCCGGTTTCTGTACACCTGTTCACTCCTGCGTAGGGGGACCAAGGCCACATGTGTTCCATCAATGGCACCTATGATGTTGGGGATATGTCCCAGGGCATAGAAGTCACCTTTCACTGTAGGCAAATCCTCCACCTGAGGGAAAACGATGTAGCTTTGCATGTGTTTCTACAGGGCAGACAACACTCTGGACAACACGTTGGAAAACATAGGCTGGGACATCCCTGATGCTATGGCCACTGTTGTTTGAAAAGACCCACTTGTTAGGAAATGGAGTACTGACAGCACCTGCATTAGAGGGGGGATTCCTGTGGGATGGCGGATAGCTGACATCAGGTCTGGCTCCAACTGGGCACACAGTTCCAGGATTGTGGTATGATCAAGTCTGTAGGTAATGATCACATGTCTCTCCTCCATTGTCGACTGGTCCACCAGCGGTCTGTACACTGGAGGATGCCGCCATCTTCTCACCTGCGCCAGCGGACGTTGCCTATGGAGGAGAACAGCGAGCAGAGAGCCAACCAACTCTGAGGTACGTAAACACAACTTAATATGAAAATGTTTGCAAATCGACATATGGCTGTATTAGTGTTTAAGCAAGGCCTAGATGTGTGTGACGCAGTCCACAATAATGCCATGTGGGCCCCTGAAATGGCGACTGCCTGACCTGTAAAGTGGTACAAGGGGATATGAGGTAACTGCGCTGGCGTTGTACACCGTCGTGGTAAGCGGTCGAAGACCCGGGCGCAATCCTGCATTGGTTAACATGGGACCCAATGGGTCCCAGGAGCCAATGACGATGTACGCCAGCGGTGACGGTACGCACCGCTGCGGACGTGACCGCCATTTTCTCTCTGTTCAATCACTTGATACCCAATCTTCGACAGGAGAGGACCTACACTGCAAGTGCTGCTGTGACCTCAGTCTGGAAGAGACAATGGCTCGTGTGTCTGGGGAAAAGGCCCCTGCCTTCAGAACGGAGGAGTTGGAGAAACTAGTGGATGGGGTCCTCCCCCAGTACACGCTACTCTACGGTCTTCCAGACAAACAGGTGAGTACACTGTGAGCATGGTGTATGGGCAATGGCTGTTTGGAGTGGTGTGGATGAAAGATAGGGGGGAGAATGAGGCGTGCATGAAACAACGGTGAGTGCATGTGCGACATGGCAAGGGTAGGGATGCTGGCCAATGACTGTGACGGTGCAGACGGTTATATCTTCTTCTTTTCCCCTGTACTATTCCTGTAGGTCAGCGCCCACCAGAAGTAGGATATTTGGCGTGCCATCGCCAAGGAAGTCCGGACCCTGGGGGTCTATCACAGACGGAGCACCCACTGCTGGAAAAGATGGGAGGACATTCGCTGCTGGAGCAAGAATATGGCAGAGGCCCAGCTGGGGATGGCCTCCCAACGTGGGAGGGGTGCCCGTCGCACCATGACCCCCCTGATGTTCCGGATCCTGGCGGTGGCGTACCCGGAGTTGGATGGGCACTTGAGGGCATCACAGCAGCCACAAGGGGGTGAGTACACTCTCATTCAGCTGATTCAGCGCGCATTGTAGGTGTCTGGGTGGGGGAGGTGGGCTGTGGGTTCCCCTAGGCCAGGGCGATTTTAGTAGGCAAGGTCCCTTCTGAAGGCAGGCCCTGTGGCACCCCACCTCACCCCACCTGTGTACAGAGCCAACTACACCTAGTCAGGTGACATCTATGTGTGCAGCAATCGGGCATAGCCTTGTAACCCATGTCCCTGTGATTGATTAGGGAACTCTAAGTGCACAGCGTAGTGCAGGGGGCTTCTGTGTCTGTAGTGTCCACCAACGGTAGCAGTATTGCATGCACTCAACATGTCTTTCTTCTGTCTCCCCCCCCTTTTTGTGGTCTCCCTGTTCTTGTGTGCATTAGCATCATCAGGCGGAGGAGCAGTGGCACCGGAGCAGGAGGGAGCTGCATCCCACATGGCCCTGGAGGGCGACACAAAGGAGTCTGAATTCACCAGTGGGACGGAGGGCGAGGGGAGCTCCACGGCGGGGACAGGAGCGGAGACCAATGATACGGACTCCTCCTCTGATGGGCGCTCCCTTGCGGTGGTGGGCCCATCTGTGCCCCCGCATCTACAGGTACAGCCGCCACCCCCCCCTACCAGCATCGCCCTCCCAGCAGCCCCTCAGCGTTTGCCCCCTGGCCGCTTACCCAGGAGGGTGGGCATCTCCTTCACCCCAGGCACCTCAGGCCCTGCCCCTATCACCCCTGCTGCCCTCAGTGAGGAGGTCATTGACCTCCTCAGGTCCCTCACTGTTTTGTGCCATTTTGAATGCCATCCAGGGTGTAGAGAGGCAGTTGCAACAAACCAATGCATACCTGGAGTGCATTCATTCTGGTCAGGCAGCCCAACAGTGAGCTTTTCAGACTCTGGCCTCAGCACTGATGGCAGCCATTGTCCCTATCTCTAGCCTCCCCCCTCCAACTTCCTCCACCCAGACCCAAACCCCTGTACATCAGCCTATCCCAAGCACACCATCAGACCAGCATGCACACACGTCAACACAGAAGGGAAGCTCAGGCAAACATAAGCACCACACATTCCACAGGCACTCACGCACGTATCATACACATGCAGACATCCCAACATCCACTGCCTCCACTGTGTCCCCCTCCTCCTCATCTCCCTCCTCCCTCCCTGTCTCGTCTCCGCTCACGTGCACTCACCACCCCCACTTCCATTCACACATCCCCTGTGTCCTCTCCCAGTGTGTCTGTCAGCCCACCTCCCAAGGTACACAAACGCAGCCACACACCCACCCAACAGCCATCCACCTCACGACAGCCTCCAGCCCATGCACCTTCACCCAAAGTCAGCAAACGTACACCTCCTACAACCACTACCTCTTCCTCCACTCCCAAACCCCCTCCATCTACCCGTCCCAGTGTGCCCCAAAAACTTTTCCTATCTAACCTTTACCTCTTTCCCTCACCTCCCCCACCCCTTCAGTCTCCTAGGGCCTTCCTCTCCAGGTCCCAACCCAGTGCCTCAGCCACATCATCTGCGGGAACAGTGGTGCCAGTAGTAACTGGCTTCTGGAGTGCACCAGGCAGCAGGGCAGCCAGTGTGGCAAGGAGCCAGAGCACGGACAGCCCCCCACCTCAAAAGCATAAAAAGTTGGCCAGTGCCCGGCGGGAGAAAGGAAAAAAAATCTGCCACCAAAGCTGCTCCCAGGGGTACAGTTGGGAGTGTGGAGACAGCTTTGCCACCATCCAAGGTGGGGAAGGGGCACAGTAAAACCGGCAAGTCTGGGAAAACCTGTACGGCGGACAAGACCGCAACAAGCACCACTGCCAAGGACACCGCCGCCACCAGCACTGCTGGCAAGGACACCGCCACCACCAGCACCGATGCCAAGGACACCACCGCCACCAGCACCGCTGAACAGGACACTGCTGCCACCAGCACCGCTGAGCAGGACACCACCGCCACAAAAGATACCGCCTCCACCAGCACCGCTGAACAGGACACCACCAGCACCACTGCCAAGGACACCGCCGCCACCAACACCGCTGCCAAGGACACCGCCGCCACCAGCATCGCTGCCAAGGACACCGCACCCACCAGCACCGCTGAACAGGACACCTCCGCCACCAGCACCGTTGAACAGGACACCGCCGCCACCAGCACAGCTGCCAAGGACACCGCCACCACTAGCACCGCTGAACAGGACACCGCCATAACAAGCACCGCAGGCCAGTGAGTGCCAAAGATTCCAACGCTACTGAGGCTGCCACGAGCAGGATGAAGCACTCTGGGCACAAAGCCCACTCCAGAACCAGTGGAGAGATCCATCCACTACCTCAGTCCTTGGCAGGATGAAGCACTCTGGGCACAAAGCCTCCTCCAGAACCAGTGGAGAATTACATCCACTATCTCAGTCTTTGGCAGGATGAAGCACTCTGGGCACAAAGCCCCCTCCAGAACCAGTGGAGAGATCCATCCACTACCTCAGTCCTTGGCAGAATGAAGTACTCTGGGCACAAAGCCCAATCCAGAACCAGTGGAGAGATCCATCCACTACCTCAGTCCTTGGCAGGATGAAGCACTCTGGGCACAAAGCCCCCTCCAGAACCAGTGGAGAATGACATCCACTACCTCAGTCCTTGGCAGGATGAAGCACTCTGGGCACAAAGCCCCCTCCAGAACCAGTGAAGAATGACATCCACTACCTCAGTTCTTGGCAGGATGAAGCACTCTGGGCATAAAGCCCCCTCCAGAACCAGTGGAGAGATCCATCCACTACCTCAGTCCTTGGCTTGATGAAGCACTCTGGGCACAAAGCCTCCTCCAGAACCAGTGGAGAATGACATCCACTACCTCAGTCCTTGGCAGGATGAAGCACTCTGGGCACAAAGCCCCCTCCAGAACCAGTGGAGAGATCCATCCACTACCTCAGTCCTTGCCAGGATGAAGCACTCTGGGCACAAAGCCCCCTTCAGAACAAGTGGAGACTGTTATCCACTTGAGAGACTGTGGCTTTGCACTCCCCAGGATAAAGCAGTGGGCAAACCACCCACTGGAGAGACTTGAGAGACTGTGGCTTTGCACTCCCCAGGATAAAGCAGTGGGCAACCCACCCACTGGAGAGACTTGAGAGACTGAGGCTTTGCACTCCCCAGGATGCAGCAGTGCTCAACCCACCCATTGTAGAGACTTGAGAGACTGTGGCTTTGCACTCCCCAGGATAAAGCAGTGGGCAACCCACCCACTGGAGAGACTTGAGAGACTGTGGCTTTGCACTCCCCAGGATAAAGCAGTGGGCAAACCACCCACTGGAGAGACTTGAGAGACTGGGGCTTTGCACTCCCCAGGATAAAGCAGTGGGCAACCCACCCACTGGAGAGACTTGAGAGATTGTGGCTTTGCACTCCCCAGGATAAAGCAGTGGGCATGGAGCCCCCTCGTGGATCTGGCGTTGTGCACTCATCCGGCTGAGGTGCCCCCCCTTCCCTTTCCCCTGAGGTGCCTGTTTTATGTCTATCTGATGCCCCAGCAGTGTTCTCTCCATCTTGTTCAGGTATTGAGTGTGGGCCTCGCACATGCATTTTGGGCCCAGTGGTCCACGGACTAGGATGGTGGAATCCCTTGGACTTGTATTCTTGGTGTATATATTTGTTTATAGTGTGAATATCTTTATATATGTATATATTTTTGATTCATGTATTTGAATATATTACAATCATTCAACTCATTTTCTTTTGACCTTGCATTCTTCCAGGCAGGGTTGGGGGGTGTAACTGTAATGTATCATGATGTATTAGTGTGTGTGTTGTCGTGGGTGAGGGTGGGGGTGTTGCGTGTTGCGTGTGTGTCACTCTCTTTTCCCTCCCCCTCCCCTATTGTTGTAGGTGCAGTACTCACCGTGGTCTTCGCCGCCGTCTTTGTTGTTCCTCATAGAGAAGCAGGAAGATAAAGGCTGGCAGTATCTGGAGCTCAGGTTCCATGGCGTCCTGATTCCTTGTGGGGTGTGTAGAGGTGAGCGTTTTCCCTTCCAAGTCCTGTTTCTGCCGTGTTTTTGTTCGCGGTGAATCCACCCCGAAAAAGGTGGCGGATTGGATTGTTGTAATTCTAGGGCTGTACATTGTCCTCCGCCTGTCTGTTGGCGGTTACCGCCGCGGTGTTTGTTTGTACAGCCTTGGCGGTCAGAGTGTTAAAGTGGCTGTCTATGTTGGTGGTTTCCGCCACGTCGTGATTCCAATTTTTTTTCATTTAATGACCAGCTTTATTTCTTTTGTTTGATACCACTCTCTTTCTCTTGTGGAATTGCAGGAAATATTTTAATTCCCTGTAAAGTCTTAGTTCTCCAAAATTTTAGCTTGTTGTCCCATCTAGGTTCTGCTAATGTCTTCTCCGCTTTTCTCATTCTTCTTTCAAATTTTAATTTCTCTTGTTGTCTGGCCATCAATTCCCAAATAGCTAAAGCTTCAAATTATGCTGGTCTCAGAGGAGGTTTTAAATCATACAACACTTTTCTCAAATTTTTTAAAATTCTCATATTAAAAGTTCCTTGGACAGGAAATGCTAAACTCCCTTCCTTCTCTGTAATTTTGCACCAATGTTTTAACCAAAGACATGCTCCTGTACCTCTCTCCTCAATTATGATGTATGTTGGATTTCCTTCTGTCAAGCGAATTTTTCCTACTGTAACTGGATTATACTCATCTCCCCTTAGCACACTGTTTAACCCTTTGAAGAATTTCATTTTTACTCAAATTTGACCCAAAACTACAATTTGAATTAAAAACAGGAAGTAATTCAATCCCAAAATCTTTTTCACTTGCCTCTCTCAACCAATAGCCCTTTATGGTTGTTCACCAATCCGTTCACAAGCTCCCTTTTGCCAATCAACCTATCCCAGCATAGACCTACGTGACATCACTCTTCTGCATACGAGCTGACAAAGTCTTGCGGCTTGTTCTCCCAAAACTCAAATCTCACAACTAATGCAAAATATTGCGAGCACTAATAAAAAATCAACACTAACTTGTCTGCTTGTTACAGGTACAGGACACAAATACTTCGGAAGCCTCACAGAATTTTCGATCGCGGCATTTACCTCTGACAACTACTCAGTCAACTTCAGCTTTCTCTGACTTGCAAGTAAAATTCGACCACCAAATTTTACCCTTGACCAATAATAGGTCCTCCCTGTGCACTCAGGAATCACCAATCTTGGTCAAACGTACACTTCCCTTTTTACACTCACTCTAGAAATTTTGTCACTAACGCCTGAACAACCTACTGAAGCAGACAAGTTATAACAAAAACCCAAGTATCTCACATACTTGTATCAACACTCCGGAGTCTTAGACCACGCAGGGTCCGTACATGAAAAACCACGTTAGCAATTTTTAAGCACAAAGCGCCACACACAACTGAAGTTTGATGGCTTACCTACATGCAGCCTTTGGGGTATGCACACTCCCTAACAAACTACATTGGAGTACGCCAACTCCCTAATTCTCACAAACATCACAATTCACCTGTGATTTGTTTAAGCAGTGCAAGAGCAAAACCCTAACCCAATAACAAATCACAATGGGAATGCTGAGAACATCTTCAAACAAGCATTGGCAAAATCAAATTCCCTCCACACAAGCATTGGCAAAACCAAACTTCAAATTTTCAAACACGCGTTGGTACAACCAAATCTCCTCATTTTTCCAAATGACTCATAATCAATCTCCTCCTGCTGGGACATACCCAAACCTCTCCTTATTGAGACATAAACATCCTCTGCTACCAAGTTCTGTGGGCGCGTCCTACCTTATATTTGTTTTGATAATTTATTTTATAAGGGGACACGTAAGGGTAACCAACCATCTACCCTTCTGAGGTCGAATGAAACTTTGGACTCAGATAGGTGTGAGTGTTTGGCCCTGAACAAAAATAAGTCAACAATAAACAAAACGTAACAATACCATCATTAATCAACAATAGAGTCAGTAATTTATACACACCATGACCTATTTGGCCATGTATCACCACACCAGTTCAGTAAAGTTCAAACATTTATTTGCCTTAGATTAATAATGTTAAAATCATGTAATCCAAGCGCAAAACCAAATTATGAAGATACATGAATAATGCAGGTTGATCAAACCTTCTAAAGAATCTCAGCTTTGACAGAATCTGAATTATTAGGCATGCAAGAATCACCATACAGAATAACAGCAATAGAAGATGCACAGTTGAGATTAGATACATTAAGTTAACACAGATGTATTATTCACAATCAGTTATTTTGCGCAGCCAATGTCAGAATGTGACGTTCTAACTATTACCCTAATTAGATTAAGCATGTTGAACTTCATGCAAGAAGAAAAAGAAGACAAAAACTAATTTGGAAAACATCTATAGAAAAAATAGAGGATGGCTTTCTAGAAAAGAAAAACATGAAAACCTGCAAGAAAGACTAATGTGCAATTACTGTTATACCACTCCTTATTGGGTTCAGCAGGCAGCAAAGTCTTTTTCAGTGGAACATCTTCATGGTCAGCTTCAGTGGGCAGTGACATATGTGGGAACAGTTCAGTAATATTTTGCCTTAATGCATCTGAACTAACAGTGATATATAGCACATTATTTCACTAGCAGTAATAAAAGCACATCTCAACACAGCAAGGACCAGGAAAGAACTGCACTCTAATCAGCAGGGACGAATTCTGCATAAGACTGATCACAGCAAAGGACAAAAGCAAAAATCTGCCTCAAGTCTGAGCTTACATCACAATATTAAATTCCCAACAAGTAACTAGATACTCTGCCATTGGTCATACTATAGGGTGGTTTTGGATAGAACAAATTGAAACTAAGGCACGTTTCTTCACATTACACTTCTAGTGTTAGTTTATTCTTCATTGTTTCAGCTCATTTCACTGCTGTCACCAGTTCCTGTTGCAGAAATAAAATATTTCAAACTACATAAAACGACTGAAAGCTATTGTTTTCTGTAGAACACTACTTGGAAGGAACTAAACAAATATTTCAAAATACAGCACAAGAACATTTCTCTCTGACATTACATCATCACACAGGATTTCAGAAAGAACAGAAAAACATTCTAAGCATCACGTTTATTTCATTCTGAATTAGCTTAACATAGGCCTTTTCAAAAAAGCAGTAAAATGTGTGCAACATTTCATAAAACTCAAACTATTTATTTTCTGAACATGTAATTATTATTTTTTCTTTACTCTCAGTAAAACACGAAATACATTTAATTAGACAGTGATTTATTTTCATTTTCTTAATATCTGTGTCAATTATCAGTGTAGGCCTCATTTTAATTTCAGTCTTGCACTTTTAAATGCACATTTTTCTTTCATGCAATTTTATTAGTAATTTTCACACTCTAACATTACCAGATCACCTTCCTGAATGTAAATACAATGTTTGTCAGGGAGTAGGCTGTGGTCCAGAGGACCAGTGCAAACTCTCAAATAAACTTAAAAAAAATAAAAAAAAGTGTAAACACACTACTGTTTCCTTTAAGGGCAACGGCCTGCGTTTGAAAAACACAAGTGTATTTTATTTTAAAGTGATCACAAACATGGAGATCTGCTGGACACTAATTGGAGTGAGTCTCAATTTGTAATCTGTCCCATTAATATTCCAGAAATATTTCAGACTGTAACTCACTCTGAATCAGAACTCGATGAATTGTAAAATTATTTACTGGTAGAAAATTGCGGTCAGTTTTTTGCGACCTTCTTTTTAATATATCAGATGCATGGTTCCTAAATGAATAATCGATGATGAGCTTGAAGTCCTATAAATATTTAGAAGTCCACTTGCATGAGCGGGAAGAGCCACAATTTTCACTTGGCTAAAATAAAGCTAAGTTGCTTCACTAAAATTTGCCTTTTTGAAAGGTGCTACAGTTTCTATCAGGCCTTCACCTCTTACAATATTACATGTGGTAAAAGTGAGGCTTCTCCCTTCGGTAACATATGGCAGTGAGGCTTTCACACGGACAACTGCCAAATAGGTGGTTTTTGAACAATGCATTCTTTTCACACTTCCTACTCAGACTGTATTTTCAGAGCAGAGGGCCTGCATACACAACCAGGTGCGTTGTGCACACACCACCATTCTGAGTGCTGGTGTCCCAAACTGTTCAAGTTATTTCCTACTTCTTGATTTTTTTTATATTCGAGATACATTTCTTGTGTGCTGTGAGTTTCAGCGGGTCACTTTCTTATCTCCCTGTTCATAAACAGACCATGTTCCATCACCTTAACGATGGAGTTGAGGTACTGGGTTTTTCAGAACCGGTACTGATCCGGTAACCCAGTGGTGCCAGGGTACACCCAAAGACCTCGGGTACTTTCCTGATTCAGACCACAGAAACTCAGAGTCTTCTAGGTGAAGTCAAAGCAAGTAACAAGCGTCCTAGAAGTACAACAGCACAGTTTGTATGTTCTCAGGAGACTTTGTTTCAATGCAAAGTCAGGTTTCCTTATATACAGTTTTTTAAGCTTCAGGCAAACATTCTTGACATTTTGGTTGGTCATTCACATGTTTTCACTACAAAGGAAAAAACAGTGTCATGATGAAACCTCATATTTCATGTCATCCAACCCATAATAAATTACCCGGCAAGGCCTAGTATTTTACATCAGATAAGTGTGGACCCCCAATAAAAACGGGCACCTCCCCCTCGTAAAGTAAGAAGAAGAAAAGAGCAGGTGCAGGTGTGAGCAAGATTAGGCAGGGTGTGTGAGCGATAATAAGGGTTTTATGGCATGGTGTGCCTTGATGCTATCTGATTCGGCCACTGGGAGAGGGACTGACCAAACAGGTTTGGCCTGAGGCAATGGTTCCAGCTTGCCCAGGTCAGAGAAAAGTCAATCAAGGAGTACGTGTCCTTGGAATCAAATCTGACTGTATTATAAGCCTATGTGAGGGCAACTTTTAAAAATGGCTACCGTGTATAAAATGGGAGCCACGAGTGCAGGACGAAAATGGCGATTTCGAGGTGAAAACGCTGCTGGAATTGAGCGAAAATGCTCATGCTTAGTGTACTAGTCATTATCGGTCTTTTGATACTAAAATCGTACTGCTGTGGCAAAGTAAATTACATGGGTCCAGAATTTTTAGAAGCACAGAGTCTGCCAGAAAAGAGGTTTGTTTAGGGCTGGCTGTAATCTGGAAGTGTATGTGAAGGAAATATCGTTTTACCATGTTCTTTCAGACATTTTGGTTTTATTTCAAGGCTTTTGATAACTTGAAAGTTTACTTCTAGGCACTTAAGGACTGCTAAACAATGTCCAACTGCATTCATCTTTTTTTTCTACAGCAGAAAAAGCATTTGTGAAATGAAATGTGCATATTTTAACTAAAGTCTAATGTGTGCACACATGAGGTAAACTACTCAAAAGTCAAATTTGAAAAGTAGGCTGGCAGCAAAGTTTTCTCTACTTAAATTTACAGGTAAAACTGCAAATTTGACACAGGCAAAGGCAAATTCAGCTTTTGTATTACCTATATTACTTGTAATATGACTTGTAAAGTTGTCACATTACTGTCTGAAAGCAAAACAGTCTGAATTGGTAGCTTAGGCCCATAAGTACGAACACATTTTCTCATAGACACAGAATGGATAAAACCCTTTGGTACACCTGGCCCTTAGTTCCTTCCCTAAACTTTCACCTCCCAATATTTAAAGGTAATTTATGTTTTTCACACCTCAGTAGCACAGAGAAGTGACCAATTGAAAAAGCTCTTCCTGTCTGTGCAGCTACATATGCATGTTAATAGATTCCTTGAAAGGGAGACGCATTTTAGAAAACGAGGAGCACATTTCCCAAGGAGGTGAAGCAGAATTCTAAGCAAGCTTAGAGCTGTCATGTAAGAACATTAGGTATGTTGGAGTGGTTTTGCAGGGAGGCTAGAAATGGAGCACAGTCTGGATTAGCTTTCAGACTTTAACCAATCACAGATGAGTTCCATCTTCCAGAACTGCTACAATTCTACTTCAGGGAGGGTGGGACAGGTTAGGAAAAGACAACTGCTGTTTGATGCAAGTATTCCCATCTGCCTGTTAAATGACAGTGGATAGGTATCAGCTGCTGTACCCATAAACTCTAGTTTTGGAGGCTGGAATAAAGGCTTGTGAGGTTAGCCTTTTGCTCATGTACAAGGACATATGGGTTCCAGGTCTTTGCTAGGGGTGGGTGGTACTTGCAGAGTTTCACTCTCTGGAATTCTGCAAAGTTACCTAAAAACTCAGCAAGATTCTGCGGCATTCCACAAGTGGTGGAATTTGGTACACCGTGCTGCTTGCGCTGGTTTTTAGCGCCTGGAGCTTGCCCCGCACTGTATAACTGGTGCGAACGGCATCACACAGTGCACCAGGGGGCACTACTTCTATATGTCACTTGAGTAGATTTACAACTTGAGCTGCACCTTTCTCAATGCGAGCGGCAGCTTTCTTAATGCGAGTGGTAGTGATTTGCTGTGACCGCCTGCATTGAGAAATCTCACTGGAAGCTGGTCTAGTACTCGATTTTCTTGCTTGGGCTCGCCATCTTAAACTTGGTGAGCTGCACACAAGAAAGCCCTCCGCTACCCAGCGGTTGGCAGTGTTTTCCAGAATTCTATAATCCAAGTGGAGCGCAGAGTGTGCAAAATTCCACATACTCCACCAGAGGAGTAGAGTTCACCACTTACCCATCGTCTTTACTAAGGGAGGCTGCTCACTGTGGAACAAAGATTTCTTCTGAGGGCTGGGAAAGTCTGGAGAGCAAGAAGTCAGAGACGGTTTAGATGGCAAAAATCAGCAAACAGTGGCAAGTAGATATTTGTCTTTGGATCTTTCTTGAATTTGCAAAGAACCTTTTTATAGCTAGGACTCGTATCTGCTGTATAAGAAAGCCATTGAAAGGATCATGTAAGGGTAAGTTAGAGAATGTTTCCTGGAGTTGTGGGAAACCCCTTCAAACAGACTTGTATCTGAGAAAACAGTCCTGAAGGTCTAGATATGTTTTTCAACAGCTGCCGCTAGCTGTTTTGTGGAGGGGCAGACAGATAACCAACAAAGTTTGCTTTTTACTTTAAAAAGCCTTACACATTTTTTTTATAACTACTTTGGGCGCAGGGACTTGGCTGGTGCTATAGCACACCCTTAACAGTCCAGGTTGAAGTGCCTGATTACACTAAAGAACACATTATTTAAAGAGAGAGCCATCGTTTGAGACTACAGCTCTGTCACTGGAGGCAGACAGGATTCAGTTTTAAGTGGTCAGAGATCTCCCATACAGGTCGGTGCACTGTGTTACTGAATCTGTCTGCAGGGAGATATCTTGGAACCTTTGGAATTTCA
Organism: Pleurodeles waltl; assembly: GCF_031143425.1. Classification (NCBI taxonomy): domain Eukaryota; kingdom Metazoa; phylum Chordata; class Amphibia; order Caudata; family Salamandridae; genus Pleurodeles; species Pleurodeles waltl. Next base: position 128,549,951 of record NC_090447.1, read on the forward strand.
TTGTCTCCAGAGAATAGAAGGATCGCCTTAACCCTTTTATAGCAAAAGGCTTTGTTGACTCATGAACAGAGAGGGCGAAAGACAGAGTTTTGTTTCATAGAGGCCCACCACTCAACTTTCATGATGTCATCAAAAGGTGAATGAACAACAGGTGAGGAGAAGTCAAAATTATGCCTCCCAAAAAAGGCTCAGCCCAGCTAGCGCACTGGTGATGAAGTAGAAAAGCGGTATTTTTGAGGAGATTTCTTGCAACAGGAAGAGATGCTTTTGTCGTTATGATGCCCCAAGGTCTGACCCAGGTCAAGGTTGCACCTGGGCGTCAAGTACAGACTTTCTGCTCTTGACTTTCAGGGTGAAAAGTGTGAGCAGTACAACGATTCTCAGAGAGGCAGTGGGAGAAGTAGAGACTCAGAACTCAGTTAAACACCAAACACAATAAGTACTGTCCATGGTAGTTCTTTCTAATATAGAGAAGCACTTTAATCACACATCAAAGCTTAATGCTACACCCAGGAAAAGTTAATCAGCTACATAGTTCCTAGATGGGTGCTAAAGGATTCTTAAAGTTTCAATATTGATTCACAACTCTGGTGCAAGCTCATGTATAAATAATTCAACCATCTCCCATGGTTCTGTGACCCATAGGACAATCTGTATACTAAGGGGGTCATTCTGACCCTGGCGGTCATTGACCGCCAGGGCCAACGACCACGAGAGCACCGCCAACAGGCTGGCGGTGCTCTCAAGGGCATTCTGACCGCGGCGGTTTGGCCGCGGTCAGAAAAGGAAAACCGGCGGTCTCCCGCCGGTTTTCCGCTGCCCTATGGAATCCTCCATGGCGGTGCAGCTTGCTGCGCCGCCATGGGGATTCCGACACCCCATACCGCCATCCTGTTCCTGGCGGTTCGCCCGCCAGGAACAGGATGGCGGTATGGGGTGTCGTGGGGCCCCTGGGGGCCCCTGCAGTGCCCATGCCAATGGCATGGGCACTGCAGGGGCCCCAGTAAGAGGGCCCCACAAAGAATTTCAGTGTCTGCCTAGCAGACACTGAAATTCGCGACGGGTGCAACTGCACCCGTCGCACCTTCCCACTCCGCCGGCTCCATTCGGAGCCGGCTTCCTCGTGGGAAGGGGTTTCCCGCTGGGCTGGCGGGCGGCCTTCTGGCGGTTGCCCGCCAGCCCAGCGGGAAACACAGAATCACCGCAGCGGTCTTTAGACCGCGGAGCAGTGTTATGTCGGGGGAACTCTGGCGGGCGGCCTCCGCCGCCCGCCAGAGTTGGAATGACCCCCTAAGTCTACTACTAAGGTTATTTACAACTATTTATTTCCACTGTACCATACAAACAGCTGGTCAATTAACAGAGGGACACAGAGTTCATGATGAAGTTTATGCAGCTACAGTTATCTGGTGGATTGGGTGCTTGGAACACTTAAGCAAGGCTAGGCTGGTAACAAGAGCTCAGCCGAGCGATTCTAGTTGCAGCTCCTAATAGTGCAGCATAGCACCCCCGCCTCCACTGACTTTCGGCATTGGTCTATGAGTATGGAGGCTCTCAGTAAGTACCACTTAACCTCACAAGTTCAGTCTACTTCTTTTGGGCATCCCCACACTCTGGGTACAGGAGCCGGATGTCCCCTTCTTAGGCAATCTCTTTATGTAGGGCCAGATGTTCCTTTCCCTCTCTTAGTGTTGAGCCTGTGGAACTGCAGAGGCTTGACCCATACATAAACCAGTGCCCCTCCACTGGCTGTACTCTGCCCATAACTGTTGGGACCATGATGTCATTTTTTGCTGTACCTTGCCCAATGCTTGTTGAGGGGTCATGTTTTTATTTGTAATCTTCTTGTTTCTCCTATTGTTTATTTTCTAGCACCTTGGTTTACTTTAGGTTACCCAGCCTATGTTTGTTGCTGGGCCTTGCCTCAGCTTGTGCTTGATGAGACTGGGACGGGCTGACTGCTCTCCCGCAGTCTTAGCAGGCGTGGCCAGCTATAAGCCATGCCCATTCTCAAAGTCTCCGCTTGTTGTCAGGAGACTCTCCTGAGTGTAGCATTACTTCTGGACCTCCTGAGTTCCTGAAACCGTCAGCGCTGCCTGTGAACTGCAGTGCCAGTTCCCTTCTTCATTCTTCCGTTTCATTACGCCATTCCGGTGGGAAAAAGACAACACCAAAAGCAACCAGTAAAAGCAGGAACTCACCATGTTCTCAGAGGCAAAGTGTTAATACTTACCTGGCTGACTGTCACCCACTTGTAATTGCGCTGGAAATGTTCTTTGGAAAAGCACCTTTGATTGCCCGCATCATTCCATTAGCCTGTATTTCCTTTCAGTACCCAGCCCACAATGGTTCTCATGTGCATCCCTTTTGACAATATGTTGCAGAGGGCATGATTCCTTGAGCTTATGGTGCATTGAGTGAGCGCACATATAATTCACAGCGCTTGATGTTTAAAGCATGACAAGAAACTTTACAAGGCTTATTGATAGCCCTGATTGTGATATATGTGCCCGGTTGAGCTAATTTACATTACTGTGATGTCGGTATGCTTTAATACTGAGTCTATAACAGTGATAACTTGGATAACCTAATAATGGTATGCTTACCACTAAGCCTTTAACAGTAATTATCTTGAAGACAATACTTGTGTGCCATTAACAAGTCAGTGAGACTGATACTAATGTTGTATACTTGTAATATGTTTGTCGCATGAGTTCTTGTCTACTCCACTAACAAATCACACAAGCAGAACCACAAGAGGACATCTCCTCAACTACACCATAGGATCCATCCAAATGAGTTTCCAGAGGCCGTTTATAGAGACAAAGAGTGCCAAACACGGGAAGGGGGATTTACCCAGGTAGTTACATCCATACTCAGTAACCCAGCTGTACATATATACAGTGACAAGTGTAGTTCAGGAATAACCAGTCACTGTTCTTTGCAGGACATGCCAGCTATCCCAATCACTTTGACAAGCCCTCCAATACGTGCCATCTGAAAGCCAGTGTTGGACAACCATCTCTCTCTCTCTCTTATCCAATCCCCTTTCCCCATTATGTCTCAGTACTGATCTCGTTAACCTCGTGACCAGTGCTCAGACGCACAGGTGGAGTTGGGAATCAGCTGCCTGAGTCAATGTTGTGTCTCCCTGGGATTAACAAGCCAAAGCGTGACACTTAGAAGGCCAGACCACAGTCTCCATTAAGATGCATAGACTTGAGGACATATGTTCTCACCTCGGGGAGACTGACTATTGAAGATACCAGCAGTGGATGTCAGCAGTCGTTCAAATATTCTGTGGAGCACCCCCTCCACCGATCAGAGAAGAACTTGGACCTTGAAAGAAGTTTGAAAGTGTGGGTCCTAATTCTACACACATTTTCCAGTGAGGGGATTTTGATCCTGTTGTCAGTGTGCAGGAACCAGTTTGGTGTGGTTTTTTTTTATTATTAATTTTTTCCTTCTGAGGCACAGACATGTTAGTTGTCAAAGTTGATGGCTTTGCAGAGCAGACATAGGTGGTCATTACAACCCTGGCGGACGGTGTTAAAGATGCGGTAATACCGCAAACAGTCAGATGGACAAAAAAAGGGAATTATGACCCTGGCGGAAACCGCCAACAAAGACAGCCACTTTAACACTTCGCCCGCCACGGCGGTACAGACAAGCAGCGCGGCGGTCACCGCCAACAGACAGGCGGGAGACAATGTACCGCCCACAGTATCACAACAGGCCAATCCGCCACCTTTTCCAGGGCGGATTCACAGTGGATAAAAACACGGCGGAAACAGCTTTTGCTATGGGGAAACGCTCACCTGAACATATCCCACGAGGAACGACGACTCCATGGACCCCGAACTCCATATACTACCTGCCCTTGTCTTTCTGCTCCTTCACGAGCAACAGCGACGTAGGCGCAGAAGATACTGGTGAGTACAGCACCTATGACACGGGGAGGGGGAAGGCAAAAGTTAGGGGGACACCCACCAAACACCCCCACCCTCGCATATTACAACATACACACCAGTGCAGTCACAAACATCACAGTAACAACCCACAATTCCCCCAGATGAATGCAAAGACAATGCGAATTTTGGTCAAACTTTGTAATGTGCCAATATACATGTCATACAAAAATAAACAAATATATGTATACTAAAATCACTGTTATTTACATATATACAATCTGAGAAGTAGTGCAGATATGTACACAACAATGTCCGGGCACAAACAGTCCAAAAATGCATGGGCGAGGCCCACAAGAGATACCTGACCAAAATCGGAGAGAACACTGCCGGGGCATCAGATAGAAACACTACAGGCACCTCAGGGGGAAGGGAAGGGGGGGCACCTCAGCCACATAAACGCAAAGCCAGATCCACGACAGGGCTCCATGCCCATTGATGTATCCTGGGGAGTGCAAAGCCACAGTCTCTCAAGTCTATACAGTGGGTGGGTTGCCCACTGTTACATCCTGGGGAGTGCAAAGCCACAGTCTCTCAAGTCTCCCAAGTGGGTGGGTTGCCCACTGTTCAATCCTGGGGAGTGAAAAGCCACAGTCTCACAAGTCTCTACAGTGGGTGGGTTGCCCATTGTTCAATCCTGGGGAGTGCAAAGCCACAGTCTCTCAAGTCCATACAGTGGGAGGTTTGCCCACTGTTCAATCCTGGGGAGTGCAAAGCCACAGTCTCTCAAGTTGATGCAGGTCCATACTGATACTGGGGGGTGACTGGTGCCCAGACTGGATGAGTCTCCCCGTGAATGGTAGTGTCCTGTCACTGTCCCAGCTGCACATGGGATAAGGATGCCTGATGTGGTGGGCCATTCATTCCTACCCGGTGCATTGCCCTCTTCAGCGGTGCTTTGACATGGCGGTCTTTGCCCTCTTCAGCTGTGCTATGACATGGTGTTTCAGGACTGTTCAGCGGTGCTTTGACATGGCGGTCTTTGCCCTCTTCAGCAGTGCTTTGACATGGCGTTCTTTGCCCTCTTCAGCGGTGTTATGACATGGCGTTTCAGGACTGTTCAGCGGTGCTTTGACATGGCGGTCTTTGCCCTCTTCAGCGGTGCTTTGACATGGCAGTCTTTGCCCTCTTCAGCGGTGCTATGACATGGCGTTTCAGGACTGTTCAGCTGTGCTTTGACATGGCGGTCTTTGCCCTCTTCAGCGGTGCTATGACATGGCGTTTCAGGACTGTTCAGCGGTGCTTTGACATGGCGGTCTTTGCCCTCTTCAGCGGTGCTTTGACATGGCGGTCTTTGCCCTCTTCAGCGGTGCTATGACATGGCGTTTCAGGACTGTTCAGCGGTGCTTTGACATGGCGGTCTTTGCCCTCTTCAGCGGTGCTATGACATGGCGGTTCTGATATGGACATTGGTGTGTGGCATGACGATTTCCACACTGGACATTGGTGTGTGGCATGACGATTTCCACACTGGACATTGGTGTGTGGCATGACGATTTCCACACTGGACAATGGTGTGTGGCATTACGTTCCATCATTGCCCAGCGGGGCTGTGGCATCCTGGCCCGCCTGGGCTGTGACTCTGGCGGTGGTCTCTGGACCAGTTACGAGACTTGAGCCCTTCTGGCCTGTGACTCTGGCGGTGGTCTCTGGACCAGTTACGATACTTGAGCCCTCCTGGGCTGTGACTCTGGCGGTGGTCTCTGGACCAGTGACGATACTTGAGCCCTCCTGGGCTGTGACTCTGGCGGTGGTCTCTGGACCAGTTACGATACTTGAGCCCTCCTGGGCTGTGACTCTGGCGGTGGTCTCTGGACCTGTGACGATACTTGAGCCCTCCTGGGCTGTGACTCTGGCGGTGGTCTCTGGACCAGTGACGATACTTGAGCCCTCCTGGGCTGTGACTCTGGCGGTGGTCTCTGGACCAGTGACGATACTTGAGCCCTCCTGGGCTGTGACTCTGGCGGTGGTCTCTGGACCAGTGACGATACTTGAGCCCTCCTGGGCTCTGACTCTGGCAGTGGTCTCTGGAGCAGTGACGACGGTGCTGGCGGTTGTGTCTGGACCGCCGGAAATGATGGAGCACTTCTCCGCCGTGACACTCACAACAGGCTGGGCAGACTTCCTCCGGGTCCTACTGCCTGCCCTGGTGGACGGTGCACTCCAAAAACCTTGAACATGCACCACTGGTCCTGGAGGCTTTTTGGCTGAGGCGCTACGACGGGACTGATGAATTGGAGGGGGGGTGGGGCAAAAAGGTCAATTTGACAGAGGGACAGTTTCTGACGAACACTGGGATGGGTAGCTGGAGGGGTTCTGGGAGTGGAGGAAGAGGAGGTGGTTGTAGGAGGTGTCACTTTAGCTGTTTTGGGTGCAGGTGCAGGTACTGGAGGCTGTCGTGAGGTGGGTGGATGTTGGGTGAGTGATTGCCGGCGTTTGGGTACTTTGGGAGGGGGCGTCACAGACACACTGGGAGAGGACAGAGGGGACGTGTAAATGGCAGTGGAGGTGGTGAGTGTATGTGAGCGGCGTGTGGTGCTGGGTGTCCTGGTGCGAGTCCTAGTGCCTGTAGATGTGGTGCATGCAGGTGTGTGTGTAGACGAGACTGGGAGGGAGGACGGAGAAGGGGAGGAGGGGGACACAGTGGAGACAGTGGATGTTGCAGTGTCTGTATGGGAGTGATGCTTGTGTGAGTGCTTGTGGTGTGTGTGGTGCCTAAGTTTGCTTGAGCTGCTTGGGTGTGTTGACTTGTCTGCATGCTGGTCTGTAGGTGTGCTTGGGATGGGCTGGGATACAGGGCATTGGGTCTGGGTGGAGGAAGTTGGAGGGGGGAGGCTGGACACAGGGACAATTGCTGTCATCAGTGCTGAGGCCAGAGATTGCAGGGTTCGCTGAAGGGCAGCCTGACCAGAATGAATGCCCTCCAGGAATGCATTACCGTGTTGCAACTCCCTTTCTACACCCTGGATGGCAATCACAATGGTAGACTGCCCAACAGTGGGTGACCTGAGGAGGTCAATGGCCTCCTCACTGAGGGCAGCAGGGGTGACTGGGGCAGGGCCTGAGGTGCCAGAGGCGAAGGTGATGCCCACTTTCCTGGGTGAGCGGGCACGGGGCGAACAGTGAGGGGCTGCTGGGAGGGCGGTGCTGGTAGGGGCGGTGGCGGCTGTACCTATAGCAGTGTGGCGCACAGATGGTGCCGACCACCACAGGGGACCTCACATCGGCGGACGAGTCTGTGTCGCTGGTTGGTGATCTGGTGGCCGACGTGAAGCTCCCCTCGCCCTCCGTCCCACTGGTGTATTCAGAGTCTGTGGTGTGGCTCTCCATGGCCATGTGGGATGCAGCTCCCTCGTGCTCCGGTGCCACTGTACCTCCGCCTGTTGATGCTGATGTACAAACGGACAGGGAGAGCAGGAAAAGGGGGGGAGACAGAAGAAAGAGAGTTTTAGTACATGGCATACCACTACCGTTGGCGGACAAGACAGACGCAGCAGCCCCATGCACAACGCCACGCTCCTGCCCTCTGCACATGCAATTTCATGGATATGGGCTACATGGCAATGCTGGAAATCTGCGCACATGGATGCCACAGGGGCAACTATACCTCAACTTGCTAGTTTTCTGAGGTGGGGTAGAGTGCCACATGGCCTACATTACGGAGGGGCCTTGCCTAACTAACTCGCCCTGGCCTATGGACACCCACAGCCCACCTCCCCACCCACACACCGTCACTGCACGCAAAGACCGCAGAATGAGTTTGTACTCACCCCCTTGTGTCTGCTGTGATGACCTTACGCGCCCATCCAACTCCGGGTAGGCCACCGCCAGGATCCGGAACATCAGGGGGGTCACGTTACGACGGGCACCCCTCCCACGTTGGGAGGCCATCCCCAGCTGATCCTCCGCCGTCTTCTTGCTGCAGCGGCGAATGTCCTCCCATCTCTTCCGGCAGTGGGTGCCCCGTCTCTGGTGGGCCCCCAGGGTCCGGACGTCCTTGGCGATGGCATGCCAAATGTCCCTCTTCTGGTGGGCGCTGACCTACATGACATGCACAAGGGAAGAGGAACAGTCATTACCAATTGCACCATCAATGTGTGTGGCCCCCTCCATACTCTGACCATGTGGCCCATTTATTCCCATGCTTTACTGTAGTATGACTTCTACCCCCTTCCCTCTTCCACCCAGCCCTCTCCACCCAGGCCTAGCCCCTACAACGTGCGCCCTGTGTACTAACCTGTTGGTCTGGAGGACAGTAGAGTAGCATGTACTGGGGGAGGACCCCATCCACAAGTTTTTCCAACTCCTCCGATGTGAAGGCAGGGGCCCTTTCCCCAGACGCAGCAGCCATCGTCGCTTCCAGACCGAGGTCACAGCAGCACTAGCAGTGTAGGTCCTCTCCTGTTGAAGGTCAGGTATCTAGTGATTGAAGAGATAGAAAATGGCGGTGACGACCGTGGCGGTGACGTCCGCGGCGGGGCGCATCATCACCGCCGGCGCACCTGTTCATTGGCTCCTGGGACCCATTGGGTCCATTGTTAACCAATGCAGCATTGCGCCGCGCTCTACGACCGCCTACCGCGACGGTGTGCGACGCCAGCGCTGTTACCCCACAATCCCATTGTCCCAGTTTAGAGGTCAGGCAGCCGCCATTTCAGGGGCCCACATGGATTCATTTTCAAATGCGTCACACATACTGAGGCCTACACTCAACACACATACAGGAAGGGTTTATTCTTTGGGGTAGTCTTGTGTGTGACTGTGGGTACATACCTGGAAGAATAGTGACTGTTTCTTCGCTGTTGTCCTTCGTAGGCACCGTCAGCTGGGACATATGAGAAGATGGCGGAATCCGCCGGTGTACCGACCGCTGGTGGACCTGTTGACAATGGAGGAACGACATTTAATCGTGACCTACAGGTTTGACCGTGCCACAATCCAGGAACTGTGTACCCAGTTGGAGCCAGAGCTGATGTCACCAATCCGCCATCCGACTGGAATCCTCCCTGACGTGCAGGTGCTGTCAGTGCTCCATTTCCTTGCAAGTGGGTCATTTCAAACAACAGTGGCCATGGCATCAGGGATGTCCCAGCCTATGTTTTCCAACGTCTTGCCCAGAGTGTTGTCTGCCCTGCTGAAACACGTAAGGAGATACATCATTTTCCCTGAGGTGGAGGATTTGCCTACAGTGAAAGGTGACTTCTGTGCCCTTGGACATATCCCCAACGTCATAGGTGCCATTGATGGGACCCATGTAGCTCTGGTCCCCCCCGCAGGAGTGAACAGGTGTACAGGAACAGGAAGAGTTATCATTCTATGAATGTCCAGATGGTGTGTTTGGCAGAGCAGTACATCTCGCAGGTAAATGCTATGTTCCCTGGCTCAGTGCATGACGCCTACATCCTGCGCAATAGCAGCATCCCTGATATGATGGGTGAACTCCAGAGGCACCGTGTATGGCTATTGGGGGACTCTGGTTACCCCAACCTTTCGTGGCTATTGACCCCAGTGAGGAATCCCAGGACCAGGGCAGAGGAACGGTACAATGAGGCCCATGGGCGGACTAGGAGGGTTATCGAGCGCACCTTCGGCCTTCTAAAGGCCAGGTTCAGGTGCCTCCATATGACAGGTGGATCCCTATTGTACTCACCGAAGAAGGTGTGCGAGATCATCATCGCCTGCTCCATAACTTGGCTTTGCGACGCCAGGTGCCTTTTCTGCAGGAGGATGATCCAGATGACGGTGTTGTAGCAGCTGTGGTGCCTGTGGACAGTGATGAGGATGAAGCTGAGGAAGACGAAAACGACAACAGGGAGTCAGTCATACAGCAATATTTCCAGTGAGACACAGGTGAGCACATTTTCTATTTTACCTTTACATTCACTTTCACACATCTACCTATATCCTGTACCTCAATTTCACTCACTATTTGTTAACTGAGTTGTCCCCTTCCATTTCAGTTCCACAAATGTGGTAACCTACGTGTCAACTGTTTGCATCCTTGAAGGGCTTGTGATGTGTGACATAGGTATGTTAGCCTTCCAATGGGTAACCCATTATCAAATGTAATTGATTATACAGATTTACAAATCATTGACTGACTCCGTTTTTTTTGGTGTTTGAAGGGTGTTTATTTAAGTGTACAAAAATGAAGGGGGGTTGTAAAATGGTGATGGGTGATGGTGGAGGAATGTCCATGGCAGAGTCCAGTCTATTAGTCTCACAGGTACATTGCACATCTGGGCATTGGAAGTGGAGCTGGGCCAGTTCCGATTTGGGCAGGGTAACAAAGTGGGACAGTGGGAGGACTATCAGGGTGGTCTTATTTCCTGGCGGGGGTCTTGCCATCTTGCGCTGTCCTGTTCCTGGATCTCAGTGCCCGCTTGCGTGGTGGTTGTCCGTCTGCAGGGGGTGGTGTGCTGGTGTGGTGGTCCTGTGGCGGGACGTCCTGTCCACTAGCGCCGGCGGAGGTGGTGGGTAGTTCGTCGTCCTGCCTAGTGTTAGGGGCCCCTTGGAGTGCCACAGTGTCCCTCAAGGTCTTTTGAATGTCCGTCAGCACCCCTACGATGGTCCCCAGGGCAGAGCCGATGGTCCTGAGCTCCTCCCTGAACCCCAAATATTGTTCCTCCTGCAGACGCAGGGTCTCCTGCAACTTGTCCAGGACCGTGGCCATCGTCTCCTGGGAGTGGTGGTATGCTCCCATGATGGAGGAGAGGGCCTCGTTGAGAGTGGGTTCCCTTGGCTTGTCCTCCCTCTGTCGCACAGCAGCCCTCCCAGTTACCCTATGTTCCTGTGCCTCCGTCCCCTGGACCGTGTGCCCACTACCACTGCCCCCAGGTCCCTGTTGTTGTTGGGGTGGTGGGTTACCCTGGGTGCCCTTTAGTGGTGGACACACAGCTGATTGACCTGTCCTGGGTAGGGAGGTTTGGGCCCTCCGGGTGGGTGCTGTGCTGGTGTTACCAGAGGGTGGCAGCTCGGTGTTGGGCTGTGGCTGGCCAAGGGGAACCGACTGTCCCGAGGCCCACGATGGTCCGGGCTGGTCATCAAGATCCAGTGGGGCAGAGCTGCTATCGTCACTGTGGGCCTCTTCTGGGGGTGGAGTGGTGTTGTCTGGACCCTCTGGTGTGGTGACGTTCCTTCGGGTTCCTGCGGGGGTATAAGTACATGATTATTGCATGTGTGTGTTTCATGGTGTGCAATGGTTGGGTGTGCGTGAACCCAAGTGCAGGCATTCCTATGGGGGGGGCTTGTGTGCTGATGGTTGGGGGGTGTTCTGGGTCTGTGCAGTGGGCATGCTTTGGAGATGGGTGTCGATGCTTAGTTATGTCATGCAGGGCTTGGGTTTAGGATGGGTGGTTGGTGTAATGGGTAGATAGGTGAGGATTTGGGGTGATAGGGGAGGGTGTGATGGTGGGGGTGTGTGATATCATGCAGGTAGGGTGGGGGTTATGATAGTTAAGATTTGACTTACCAGTGTCCGTTCCTCCACCGACTCCTCCGAGGCCCTCAGGATGCAAGATGGACAAGACTTGCTCCTCCCATGTTGTTAGTTGAGGGGGAGGAGGTGGTGGTCCGCCGCCAGTCCGCTGTACCGCGATGTGGTGCCTGGATACCGTTGAACGCACCTTCCCCCGTAGGTCGTTCCACCTCTTCCTGATGTCCTCCCTATTTCTTGGGTGCTGTCCCACAGCGTTGACCCTGTCCACTATTCTTTGCCATAGCTCCATCTTCCTGGCTATTGATGTGTGCTGTACCTGTGAGCCAAATAGCTGTGGCTCTACCCGGATGATTTCCTCCACCATGACCCTGAGATCCTCCTCGGAGAAGCAGGGGTGTCTTTGGCGTGACATGGGGTGGTGTGTGTGATGTGTGGGGTGGTGTATGTGTTGATGAGTGTGGTGAGTGTAGTGGTATGTGGTGTTTTGTGCGTGGATGTTGTGTGGGTGATGGTGTGGTGTGCCTCTGTGTGGTGGGGTTGTCTATTGCTGTGCTCTCTCTGTCGCCTTCAACTCAAAATTGTGGTCGTAGGGGTTTGTGGGTGATGTGGGTGTGTGTTTTATATTGTGTTGGGTGTGTGGGAGTGTCGTTTGTATGTGTATCAGGTGTGTGTATTTTTAATTGTCCAATGTGGCGGTGTTTTGGAGATATGTGTGTATTTTGAGCGCGGCAGTGTGTACCGCCAATGGAATACCGCGGTTGAAAGACCGCCGCGTGGATTTGTGGGTCATAATAGCATGGGCGTGTTTCTGTTGGCGTGGAGGTGGAGGATTTGTTTCCGCATGTTTATCGCTGACCTTTGGTGTGGCGGTATTGTGTGGGTGTCTGAATTTCGGCAGATTCCGTGATGTGTGTCATAATAGCTGTGGCGGTCTACCGCGGCCGCGGCGGTGTATTGGCGGTCTTCTGCACGGCGGTAAGCACCTTATACCGCCAATGTTGTAATGACCCCCATATTCTTTGTCAAATTTGATGATTTTACAGCACTGGTAATGAGGCTGACTTCAACTGAAGGACCCAAAACATGAGCATGCTGAATGGGGGAGACTCTGCACCCTTCTGTCATCAGCATTTTGGAGTAGCATTCAGGGGATAGACAAAGGGGGCAGACCTGACAAGAATATTCTTTCTCCTATTCCTTGGGATCTTCTGACACACCCCCTTCCCTCTATCAAATCAAATAGCTGTGCTGAGGAAAATAAAAACTTCAGACCCTTGTTAACAGGTCACAATTCAGTATCTAAGGCAGTCATGTCTCCTTCTTCCCAAGCTTCATTTTTTCAAGCTAGTTTAGGAATCCATGCAATACACTTCCACTGTTGAAGCTGTACCTCACACTCCATCTTGTGCTATGTTTTACCAGGGGTATCCAAAATAGAATTCACTAGTCTCTGCAGCCAAACATGCACAATTGTTATGGAGTCCTACTAATAGTCACCAATTGCACAGCACACATGACACACACATGGGGATGTCAGTGTAGAGTCAGGGCATTACATTCAAGCAGAACATGTGGTGCCTTTAGGTATAACACATCTCTGAACAGAAAAAAGATCTGGTCAGTACTATCAATAAAAAAACTGGGATGCTGCCAACACTGCTTAATATATATTACCCAGGAAATGGACAGTAGTCCTGTGTTGACTAGAGAACATGCTTGGTGCACCCCTTCTGACCACAGAGCTGGAATCTGACCTCGTAACCAAGATTAAAATCCTAGGTCTTGGTACACATGAATGACTGTTGTGTGTGCTGGGTGAAAAGAATGTGAGTACATCAGATAAGTTATCACTAGGATTGATCTGCAGAGGGATGCAAGCCTTTAATACAATGCAGGGGGCATTCCTACCCCAACAGCATTAAAGGTTCTCACCAGCCTAGGGAAGACAGCTCCGTAAAGGTTCCAGATGTTTGGGTAAAGGTCAGTAATGCGATAACTGATAGTCAATCCTACCACTAAAGCAGTAAAGTATAAATGAGCAAATGTTTACTGACTTAATTTCAGACTTCCACTAACAAATGATAGATTCACTCATCACAGGGAAGTTTGGAGGTAGGCTGAAAGGCTGATCATCGCAAGAGTGTCCAGAAAGCCCTAGGGGAATCACTGGAGAAGTTAATTATGATTCTAACAGATGAACCCAGGAGGTAGTAAAAAAATGAAAAGAGCTGTTCACCAAGATTCCGTCAAGTAATCAAGAGGAAACCCATACCACTTTAGGGATGAAGGACAGTGGCAAGAAGCATTTTGATGCCTGTGCTTTCACTACTAGTAGGTAGAGCACAAGCAGAAGGACATATCCTGTGGCCAGAAGCTCCCGATAGTTGGAAGCCCTCAATAATAGTGAATGTAGGGCTGTGGTGTAAAGGTTTCTCTGAAGGGATCAAGGGATAATAGTTGTTAGTTTTCCTTATATGGGTTGTAAACTCCATCGATAGATGGAACATGCACATGTTTTCTGAAAAGCACTTTCAGAAAACCTCAGTAAATGGGATCCCTGCAAATCCTCTGCAGGTTACCTGTGTTAGCTCAGTGACACAGTAGTGGAAAGTTGGCTTCCCCAGCACAGACCCTAGAGAGAGTGAGATGTACATTATTGGGAGATCTATGGCATTGGACATATTATCTACTCTTATAAGATAGGGTCCTAAGACTTTTATTAGAGGTGTCACCGCTTGTCTAGAGGTGCCATCTGTGTTGTGTCAGTCACAGATAACAAAATCTAGACCTGGCAGGCACAGACTGAAGTAAAAACATTCAAAGTTTGGCCTGTGTTCAAACATAGGAACTTTTGGACTTCCAGGTAGGTTGTCAGTGTCAAGTTAGAGATTCAGCAATGAAGTAGTGTTTTGGGGTGTGAATCCTGTGATGGTGGATTTGAGGATGGAAGAATGGTGTGTGAAGCTTGAGAATTAAATCTTCATTGTTCGAGCACCAGGAAACCTGAAGGCCCTATGAGTATCTCTTTCATACACAGCTAGGGGCAGGAAAGGTTTTCCAGGTTGGGTTTACCTGCATGGCCTGAATGAGCTGGGCTTCTCATAGAAGGAGCAGGACAGAGTGGCAGTAGGAGAGAATTGCTGTAGAAGTTGGCCCCATGTGGAATGCACTGTAGGTGATTATTTCTAGCCTAGGTTTAGGACTTAGGCCCGTATTTATACTTTTTTAGCGCAATTGATTTTGTAAGTTTGTAAGTATAAATATGAGCCTTAGTTTGGTATTCCAGGGCCCAAAAACTGTCCTTAGGGTGTGACCTTTAGATACAGTGATTTATTGAAGGACATAAACTGTGGCCTGTCTCTCTGACTTGAGGGTAATGTAGCCCTTTGCACCTACTCTCTTTAGGATCCCTGTATGGGCCCCATGTTAACAGGTGAAGATATTTTCACAGGCACTGTGGCGGACACTGACATGGAAGTCTTAACACTGGTAGCTCGGGTTCTCCCAGCACTTTGTGAATCGAAATGGCTTAGACTATGTCTACACAGTCCCAAATAACATGTGACTCCTTATTTTAGCATTCACCAGTGAGTGATTGCAGGTTGCTTGGCCAAGCAATTTGGCTGCTGATAATTTTAAAACTAAACTGGACGTATGATTTTTGGTCGCCCTGTTGTTAGAATGTACTCTTGCGTGTGAGCACAGAACTGAGAGGGTGAAAAGCTGAGTGTTAACATACAGATCTAGGACATCCATCTATTTTATTCAAAGCTGTATGGTGTTTTGTGTTTTATTGCAGATCAGTTAATGGTTTCTATAGGTTAATGTGAAAAATAAAATGTGCATAGTCCAGTCAGTGGTCCTTATATTGTATTATATGTTTGAATGAACATACCTGAAGACTTTTCATTTGTTTAGTTTGACTTGGGTTAACAATGTTGGAGTGTGACCTTTTATAATTCATATTAACATGAAAAGCTTGCAAAATAATGTATAATGGAGCTGCATAGAAAATGTGTTAGAATAATATTAATGCACGCATTTGAAATGTGCCCACGGGGTGTGGCCACCAATGTATACGATGACTAATGAAACTGACTAATAATGAATTAATAATGTATTCATGTATGATTTTGTATTAGTATTAAGAGTTATGCATAAAGGTTTGCTAAATTACTCACTAGGCCTTAGTTAGCAAGGGTCTGGGCCTAGCTGCTTGTTCTCATATTAACTGTGTTTTCTAACGTGCAATGTGCTGTTTTCCTGAAGGACATGAAGCTGTAATTTTCCAGAAGCTAGAGAGATGTGTGTGTAGCCGTAGTAAATTCTTTCTCATGAGACCCGACTTGCTCAAGGAAACATTCTTGCCAAATGCAACAGTGTAATTCGCAACAGGTACAAGGTCGCCTAAACCAAGGGAAGACAATGGAACTACTGACTGGATTGACTAGTGTAACTTTTCCTAACTGACATTCTACCCGTTGAAGATGTCAATCACAGGAGCCAATAAACTGCATGAGAGCTGTCTTAGGTGAAAATTCTAGTAAGGTGAGTGACGGATTATTGGACAGACATAACGATGCACCAAATATTGCCCAATGGGAAATTAAGGACTTGTTTGACAATTTTAATATAACAGCGTGACACAAGGAGAAATCAGCCATTATTACTTTGCCATTATTGAGCCATTACTTGCCTTTACCCTGCCACTCTTGAAGCCGTTATTCTTTTAGCTATCTTGAGAGGCTTTGTCTTTAGCTGTATGATGCCCTAAACCATCCTCGCCGTACCCCTTGCCTGATTTGCACTTCTCCTCCTTATGAGGGAAGAGCCCCATGCTATACCCTGCTGAGCCTTACTTGCTTATCCTGGCTGATGGCGAATCGACTGCTGTTCTGAGGACGAAGACTGTCACTGTACGCCGCCCCATTTGGATGGGTAACTATCTGATGATTAATTGTAATTGTCTGTTTGCCTTTCCTTTCTAGGTACCAACTGATCTTTTGACAGAGACCATAGTTAGATGGTTTCTAAATTCATGTTACTAAATTGTTTTGCATGAAGCCCAACATGCGGATGCTAATTTGAGGTTAGTTAAGGAGTTCACCAAAATCGGGTGCAAATAAACAAATGACTGAATCTTTAGTTTGTTGAATAATGTAGTAATAATACTTTGCTAAAGTTTGATTCATGTTGACTTCGTGTTTTATCCTAATGTTTATGATCTTTGCATTGATAAAATCTTATTCCAGTTGCCATATTGTAGTTTTATTGATGTGCTTATTGGTATTGAGACTAATGAATATGCTAGTAGGTTGTAACCAATAGGGAATAAATATCCAAAATTGTACTAGGTGTGTGTGGTTATTCAGTGGCCGAAAGGTCATGGTGGGTTTCATTCTTATTAAATGTCAATGATTAGTGTTATTGATTAGTTATTGCGAATATTGATTTGGTTATTGATCTGTTGGTTGGGATGTTAAATAGATATCTCGTCCTGAGGAGTCTCCAATCAGGGTCAAAAGATTCATTGGCCTAAAACGAGTCCCATTGTAAGTAAATTATCAAAGCTGGGACGCGTTGTCAACAGTTATCCATTTCCCAGCCTGAGCAACTCTTCTTGTGAACAGCATCCTTATGTCAATATATAGCTTTGGTACTTTGAATACATGTGTAGGTCTGGTATGTTCATATTAATATGTTCCAACTGATTATACAATGTGTGTTGGTATGGTGTCAGGGATGTGCTATTAAGATGGCAATAGTTTGTCAGCTATATGACTATGGTGCTCGCTGGTGCACATGTGGTTGCTTAGCATATCCTTTTGGGGTACAGCAAGTTATAACTATATCTCAACAAGACCGAATACAATGCATTGTTAAATGGTAGTTTCAACTGTATGTTAATTGACAGAAAAGTGTATCGAATATTTGAACTATGTTGACTGTATGAGAGAAGATCTATGCAACATGTTCTAATGGATGTCAGAATGCCCAGTGGGAAAGAGGTGATCACTACAACCCATAAGATTCTTTTCTTCCCTAGAATTATAGTACATATCTCATTCCTAGGCTGCAAGAAAACATTGGATAAAACAAGGGAATAGTTACCAACTCTTTCATATGCAGAAAGAGCAGATGAGACCATGCCCTGGTGGCTAATAACATTCCTCAGTTGCAGCTGTAGTGGCTCTATGCATAGCTTGTTGTATAAGAGGAAACAAAGGACAAAGCAGATATGACTCTGGTGTTGCACACTCCCAGCTAAAGGCCAGGCATGCCTTTTATTCCTCCAACCATTTTCCTGGTGGGCTGGAGCCCTTAGAGACCACTTCTGAAAGACAGGGGCCGCACATGTTGCTTCTGTCATCTTCCCATGCTCTCTGGGGTTAAATGAAGCAGGAACAGGGGGGCTTCGAGAGAGAGAGAGAAAGAGAGGGAAGGAGTGGAAAAGTAGAGAGAAAGTGATCTGAGAGGGAGAAGAGAGGATAGAAGGAGTGTTTGAGAATGGATGGATTGAAAAAGAGAGATTGCCCGAGTAGACAAAGGGAGCGGGCTGGTTCATAGGCACTGGAAGTATGGGCAGGGGAGGTGCTGCAGCACCCCAAAATAACCATGTTGAAGTTCAGAAGGTGCAGGAAAAATAAAGATGACTTTAGTTTTTGCTTTTATCTTGTCACATTTGCTGTGACAGAGTTCAAACAACAGCATATGTCTTCTGACGAACGGCTGCCTATTCTTTTAACATGGAGATTGATGTTTACTCTTTTTTTTCTGACTACTACGTGGCAGTCGTACAGGGCATTTAAAGAAAAGTGCTGTAAATTGTCATCTTTTCCTAATGCACAACAAAATGTAAATACCCACAGAGGAACTGAATAAATATTTCAAACTATATGTATTTAGAAAAGCACAACTAAAGCATAATTGATGTAATTCTGAAGTGTGATGTAAGCAAAGAGTTTAATAGAATAAAAAAAACAATACCTCCGGGCCCATATTTTCAAGACAAGGATGCAGTGTGGTGCCGTAAGCCAGCTTGTGGTGCCACGCTGCACCATTAGGAAAGTGCAGGGATGCTTTGTATTGACAGGACTACAATGCATCTTGTACTTTCTTTTGTGCTGGTGCGCACTTGGCTGCCTAGGGCTAACGCAGATACTTGCATTGCAGGGATGAATGTTTATGTGCAGGAAGGGACATCTTCCTGCACATAAACAATCATTAATGGCATTTTCCTCCTTCTTTGTGTGCTGCAGAATGCAGCACACATAGAAAAACCAAGAAACAAAGAGAAATAAAGGTATTTCTCCTTGTTGCGCCACTTTTAGAAATCTGACACATTCTCAGGTTTACAA
The DNA here is from genome assembly GCF_031143425.1 of Pleurodeles waltl. Lineage (NCBI taxonomy): Eukaryota > Metazoa > Chordata > Amphibia > Caudata > Salamandridae > Pleurodeles > Pleurodeles waltl. The sequence continues at coordinate 128,568,715 of NC_090447.1, forward strand.
AATCTTGTAAATCAGGGAATGCGTCAAATTCCATGGGTGTTGCGTGGGAACACCCACAGCAACACCCATGGACTGCTTATTTTATGCACTTATGCATTAAAGGGGCCATATTTACAAGGCCGTGAAAAGCCAGGCAAGGTGGCTTCACGTGGCCTTGTAAATATGTGCGGGCACACTGTGCCACCGGAGCTTTGTAAATATACCCCTTGTGATGAGCAAATTAAATATTCGCTCTGATTTCTACACATTATCAATTCTGAGCTATATTGTTTTAAGAGTAAAACTCAGGCGCGGCTCACGGGAGGGGTGGGGCGGTGCAGCACGTGGCAGGGAGGGTGGGGGGACAATAAAAAAAATAAAAAAAATAAAAGCAAAACTTACCTTTTTCCCGTGATGCTCAATCCACTCTGCTCTCCTCCTCTGATGCAGACACAGGTTCCCAGCCTGCCCTGCGGCCAATCCTGATGCTGCTCAAATCAGCGTCAGGATTGGTTGGGAGCGCCCAGCCACGGCTCTCCCAGTCTGCCTGGGAGTCTCTGCCTGGTCTCTCCAGCCTGGCAATGCAGTGCTGGGTTGGAGAGACCCCACTGCGTGTGTATGTTTGGCTGGCCGTGACGACCGGCCAAACATACATGCGCATTGAGGGGGAGTGCTGTGAACTCCTCCTCAGTCCCACCCATTGCCCCACCCACTTTTATAGTAAAAACATAATAAACAGAGTTTATTTTGTTTTTACTATAAAAGTTATGCAACTCCTGCTGCTGGCAAAGGGGGGGGGGGAGGGGACCACTCCTCCACCCTAGCGGAGGAGCAGCCCCTGGTAAAAATGTACTTCTGTATATATTTAATGGCCATTTCTATGACCAATGTGCTATCTGTAAATGACAGTACACTACAACCAGAAGCTTTAGTAACATATTTGTGACAGTGTACTCCAAAAGGCACCACCAGCTGCATACTGTACCATTACCACTCTACTGCTGAACACATTTGCTACACTTGTTCTTTGTGGGACACTTGGATTTTTCATAATCCTGATAACTTCAGTGATCTCGCTTTCATGGCAGCAACTTCCCACACTGAAAACTGTTTCAGCTCCACTGGCTGGTTGGAGTATTTTTGCCAAGGCTTCTTCTGTTCTCCAGTCCAGCCCAGTCTCCAATCCCATCGGTGGAAGGAAGGGAGTATGAACGTCATTTACTGGTGCTGAATCAGGTGTGTTAACTAGAAAATAATTAATTAGTGTTTATGTATTTTGAATAATGAATCATGTAGAAAATAAATACCGTAGAAAAATAATGCACACGTTTTGAAAATGTGACCTCGAAGAATGGCCACCATTTTTCATGAAATATACTAGTTGATGATTAATACTTATGAAATATTGAACATGTATTAGATTCATGTAGTAATATGTCATATTTAAGGTTATGAAGTATGCCCTAGCTTATTAATTATAGGTCTTAACTTAGCGAGTGCTTGGCCTAGTTTTGCAAGGCCTCATGCAGAAGTTGTATTTCTTAGTGTTTAATAAAATGCTGACCGAGTAAACTAAACTGTGAAATGTTCATTGTCTTTTTTAAAGTGCTTAACCGAAGCTTTCTGTGAGAACCAACTGACAATAGAAGATGTTCCTAGTATTTTAACAAAATGTGTGTAATGTGTGTGAGATGTACTTTCCCAGGACGCGAACAAAGAAGATACTGACTGGAGATGAAGATGCAACAAATTTGTTACCTGACGAGACTGATGATGAGGACATCGTAAAGTGGACCAATCAACTTCATATGAAGAGCTAAATATTAGAATTCATAGATTTGGTGTAGAAATATTATTGGGTAGTGTGTAAACGTACAATTAACTGACCAATAGGGAATTAGAGGATAGTTTAGGTAACTTTGCTATAACAACACGACAGAGGAGGCTTATTCAGAGATTCCCCAGATTTAGAGAGAAGAAGAGACTTAGAAGAGATTTGAGATTCTTTCATAGGGCTCATACCCTCTGACTGAGAGCCTGATGCTTTGCTGCTCGATTAATGACCTGAGGACGAAGGCTGATTCTGCTTGCTGACCCACACATGGATAGGTAGATTTGACAGTGTGACTGAATTGCATTTTTGTGCCTTTTCTTTCTAGGTACCAACTGCGCTGTTTGATAGTTTCCTAGCTAGATGTATTTCTAAATTTGTGTTCTAAATTGTTTTGCATGAAGCCCAACATGATGATACTAATCTGGGTTAGTTGAGGTCATTCACATGACAGCTGACAAATTACAGGGCCAAATGTTTGACGAGTTATCTTGCTGAACTTTATGTATCCCATATCTTTATTGCGGCTGACTCTGCTTTTGATTTGCACCGTTGCCTTACAATGTGTTGTGATTAGATTATGTTTCTTCCATCGTTTTGGTCAACCAGTATTGTTTTTATATGTGTTTCATTTGATTTTGAGATTAATCTGCATGACTTTAGCATTGTTATTACTAGGGAAATAAACTTAATAAACGTCACAAAAAGGTGTGGTTATTCATGGCTGAAAAGTCATGGTGCTTGACAATTACTGACTCCATTGATTATTGATTTTGACTAATGATTGTTTATTATTGTGTATTGATTATTGTTTATGTACTGGAGCTCTGGCAAGAACATCTTATACGAGTCAAGAGGTTCATCGACCTATTTTCGTCCCCTTGTAAGTTTACTTATTAAGGTCAGATGCGCTAACACTGGTCACCAGGGGTCACAGCTGCGACCACTGTCTTGCTCGTGCTAATCCAGCACTGCCTTTGTGACCCCTGGCTTCAGAGGTGGCAAGTTTAGTGCCCGGAACAAAGGGGCAGCTCGTCCTTTGGGAGGTTAGTTGGGGCTCCACTCTATTTGTTTTCTGTCAATTTTGTATTACATTAATAGTGAATAATAGTGTATTTTTCAATATTAGTGTAATAAAAATGGAATACAGTTTGCTGGAATATGCCCTTCCATGGCATCTGAGGTAAGTAAAAAATGCTTTTAAATGTATGTTGTGTGCGTGCTTGCGGATGAGTGTGTCTATGTGAGAAAGAGTGTATGTAAGTGTGAACTTGTACGTATGTGTAATTATGTGTGTGCGAGTGAAGTTAAGGTTAAAAGGTGTGTGATGTCACTTCCGCCACCCCTGGCATTAGGGTGAATTGACGTCCATGGAAGGGAGCTCGGAACCTTGAAGGATACAGAAGATCAGGAGCGACCAAAGAGAGCTTAGCGGGCATCTTTCGGAAGAAGACCACACAGTACATAGCTGAGTTAAGTGTGTAGGAGCCAAAACCATTCAATGCTTAACAATGCTTCTAACGTTCCTACTTTGAGTCCAAAACTATTGTGGTTTACTGACAAACACAAAGTATGAAATAAAAATAAGTGCTTTAAATTCTCACATTCGCTGAATTTTAGGTGACTGCAAAGCACAAACCCAGATGATAATACCGTGCATAGCAGGATTCTTCAAAGTATATTGAATTGCGATATGTATTACACAAAACATCCTGCACCATGAATACTTTTTAAATTACATATCTTAAAAATGACATATATTTGCATCGACGTTATTGATCCTGAAATATAATATAAGACAAGAACCAGATTAAGGCAGGAGTGATCTAGGTCTTGTAAAGGGCGCTCGTTTTAATTAGGAAATAAATGCATCTGCCTGTGTACACCGGCTTCAGCATTCAATAGTAATTGCGTAAATGCTTCCTAACTTGCAGCACACACGAACTGAAAAAGCGACACAGCATAAAACACTGAAAATGCCAAGGGACACTTTGTGTTACTATTTTCCAATACCATGTCTCCGGGCCTTAGGAAACAGAAGGATATATATTGTCCTTGGAATTGCGCTGAGCTGTGATGTTCTGACACTTTTTCCTCACTGACAGGACATTCCAAAGTTTAGCGTTTGTTTTTGGTTTGCAAGCTCCTTCCTCTCAAGAAAACTTCTAGTTTTTCGTTTTCTGCAAAACAAAACGTAGACAGAGGACAGGAAAATGTAATTTAAATGTTCAAACAGATGATGTCTAAATTGGACCATAAAAAGCGTACATTTATCCCCACCATTATTGTCCCTTTGTGGAGCCAACCAGACAATGAATCCTTTGGAATTTGTAGAAGAGTGCACCTAATGAGGGGATCATCTGGTTATGCGTCTGCAACACTTGAGTTCACCACAAATGATGGTGCATTCATACTCTGAGCTGAGTGCATGTTTGAGAGATACTCACTTGCAGTAAGGGATTTGCGGTTCATTGGGGTGGATTTGGATGTCACGCACACTTGTCATATCTTTCAACAGATATCCAACCTTACAGCATGCTCCTTCGAGAAGACTGGCTGCTGAGGCTTTCGGTGACGCCAGGTTGATATAGAATGCGCAGCACAGATGCAAGCTGACCAACATTTGTGTGTGGAAGAGTCAAAGTTCGAATGAACTGATGTGGTAAAGGGAGACCGCTTCCACTGCTGGGACCAGGGATTTGAGCTTTGGAGATACCATTCACTTTTTAGCCCAGTGCCTAAGGGATACTTATATGTACCCCCAAAAAAGTAGGATAGCATTATAACCCTGAACTACAATCCTTACAGGCGCGGCCTGTCCTTTAGGGTGGGAGGGTCCACGCCCCCCCACCTTTTGCCCCTCATGAAGAGTGTCTAGTAGGCTGAATAAAGGCCAATCTCACAGACACTTTTAATTTTCAGCTCAGACAGCCAGGAGCAGACATGCGCGATGTGCACAGACTCCTGGCTGCCTGAGCTGAACTTTGCTGGGCTGTGGAGGTCACAGCTCCTATGGGCGTGACCTCCTCCGCTCAGCAAAGGTGCCTCAATGCCCTCCCCTGGGTGACGAGGAAAGCGTCACCCATTGACTTCGACCTGGGCACTTCAGGTTTAAGCCCTGAAGTGCCCCGGGCGAGTGTCAATCAGTGACACTTCGTCACAGAGTGGGGTGGGGTCAGCAGTCTCACTGACCCCATCCCACTCTATGACGAGGCTGGGACTGCTGCCTTCCCTCATTGGCTGAGCAGTCCTAACCCTCCTGGGACCTCGAGGCTGAAGGTAAGTGTGTGTGTGTGATGTTTTAAAATAAATCTTTGGTGCATGCATGCATGTTTGAATGTTATCAGTATTGTTAATGGATGTGCGTGCATGCGTATTGAAAGAATGAGTGTGTGTGATCTTTTAAATTGAATGTTTGGTGCGTGCGTGCATGTTTGAATGTTATGAGTGTTAATGGATGTGCCTGCGTGCTTGTGTGAAAGAATGAGTGTGTGATGTTTTAAAATGAATGTTTGGTGCGTGCGTGCATGTTTGAATGGTATGAGTGTTAATGGATGTACGTACGTGTATGTGTGTCCGAAAGAATGAGTGTGTGTGAACTTTTAAAATGAATGTTTGGTGCGTGCGTGCAAGTTTGAATGTTATGAGTGTTGTTAATGGATGTGCGTGCATGTCTGTGTGTGAAAGAATGAGAGTGTGTGTGTGTGTGTGTGTGTGTGTGCTTCCCACCCGCCCCCCTCCCTCCTAAAGCTGCTGGCCGCCACTGAATCAGTACCTAAAAAGTGACATAACAAATTATAGAATTTTCTTTGCCATCTATCACGGGACTATGGCAATATGTTCAAGGACCTGGGTGTCTGCCAAACTCTCTATTTAGAGTTGGGTAAATCATCAGCTTTCTGCCCATTGCTTCTGTTGATGGAATACTTCTTCAACAACCTGATGGAGTGCTGTCGGCTGGAGTAAGAGCATCAGATCATTCACCAAATTTAGGGCAGATGGTCTGCTGTCCCTTTTTTTCTGTCCACCACCACGTTCTCCCATAATAATAATAATAATTGTGTTCTGAGTGTGTGTGTGTGTGGGGGGGTTTGGAGGGTCACTAGTTATTTGTTTTTCAAAAACACAATTCCACTGAGAAAAGTTACTTTTGAAAAACTAAATGCTTGTGGACATCCGTCAACATTTCTAATTGTTATGTTTGAACGTCCATCCAAATCTCTATAGAATTATAAAAGGGTTTTATCAGCAAAGAAATTGTGAAAAGTTAGAACTTTAAATATACTGTAGTTACAAGTTAGTGCTAATGTTTTACACATTTTGTGTTAGAGCTCCCCATGAACATCCAAACATTTTAATTAGTAATTACAATGAGATGCATTTATTACAACCAAATTCTTTTCAGTAAAAAAAATGACAGTAAAACAGGTTACGAAATCCAAAAAAACAGATGGCACGTATTTTAAGGCTGCATAAATGACACAAAAAATTACAAATAGACACAAACAGAAAGAGAAAAAAATGAGTATACATATTGTGATCACATCTTTGCATTATCATAGTAAGTCAATTAAAGCAAAGTTCTCCCATACAATACACCATTTGAGAACATTGTTAAATATTGATCTGGCTCTGGACCCTCTTTCTTAAACCTGGGCCCAATTAATCTTTTTCCAAGTTCCGAGGGGTGAGGAGACACACATCAACATTTCTTAATATCAATTACAGTGCAACCTGTCGGCCACAAATTGAATCCCAGAGACCAAATTAAAGTTTAAGCATGTGTTACAGACTCAAAGGCAAATTTACATATGTGATTCTTAAAAAACATTCCATAGATATACAGGATTACCTGGATTACAAAGGAAAATAAAAGCAACGTACCACCCTAAATTTGGCAAGCATTTGAAAAAACAGTATTTCAATAGCAACAATACAGAAAATGTGAAAGAGCGAATGATGCCTCAAATTCAGGCTCATATTTTCCTGCCTAACCTTTTAATCTATGTCTGTAACTATTCTAGTATCTACAAGGATTTATAGAAAGTGTCAGCATAACAGAACTTTTGTAGAAGTTTCTGTTAAGAGAGGTGTGAGTAGCATGAAGCCACTTAGTCTACACCGTCAAACATGATAAAGATCTATAAAGCCAAGTGCATCCCGGCCGTCACGTATGGGGCAGGAATTTGGGGACATACAAATTGTGAATTAATGCAGACAGTGAAAAACGATTTCTTAAGACATTTGTTGAGTGTACCAAATGGCACTTCATCGTATGTCATTCATTCGGAACTCGGGGTTCCCTTTATTGTAGATTTGATAAAGATACAGCCACTGTTATTGTGGCATAAAGTGTGTACCTCGGAACATACTGGTTTTAATAAGGCCATCCTGACCGATTGTATGAAATCATTATATACATCAAGGGTACCATGGTTAAAATATATTAGGATTTTCTTCGAAAAAATGGGTAACAAAGACTACTATGCAAACCCAGCTTCGCTGGGAAAGATATCTAGAAAGGACCTTAGTATCTTGGCATTAAAGCATCTAGAAGACATACGCTGGGGGGTTGAATAAAAAAAAAACACTGTCATCCATAACCAAACAATTCTGACGGCGGAGGGCATGCAGCCGTATTTGGCAAACGTGGTAAACCTACGCCATCGTTATGTTCTTACTAGATTCAGGCAAGACACGTTTCATTGTTTAGTTTCATTCCCAACTATGAATGACTGGTCCACCTCGTTAAAACCATGCCCCTGTGATGCAAAGACACCTCAATCCACAATTCATGTGGCTTTATTTTGCAACTTCTATGCCATACAGAGGAAGCGCCTAGTAGTCCCACTCCTAAGGTCAATCAACCTCCCCCAGTGCCACACAGCTTACGCCTGCCTTCAGTCACTGCCTTCTTTAGAGATGTGTGGAACTTTGGCTAACTTTTTATGTATTGTATTAAAGATAAGGAAATCTATGGGGGCGGTGATGCAACTGTAATCTACTGTGACAGGGTTTTTTTTATCGATATATTAGACAGTTTATTGTTGGATGTTTTTATTCTTTTTTATTACTTCATTTATTCAATCTTTTTATTATATAATGAAATGTATTATAATTGGAGATCTTTATTTATGTTTTTATGACTTTTATGACTTGCTGAAAGTCGAATAAAGTTTTGTATATATATATATACACTTAGGGGGTCATTCCTACATTGGCGGGCGGCGGTTGCCGCCCGCCAAGCGGGAACTGCCAAATGACCGCACCGGCCATTCTGGCTTTCCCGCTGGGCCGGCGGGCGACCGCCAGAAGGCCGCCCGCCGGCCCAGCGGGAAACCCCCTTCTACGAGGATGCCGGCTCCGAATGGAGCCGGCGGAGTCGAAGGGGTGCGACGGGTGCACTGGCACCCGTCGCGATTTTCAGTGTCTGCTTTGCAGACACTGAAAATCTTAGTGGGGCCCTGTTAGGGGGCCCCTGCAGTGCCCATGCCAGTGGCATGGGCACTGCAGGGGCCCCCAGGGGCCCCACGACACCCGTTACCACCATCCTGTTCAGGATGGCGGTAAGGGGGTCGGAATCCCCATGGAGGATTCCCTGGGCCAGGGGTAAACCGGCGGGAAACCGCCGGTTGCCCTTTTCTGACCGCGGCTTTACCACTGCGGTCAGAATGGCCAAGGAAGCACCGCCAGCCTGTTGGCGGTGCTTCCGTCATTTTAGCCCTGGCGGTCGCCGACCGCCAGGGTTAGAATGACCCCCTTAGTCTAGTAGAGAAACGAGGTCTATAGCTAAAAGAGGTCCGCTCTGATCAAGGGGTAAAGGGAATCTGAATCTACAACTAACTAAACCACACTTAAATCTTGATTCTTCCAGAAGCTGACATCACAGTCAAAACCTTCTACTGAACAACAGTTCTATAAGTGGTTCATCTAATTGACAGTTGAGCCTTTGAAATAAAATCAGTTCAACCTTGATTCACTCCCATGCTCAGGAATTTCAGATGAGAGTTTCCAAGTAGCTGTCTCCAAGTTACTCCTATTTACGTGCACTTTATTTGTATGCATTTTGGTGCACCGAGTTATATGAAAAGCCATTTTCACACATTTACAAAGGGAAAAAAAATAATCTTTCATTTTACGTTTTAAAAGACATGCAGACACAGCCAAGTTATGCTGTCTCAATGTTTATAAGTACATAACACACTTAAAGGTTATTAGATGGAAAATCTAAATTATAATGATTCTTAATCACGATTTCTACTGACATATCATATACATGCAGCTGTTTTTTCTGCATTAATATAGTGACCATCTAATATGTATTGTCAGTCTGCAAATCATGGTTGATAGGACATTTCTTTGAGGACAGAAAAATAACATACTGAAAAAGGGTATTAAAATGTCTATAGAATCTTATCACATGCAGTGTGTTGCTGTTAAAAAAAGTGTTGCACTGGATAGGTGTTTGCAAATTTCAATTCAATCCTTTATCATTGCCTATAAAAATAGAACATAGAGAATCTTCTTGCCTAACACTGTTAGCTACTAAATACCTCTTTACGACATATTCCAGACTATGTCATCCTTCGCTCAAGGTGTAGAATTAACCATCACAACATCACATACTCACGAGGAACCCACCTGAAAGTCACCCCATGCATAAAAAGAGCTGAAAGGAGAAATGCACAAAAACTCTGTGATCAAATTAGTCATGATTTCTGCTATACAGAGAATGATATCATAAGTTCCAAATCATAGCGAGAAAACATCTACTATCAAAAGAGGAATACAAACCTGAACTACCATCAGCCCAGAGGCCACCTACATACAGTTACAAAGCCCCCCTCTGCTGCGGCTCTGCAGAACATCATTTCCTTACTATAGCAATATTTTTTGTACTCTTCACTCATGTAGCCTAGCATGCTTTCAGTATAATCTACGAAGAAATATAAACTGGTCCCTGTAAATCATGCCAACTAAATTTGCCTATACAAATTATTACTTTCCAAATACAACAGCAGCATCATCTTAAGTGTGCCATTAGTTCAGCATATGAAGTCTTCTAAATCTCATGCTTTAATCAGACGTGTTCTACAGGTTCGTGCCACAGAAACAATGAGATCTTTTTGAGGAATTGCCTTTGCCCAGCTGTCATCTCCAAACAAATGAGCACATCCAAACCTGTTGTCAACTATCTGTGACTTTATTTTCCTCAATTTGCAGGTCACCTGGCATGGCCCCACTTCAGACTTAAGCTAGCCACCATTTGTACACAGAACCTTGACTTCCTTTACAATATGATTCCCAGTGCGCCTTCAATTATCCACAATGTACATAGAAAACCCAATGAACCAGAACAATACGACGTAATTTTGGATTTCTTTTCACCATCTCATATTGGTTCCCTTTGCCAGCTAGAAGAAATTAAACCTATTTCATACTTAGAGTCCTATTCACAAACTGCATTTTGTTGTAAGTTCCGTAGTACTGCAATAACGTGTGCAGTTTTTACTCCATAGTCTTTATTTATTTTTTACATTTGTTTTAATTGGTTTTACAACATATAACAATAGTGTATGTGGAACATTACCAACAATCGAAAATGTACACACTGGAGTTACAGGGTCATAACAGTGTCCACTTGCAGCATGATGAGTTGTTTCTTACAAACATGAGTGCTGTCATTCAGAGTTAAAGTAGTGTATTAAGCACATGTGCTGTTTAGAAGAACATGGATGTGGGGTGAGGACACAGGGGTAAACATCCATAGTTGACTTCCTAATGCACATCTTGAAGGGTGCAGTGATTTGCATGTAAGTATCATGGGAACGTCAGGTGGATGGGGCCCAGATGAGTATTCTTGGCTGGGAGACACAACTCTACTCAATATGCAAGCCCATTGTTTTCTTGTGGGTTCCGTCTGGAAGTATGCTACCCAGCAGCCTCTGACACCTGCATCTAGCTTGTGGTACTGTGTCAGTAGGGCACTATATAACGCAGTTATAGTTTTCTGCGTATCTTTGCGAGAGAGTATTGTTTGTAGTGGTAGTGATGTGGGAGATTCAGAGTGGCTCTGTCCCCACTGTGTGTTGACCACATGCTGTATGGCTATGAGGAGGCGGATTGCCAACCAGGCTGGGAGACGCCTTCCCCTCCGCCTCTCACTAACTCAGGGAATGTCTGTCTTTCGTCCAGACAGGAGACAAAGTATGGGCCCTTTAATCCAGGAGATCTGGAGAAAAGAGTGGTGGAGCCTATGTCAGGGCCGAAGGAAGAGGAGGAGACAAATGCGCACCGGGAGAGTGGTGCACAATGTGGGAAAAGCTGAAAGGGAAGCACGGACCCGCAGGAGAACAACCTGAAGGTGCCACGGAGAAACAGTCCAGAGTGAATGCTGCTTTACCTCAGGAGCTGAGCCAGAGGGAGACAGCCACGATGAGTGATGCAAATAGTTGAGCTGATCAACAGAAGACCCGCAGAGATGCCCGAAGTTCCAGCCACATTCCAGGAGGGATGTGGCTCAGGCAGGTGCATGCAATGCTACAAGCCTGAGGGGCACGGAGGGCCTCCTCACTCGAAGCAGTAAAAGGGGTGATTAGGGACAGGTGAGGGGGGGTTCTTTTCTTTTTCCTGTTTTTTTTTCTTCTGTTTTGTCATTTCTCCATTTTTCTTCTCACAAGTATGGGCTAGTAAAATAAGGAGTCACATGAAACTAATGTAACCTGGAGGACAATAGGTTGTTTGTAAGACAGTAGTGGGAACACATCCTTGTTGCTCTTTCTTGTGGACAATCATAAAGCATTTTCACTTGACCTACGTTCACGTATACTGTACACTGGGTGAATGGGGATGGGATTATTGAGAAGAGATAAACTGGGACACTTACCGGCCTCACTCCTGCTTTTTTTCAGCATGGCGTCATTACAACTGGAGCTGGTGTCTATAGGAAAAAAAAGAAGATCATAAGAACCACAGACTTTACATTGAAAACATTTATACTAAATCCTGCAATAAACCTCAGAATGCTTTAAATGAGCTATTATTCCATCTTTTTAAATGATCCCAACTCTGACAAGTGGTGGAGAATGTGGGTATAGACCCATCTGCACAAGATGGAAGGGGTTGTACTACAACTACAAGAGGGCCAACGGAACTGGGAATGGGATCTCACCAAGCTCTTCAGCCAGGCGGAAATCAACCGTGCCACATTCACAAATGCCATTCGGGCTCAGGGTTAAAACCTCACAAAGCTGTCAAAAGGACAAGTACAGTTAACTATGGGACTTTCGCAGACAAGACACTAACCCTTGCCAGCCACTACAATACCCTTATACTAGTATGGCCCCAACGAGATCCCGTAGCTTTCTTTCCTAACTCTTGGAAATCACAAAGGAGGCATGAGACAAGGACACTGAGGGAGGAGGTGCCTTGTTAGACTATGCAAATCACCTTAAATCCCACCTAGGAAAGCTCCGAACCCTAGTACAAGCAAACCTAGAGAGAAGCCAACAAAGACAGAAACATTTTTACGATAAGGAATGGGGGAATACCAAACTGGGGACTGGGTCCTGGTCCTGTTACCAACCTCTTCCACCAAGATGAAAGCAGAATGCCAATGTCCTTACAAATCGTAAAAAGAATAAGCTGAATCACCTACTGAGATTTCCCTCAGGAAAGAACAGACATACCATTTTAATATCCTCAAGAAATGGTTTGGACCACCTCCTAAATCAGACCAAACTACACTACCCACCTCCACTATGGTAAAAGACTGTAACATTAACCCTGACCTAATAGAGACAGAGAAGAAAGAACTAGGTGACCTTTTACAATCCCTCTCCAACACCTTCTCCGAGATGCTAGGGAGGACGCACCTTACAGTCCATTCCATCCCCACAGAAGAAGGAGTGGTAATAAAACAAAGACCCTGTAGAATCCCAGAGGCCCAGCGTCAGGCTCTTCAGAACGAAGTACAACAAATGTTAAAAATGGGGGTCATAGTACCCTCTACCAACAATTGGTGTTCCCCAATCGTTTTGGTGCCTAAACCAGAGGGCAGTAGCTTTTTTGCATTGATTTTAGAGCGGTGAATAGGGTTTCCAAATTAGACAGCTGCCCTCTTCCCAGAGGAGATTAAGTGATCGAACAATTAGGAGAGGCCTGGGATATTTCCACAATTGACCTAACAATATTGGCAAATCCCCTTAGATTCCTGTGATTAAGAGAAAACGGTCTTCACAACCCCTGACGAGCTCTATCATTCCACTGTGTTGCCCTTTGGGATTTACAGAGCCCTAGCAACATTTCAGAGGCCCATCATTACCCTGCTTCAAGGTCACCGTTGGTATTTCACAGCCTACTTGGATGATATTGTGGTCTACAGTAAGAGTTGGTCTGAACATCTCTGTCAGCTACAAGCCATCCTTACAGAACTGAGGAGAGCCCACTTACACATCAATGCCAAGTAATCAAAAATTGCCTTTTGAAAGGTGAAATACTTGGGATATCTCATAGGGGAAGGTGTTATTGAACATCAGACCGAAAAGGTAAAAGCCACAGCTGATACTCCATTCCCCACCACCATAAGGGATTTACGGGCACTTTTAGGGCTTCTGAGCTATTATCGGAAATTCATTCCACAATATTCAGATCTAGCAGCCCCTCTTACTAGCCTATTAAAAACAAAATTCCCCCAAAAGCCTTAAAGTTGCCAGTTGAGCTCGGTCTTGTAGCCTTCTGAACTTAAAGCATGCCCTCACGTCAAGTACCATTGTGATTTCCCTGGACTTTACTAAAACGTTTATATTACAGACTGACAGCTCTGCTCTAGGAATAGGCCCCGTTCTCTCCCAAGTCAATAGAGAAGGACATGAAAGGCCTATTTGTTATATCAGTAGAAAGCTGTTCCCTCAGGAGCGTGTATATCCAGTGATTGAGAAGGAATGTCTTGCCCTCAAGTGGATTATTGAGAAACTACGCTACTATCTGGAAGGCAGACCTTTGTACTTTAAACCGACCATGCACCCCTCTGTTGACTGTATTGTAATAACGGGAGCAAAGATAGAGTACTACAATGGTTTCTCTCTCTCCAGCCTTACCGTTTTGAGGTGAGGCATAGGAAAGGCAAGAGCAATGGGAATGCAGACTTTTTCTCCTGTTTCCTCCTTTTCCCCGACCTGGAAAACACTAGGGAGGGAGTGTGTGAGGAGGCAGATGGTCAGCCAGGCTGGGCGATGCCTTCCCCTCCGCCTCTCACTAACTCAGGGAACGTCCGTCTTTTCTTCCAACAGGACAGAGAACATTAAAAAACATTTAAAATGCATACATTCCCCTCTGAGAATATTAAGTTCTGCTAAAAACATATGTTTACTTGAGACACGTAACAACAAAGAAAAAAATTAAACCATGGTTCTCCTCATAATCACTTATTCAATAGCCTTATTTAATGCAAGACCTGGGTATAGGGAAGTTTGCTTTTCCATTTCATGTTACAAGAATCAATGGTTGAATATATCTCATCATATCAATAATTGGCGCTTATTTATTAACCCCTAGTATATAAGCATGTATTCATGCTGATATAACTGCATATTACCCCCAAGGGACTGGGATAGGGGAAATTGTTGAATGTATAATACACCCCAATAGAATAAATCAAGGTGGTGCATGTGGCACCATTTACTTTTTATAGTGTACTAACAATTTTTTTTTTTATAGAACCTTACCCCCGAAATAAAACCTATTGTGGGTTGGATAAACACATGTCACCTCTCTATATGACGTAAAAGAACCAATTCCGGTTACATACCATTGATGTTTCATGATAGTGAGGAACGTTGTAATCTTCAAATATATCAACTTCGCAAATTTAACTGATTGCATTCCGTTGCAATGTCCCTTTATGTAAGGTGTAGTAACTTCTAAAATTATTACAAAACTTTGTATGAGATATAGCTACCCGTTTAGTTTATTATTCCCAAAAGCCATTCAGCTTGATATGCAAGTGATTGAGAGCCAAAATGTAGTTAATTCTAAATTAAGCAAAGTTTCAAATTAAGGAGACTTTATCAATCCCAATTGACAGTTTACGCATTAGAGTGCAAGAGCGATACTCTGGTCCCAGACTGTGATAGCAGATCTTTTAATCACAAATCATTATACTGTCACGAATACTGGAACATTGTAACACATGTAAACAAAATATCATTCAAAATCACATCATCTGTGCTGACAAGGTAGTGTTTCAAACCAAGTGCGTTCAAAACCGTACTTCAATTTCAAAAGCCAACACATAATAAAAAGACCCGTTACTGCTCAATGCACATTTATAATGAAAATAATACTTCCATTTTGGAAACAAAGTAACCATAACCTAAATAAATACAAAGTCAGAAAGGTCAAATTATAATGGCAAAGCAGTGGTTAAAGTCACCTCATCCATACACACAATGAATCACATTCCAAGCAAACCACACATTAACCTTTAAAAGAAACCCCTAAACCCATGTTAAATCACTCACAACATTTTCCCAAATAAATGTCATATATTTAATCTCAATACCTAAAAAGAGACAACCATTTATGTCCCGACTCACCGATTCGAGTCAATTCCAATCTTAATAGCCATGATAAGCCCCCATTGTAACCTTTCTGATAGCTCAGTAAGATGCCATGGTAAATTAATGTGCCTTCCAATTTCACTCCTATTTAACTACAATGCAACAGTCACATGACTTAAGCCATTTAAAGTGAAATACATTTACCATTGCACAATCAAACATTATATATTTATTCACATGGTCCAAAATATGGTAACAGAACACTAATAACCAAAATGTTCTCATAGGGTTGATAAGCCCCACCATATTAAAATCCACGAGAGTGGTTCCAATAACAGACGGGCTAGCCTTATGTGAAAGATGGGCTGCCCAATTCTAAATATTAAAAAATCACCCTAATTACTCCAAGGTTATTCTTAAATTCTAATGTGAGAAAAAACAAAAAATTGTATAATTGAAAACCAAATATATTCATGAGACGGATTTGAACCCTGAAGTAGTCCCGCAAACTCACACCCTCTACCATGTCCAAAACTCCCTAAGATGTCTTCAACTTAAGTGACAACGTAAAAGTAAGTTATGTCATGAAAAACGACAAAAAATTGAAATTAAAATAAAAACTGAAAAATAATAACTGAAAAATAAACAATATAAAAAGTTAATAAAAAAAAAAGATACCACTATTTGTCTAAATTGCTAACTAGGGAATCACCATAAAGCACCAAAAAACTAGAGTGACCAATCACTTTAGCTCCACCTGTCAAAGATATCCATACAATCCATCAGTACTGAATCGTACACTAGGGTCACTGTATCATATCCCATATTTGAGCATGCCCACTAGTCAATATGAATGACCATAGGTCACAAACTTCAAATATTCAATGAAATATATCCAAACACCCATGTTATCTATAAATGCTCATAAATGATATAAAAAGAGAAAATTTCATAGTTAAATATTCACCTCATACAAATAAGCATATAGATGTTAGAGGAAATAATGGAACTCATTCTCATTGTTGTGCCCCATCTCAACACAATGAAGATGACTGATCCAACCTGCATCATTTTGTCTCAGCATCAATTCCCTATCACCACCCCTGACATTCTGGGGAACGTGATCAATCCTGTGAAACCAAATATCAGCCATACCCACATGTTGTTCAGTCATATACGTGATCATAGGATACCTATTATCCTTGCTTCGTATGGCACATATATGTTCTTGTGTCTGTATCTTGAGAGATCTCACTGTGCTACCAACATATCAGATCACATCCGCTACCAATAACATATGTCACAAATTTAGTTTTACAGTTAATGTAATGTTGTATGCTATATTTTCGTCCAGTATTGTAACAAAATTGTTTGGTCTTGTTTTTGCCATACCCACACATGTTACATTCACTAGAGGTATAGAATACCTTATTCAAATCACACAACCATGTGTTTGTCATTCCAGTCTCTGTTACATAGCTTGGGCATAGCCAATTCCTTATTGTTCTACCTTTATGGTAGGTTACCTAAGGTTTAGAAGTGATACTTTCCTTAATCCCTGGCATATCAAATAATAGATGCCAATGTTTCCAAAGGATTTTGTATATATCATTACTCATTCTAGTATATTGGGTAGTAAATGCCAAATTATGATCAATGTTCTTCATGTTCCTCTGACTCTTGCCCAAAGTTCTAGTTCTAGACACCAGCTGTATTCTGCTCTCTTCTCTTTGTAAACTCCTTTTGTCATAGCCCCTCTCTGATAATTGTTGTTTGACCATGTGTATATGTTCCATAAATTTTTCTGTTTCACTACAATGAAGTTGAATGCGCACCATTTCCCCATATGGAATATTGTTAATCGTTGATCTGGGGAGGGCGCTGGTCGCATGAAGAACACTATTACAGGCAGTAACTTTTTTAAACAAAGTGCTACGGACCCTACCTTGTTTAATATAGAACTGGAGATCCAGGAAGTCTATCTTCTATCTGCTACATGCCATAGTCAAACTGACAATATTTGGATTGTCATTTAAATAATCCAAATAATTAAACAATTAATCAGTCATCCCGTTCCAGAGTACCATGATATCATCAATGTATCACCCCCAAAAAACAATATGGTTCGTCCACCTGGAAGTATCTCTGCCCCAGGCATGCTCCCTCTCCCACCAACCCATAAAAAGGCTGCCATACGAGGGAGCAAACCTGGAACCATCGAAGTCCCTTGCTTTTGATGATATTATCATCCATTGTGTAGAAAGAAATTCTTAGTCAAGATGTTATCAGTCATCTCAAGAATCATTTTATTATATTCAGCCAATCAGCTGTTTTGGTGTGCAGAAAAACTTCATCTGCCCATCTGCCTGAATACCAAACACCTTTTTTTACCGGTATGAAGGCTTTCCACATTCATCATTACAAACATAAGATCTTCAGTCCATTACATCATCAAATGTATTCAAAATATTCTTGCTGTCCTTAATATAAGAAGGTAGATTATGCCCCAATGGTTGCACGAACTTATGAACATATACAGAAAGCCGTCCCTTTGGGGAGGCTATCCCAGATTTGATAGGCCTTCCCAGAGGGAAGGACACCCTTGTGGATTTTTGGTAATACGGGGTTTCTCGACCTGTAAATATCGATATTCATCATCTGAAATCAGACAACTATCTGCCCATTCACTAAGTCTCATGTTGATAAGAGAGGCAACCTCTTTCATAGGGTTATAAGTTACCAATTCATAACAATGCATGTCACAAAGCTGTCTGTCAATTTCCTGTAAGTAATCTCTTTTGTTCATAATAACCACATTGCCACCCTTGTCTGTTTCTTTTATTATAATAGAATAATTTGTCGGTAAGTTGCACAGTGCTTCCCTCTCCTCAAATGTTAAATTGTTGGATCTATGATTTCTCCTATGATTTCCTTCATATAGTTTATACAAATCTTCCATGACCCTATCATTAAAAATATCTGTATTCCTATGGGTTCCTTTCAGGATAAACTTAGATTTTTCTTTTAGGCCACTGTCAATATGCACATTTTCAGTGATATCTACACTATCAGCCAACCTCTAAAAAGATAACTCTGACAATGGCATTGTATGTGAGGAATTGCCCCCATGGTACCTCAAATACATCTGTGATTTCTTGGAACCCTAGGGTTCGTCCCTCAGCCCGACCTTCTTCAACATCTACATGGCTCCGCTTGCTAACATCGCCCGATCTCACAACCTCAAAAACATCTCATAAGCCGAAGACACCCAGCTGATCCTCTCCCTCATGAAGGACACCGCCAAGACCAACCTCCACGAAGGAATGAAGGCCATCGCCGAAAGGATGAAGAACAGCTGCCTGAAACTGAATTCCGACAAGATTGAGGTCCTCATCTTCGGCTCCAACCCCTCGGCATGGGGCGACTCCTGGTGGCCTGCCACACTGGGATCTGCACGGACACCCACCGACCACGCACGCAACCTGGTATTCATCCTGGACTCTTCACTATCTATGACCCAGCAAGTCAACGCCATCTCCTCCTCCTGCTGCAACACTCTGCGCATGCCTCGGAAGATCAACAAATGGATCCTCACTGAAACCAGAACAGTCACCCAAGCCCTCTTAAGCAGCAAACTGGACTACGGCAATGCCCTCTCCTGGACATCTCCTGCCACTGCCACATCACAGCCCACCTGAGAGACCTACATTGGCTCCCCCTCAACAAGAGAATCACCTTCAAACTCCTCACCCACACTCACAAGGCACTGCACAACACCGGACCAGAATACCTCAACAGACGGCTCTCCTTCTACACCCCGACCCGACAGCTTTGCTCCGCTGACCTTGCCCTCACCACCATCCCACACATCTGCAGAACAACCACCGGCTGCAGATCATTCTCGCACCTCGCCGCCAAGACGTGAAACACTCTTACCACCCACCTGTGTCAGACCAAGGAGCTCCTTACCTTCAGGAGACATCTCAAGACATGGCTGTTTGAGCAGTAGCATCCACTTCCCCCTTAGCGCCATGAGACCCTCACGGGTGACTAGGGTGCTTTACAAATTCCCTGATTGATTGATTGATTGATTGGAAAGATCAAAGGATGCCCTCTGCAAATAAATCTCATGCTACTTTTATCCCAACTCCTTCCACTGTGCTGCGGTTTGTGGTGGGCTATGACCTGTAAAGACCATAAATTCCATATAGGGGGTTAGTGGTGAGTAAAGGGGGTGGCCTACCTCCATGTATGTTTTTGTGTCAGCATATGAGAGCTACTCTCATATGGTGGTCCTCGTGTGGTATTGTTCCTTGGGATTTTGACTACCAGGTACATAATTGTTCCTTGTTGATTATTTGTTGTATATGAGGTCATTCTGCGCAAGGGGCAGCCCCCAGCCATTGCATTGGTCACTGTAGTTGAATCGCCACTTAGCATAGCTCATAGTTGGGAGCACTGAGCCCTCCCTCTAGGAGTGGTCATTGTGTTATGTCAAGTGCCATCTGTTTTCTATCCATATCAGATTCAACAGGAGTTCTTGTAATTCCCTGAAAAAGCGTGTGGGTAATAATACTGGTAGAGCTGCAAACATGTACAATAGTCAAGGCAATATTAACATTTTGTCTATCGGCATGTCACACAGTGGGGACAGTGAAAGTGATGTCCAAAATGGAAGGGATCTGTATACTGAGGGTCTTAAGTAATTTGCCCTCCACTAAGTCATTTTGTGTTAAATTTGCATTCTGAGGAACATAAACATGTCGAAATGCTACTTGAGTCTGGATTGTTTCAGGGCCCCTCTGTCATGTTCCTGTAGCTGAGATACTGGGAATAGGCAGAACTTAGTCCATTTGACTCCGAGGCCCAAAATGTCCCTGAATTTATCTTGGGTCTCTATCAGATATGTGAGTGTGTTGCTACCATCTTTCTGGTAAATCAAGGTGTTGTCTGCATACAAGGCAATTATGAGCCATCTGACATAAGATGGTATTCCCCTGCAAGTGTAGCCTGCATTCCATCTGCTCCATGGCAAGAGCAAATAGGTGAAAGATAAAAACGAACATCCTCATCTGGTGCCCATGTGTATTTGTCAAGGCGTTCTGCGATTGTCTGACCCGTCTTGACTTAACCCACCAGTTGACTATATAGTGTTCGAATCCACCTTAGGTATCTCGGACCTAGTCCCATCCTTTCTAGCACTGCCAGTAAATAGTTCCATCCCAAGGTATGGAATGCGTATTCTATGTCAAGCAAAACTGCTAAATATTCTTCATTGTCCCTTGAGTCGGTTCTCATCATGCCCAGTAGACAACGAATATTGAGAAAAGTGTTCCGTTCTGGTATGAGTTCATTCTGGTCAGTATGTACCAATGTGTTGACAATGTGGAGCAATCTGCTAGCTATCATCTTCCCCAATATTTTGTGATCTAGGCTTAATAGTGATAATAGTTTGTAGGATTGCATGTCCAATGGATGCATCCATGTTTAGGAAGTACAACTATCAGTGCTTTCTCTAGTGTTTCAGGAAGTCGTTTTGCTTCTCTTGTTTCATTGTAGGCTTCAAACACTTTCAGTGAAAATAACGTGCTATAGGTGGCATAATACTCAATGGAAAGACCATCAGTACCTTGGATTTTGTTTTGGGCAATTTGGGTAATGTGCAAGTGTATCTCTGTTTGGAGAGGTTCATCAATTTCTGCCCTCTGAAGTGGATTCAAGCAGGGCAGGGTAAAATCATTAAGATATTCTTGTATTTGGTCAGTGGTAGTACAGCCACCTGTCACACATAAAGTGTCCTAGTATGCAGTAAAGGTGGTATTAATGCCTATTTGTGAGTTATATGTGATGCCATCATTTGTCTTGATGCCTCCTATTGGTGGCCAGACCTGGTCACCCGGGAGCAGCCACACTAACAATTTGCCTGCTCGGTCTGATTTGCCATGTTGTCGAGCGAGCTGTTGTCTGTAGTCCAGTTCCCCTAGGCGTGCCTTTTAATTCAGCATGTTCTCTTCTAAGCTCCCAAAGCCACCTCAGTTGTCAGTTTGCAGAGGTGTCTTGGTCTCAATACGTCATGTTCCGAGTCTAACAACATTCTACATAGGGTTCACCTCACCCCTCACACAGTGGGTATACACTGCCCACAAACAACACCTAATGAGCTTCCTATCCAGCTTTCTGGACAGGGTGAAGCCCACATTCAGTTCAAAGTAATGGGTATTATGAATCCCTATGTCATCCCTGTGTGGTGCATTTTGAAGTGCTTCCGTCTACAATCTCCTAGTACGTATTCTAGAGTGGTCTCTCCCTCATCTTAATGTCATTTGCAGTGGACAGTGATCCTGTGGGGTGCACATTAGGTATTCTGGCTACTAGTGTAACACTCTAAAGAAACAGGTCTAATCTAGTGTGAATATTAGGTACTAGGGAGTAGAATGAGTACTCTTTACTATCAGGGTGTTGCAGTTGAACCCTCCTACTGTCTATCCAATGTTGGAAGTGGCATGTCACTCTATAACTAGTGTTTTTTTTAATGGGGGTACAGAGCAATCTTTGAATATAACCAGGACACAGTTGAAGTCTCTCCCCCAAAGTCAGGGGGCGTGTAGGATTCAGAAGAGGGTGCAGGGTTTAAGTGGTTAAAAAACGTCGAGTGATTAGTATTCAAGGCTATCAACATTAGCGGGGCTCTCTCCATCTGACCCTCCACTCCCACATATCCTGGGTCCTATTTGTGTGTTTCCTGAATGAACAGTACCCTTGGGGCAACCCAGAACCTCTCATGTATGCCAATGAGGTAGTGCCGTAAATCTGCCATCTCCATTTCTGTTGCACTTTTTGAAATTCACTTTGAATCAAATGTGCTTCCTGTAAGAATGGTAGGTGTATATGATGCCATTGAGGTGAAAATGTGAAGGTGGCAGTGCATGTATGTGAGTGACAGTGTTTGCATAAGATATTATATTATATATATATATATATATATCAAACCAAGGCCCTTTCAGGGATAGAGTGACGCATAAATTATGCAAAAAACAAAGGAGAACTCTGGGAAGTTCCCAATTTTAGGTGGAGAGCTGCTCTAGTAAGGAGCACCCTGCAACACCAGCGACACTCTAGATTTGCTCACCTCAAATGTCTGCTTATCTAGCAAAGTCTTTAAGTATAGGTTTAACATAGTGCTATCCTCGCCGAGCTAGATAGTGACAAAGTCTTTTGCCATTTGTACAGCAAAATCTTTAAGCATAGGATTGACATAGTGTCATCCTTGCCGAGCTGTAAAATGACAAAAGCCATTTACCACTCCAGGCACAGTATTACAGCTTTGGACTGGTCAAATACTGTCCAAGCCAACCTGGAATGAGTAAAGCAACCCCTGACACATGTTTCGCTCTCATTAGAGCTCTTCAGAGGGGTATAGCTGTGTCCAGACACAAGGGAGCACCCAGTATAAGTCAAACCAAGGCCCTTTCAGGGATAGAGTGATGCATACATTATGCAAAAAAACAAAGGAGAACTCTGGGAAGTTCCCAATTTTAGATGGAGAGCTGCTCTAGTAAGGAGCACCCTGCAACACCAGCGACACTCTAGATTTGCTCACCTCAAATGTCTGCTTATCTAGCAAAGTCTTTAAGTATAGGATTAACATAGTGCTATCCTCGCCGAGCTAGATAGTGACAAAGTCTTTTGCCATTTGTACAGCAAAATCTTTAAGCATAGGATTGACATAGTGTCATCCTTGCCGAGCTATAAAATGACAAAAGCCATTTACCACTCCAGGCACAGTATTACAGCTTTGGACTGGTCAAATACTGTCCAAGCCAACCTGGAATGAGTAAAGCAACCCCTGACATGTGTTTCGCTCTCATTAGAGCTCTTCAGAAGGGTATAGCTCTGTCCAGACACAAGGGAGCACCCAGTATAAGTCAAACCAAGGCCCTTTCAGGGATAGAGTGACGCATAAATTATGCAAAAAACAAAGGAGAACTCTGGGAAGTTCCCAATTTTAGGTGGAGAGCTGCTCTAGATAGTGACAAAGTCTTTTGCCATTTGTACAGCAAAATCTTTAAGCTTTTGTCATTTTACAGCTCGGCAAGGATGACACTATGTCAATCCTATGCTTAAAGACTTTGCTGTACAAATGGCAAAAGACTTTGTCACTATCTAGCTCGGCGAGGATAGCACTATGTTAATCCTATGCTTAAAGACTTTGCTAGATAAGCAGACATTTGAGGTGAGCAAATCTAGAGTGTCGCTGGTGTTGCAGGGTGCTCCTTACTAGAGCAGCTCTCCACCTAAAATTGGGAACTTCCCAGAGATCTCCTTTGTTTTTTGTATATATATATATATATATATATATATATATATATACATATATATATATATATATATATATATATATATATAACTATGTGCAAGTTTGTGCATGCTTTTACATGTGTGAGTATATATGTGCTTGTATGTCTGGGTGTGTCTTTGAGAGTTTGTTTTACTATAACTATGTGTGTATGTGCGAGTGACAGAATGTATGTGTGTGTGTGTGTGTATAGGTAAGAATGTGTGAGGATATTTGGGGCTATGTATCAGTTATATGTGAATAAGTGTGAAACTGTGTTTGCCTACAACCATACACGAGTGAATGTTTTTATGACATCTATTCTACTCCTGCAAAAGTGCTGCTAACTTTACACATTTTTCTTAAAACATATGTCCATACAGACCACTCCCCCGGGTGACCGATGTGCACTGTAGGATGAGTGACGGGAATGTGCTTTAGGGTGTGAGGAGGGAGGGGCTTTTCCGCACAAACCACTTCCCAGGGTGATGGACATGCTCTGTAGGGAGTGGGGAAGTAGTGGCTTGTACACTCAGACCACTTTCCAGAGCGACAGGTGCACGCTGTTGAGTGTGGGAAGGGAATGGCTTCTCCACACAGCTACTTCCCAGGGAAAGAGATGTGCTCTGTAGGGTGGGTGTTGAGAGTGGCTTCTCTTCATAGACCACTGTCCAAGGAAAGAGGCATGTGCTTTAGGATATGGAGAGGGAATGGCTTCTCAGCACAGCCCACTCCCCAGTGACAGGTGTGCCATGTCAGGTGTGTGGATGGAGTGGCTTCTCAGCACAACCCACGCCCCAGGACGACAGGAGTGTGCTGTGGATTGTGGGGAGTGAGTGCAGGGAGGGAGTTGATTTTCAGCAAAGTCCAGTCACCAGGGTGAAGAGCATGCACTGTAGGTGCAGGTAGAGAGTAGGTTTTCTGCACAAACCACTCCCCAAGGTGACAGGTGTGGCCTGTAGAGTGTGAGGAGTGTGTGGGTTCTCTGCACAGACCAGTCCCCATCGAAACAGGTATACAGACCACTCCTCATACCGACAAATGTGCATTGTAGAATGTAGGGAGGGAGTGGCTTCTTCTCACAGACGACACCCCTAGGTGACCAGTGTATGCTGTTTTGGGTGGGAGAAAAAGTGGCTTCTCCAAACACACCACTCCTAAGAAATAGAGGGGCGCCCTCTAGGCTGTGGTGAGGGAGTGTCTTCTCTAAACAGACTACTCCCCAGAGTGATCAGAATTGCACTGTAGGGTGTGGGAGGGAGTGACTTCTCCACACAGACCATTCCCCAGGGTGGACTTCTCTACACAGATCACTCCCCCGGGAGACAGACATGCTCTGTAGCCTGTAGGGAGGGAGTGTCCTTTCTGCATAGACTGCTCCCCGGGGTGACCGGTGTGTGCTGTGGGGAGTGGGGAGAGAGTTGCTTCTTCACACAGCCCACTCTCCTGTGTGACTGCTGTGCACTGTAGTATATGGAGAGGGAGTAATTTCTCTGCACAGACCACTCCCCAGGAAGAGAGGCATGTGCTGTAGGGAGTTTAGTGCCTTCTCCACACACACCATTTCCCCAAATGACAAGTTTGCAATGTGGGAGGGAGTGGCTTCTCTGCACAGATCACTCCCTAGGGCTAATGGGCATACTAGCTTTAGGGTGTGGGGAGGGTGTGACTTTTCTTCACAGACAACTCCCAAGGATAAAAGAAAGGCATGCACTGTAGGATGTGGGAATGGAGTGTGTTGTAGGATATGAGAACAAAGTGGCTTCTCTTCACCAACTACTCCTCAGGGATCAAGGTGTGGAGTGTAGGGTGTGGGGAGGCAGTGGCTTCTCCACATAGACCACTGCCCAGGGAAAAAGTGTGTACTGTAGGGTATATGGAGGGCGTGGTTTCTCTGCACAGATTACTCCCCAGGGTGTCAAGCATGCGCTGTAGTGTGTGGGGAGGGAGTGGCTCCTCTGCACATATCACTCCTAGGGGCAACAGGCCTATGCTGTAGTTTGTAGGGAAGGAGTGGCTTCTATGCATTGACCACTTCCCAGGACAACAAATGTGCACCGTAGGGTGTGGGGAGGGAGTGGTTTCTTCACAAAGATTACTCCCAAGAGAGTGAGACATGCACTGTGGGGTGTAGGGAGGGAGTGGCTTCACCTCATAGGTCACTCATTAGTGTGCCAGGTGAGCACTGTATTGTGTGGAGAGGGGGTGGCTGTAGGGTGTGGAAAAGGAGTGGCTTCTCTGCACAATCCACTCGGTTGTGCAACAAGGGAAACTGCAAGGAGTTGGAGGGAGTTGCTTCTATGCACAGACCACACCAAAGGGTGATGGTGTGCACTGTAAGTTGTGATGAGGAAGTGGCTTTTCTGCACAGACCACTCCCCAGGGTGATGGGTGTTCACTAGAGGTGTGTGGGGATGGAGTGGCTACTCTGCACAGACCACTCCCCAGGAAGACATGCATGTGCTTTAGGACATGGAGAAGGAGTGGCTTCTCCGCACAGACCACTCCCCAGTAACTGGTGTGCACTGTAGGGTATGGGGAGGGAGAGGTATCTCTGTATAGACCACTGCCCAAGGGGTTGGCGGTGTGCTCTAAGGTATAGGGAGGGAGTGGTTTCTCCCCCTCAGACCACTCCTCAGGGTTAAGGGCATGTGTTGTAGGTTATGGGTAGTGAGTGGATTCTCCACACAGAATACTTCCCAGGGAGAGAACCATGCAATGTAGGGTATGTGGAGGGAGTGCCTTCTATATATAGAGCACTAACCAGGGCCATGGGTGTATGCTGTAGGGTGTGGGGAAGGAGTGGCTTTCCCACACAGACCACTCCCCAGGGCAATGTTGGGTGTGGGGATGGAGTAGCTTCCCTGCACATTGAAATCCCTAGTTTGACAGATGTGTGCTGTAGGTAGGGTGTGGGGGGAAGGAAGTGGCTTCTCTGCACAGACCGCTTCCCAGGGTGATAGATGTACAGGCTAGTCCCCAGACTGAAAAGTGTGCACTGTAGGCCGTAGGGAGGGAGTGGCTTCTACACACAGACCACTCCCATATGTGACAGATGTGTGCTGTAAAGTGTGGGACGGGAGCAGCTTCTCCATGCAGAACACTTCCCATGGAGAGAAGTGTGCATTGTAGGGTATGGGGAGGGAGTGGCTTCTTCACTTATACCATTCCCCAGGGAAATGGGTAGTATATATTGTGAGTTATGTTTTAATAAAATATCCAGTGACATGGATGAACCCCTCATCTGAACCAGACATTGCCATAGCCATCCCAGAGGGATACAAGATCACCTGAAGAGACCGTATCAACAAACCAGGAGGAGTTCCATCAGGATCTCCACCAACACCGACGACTCCCTGCATGCCGCAGAGCACCTACACTTTCAGATACACATCAATGCCAACACCACATTGAAAGGAACCTTCGTCTACAGACCACCAGGCATCTGCCCCCACTTCTATGATGCCATCACCGACGCAATCAGCTCCCACGCCCTCACCTTCCCGGACTACCTGCTCCTCGGCGACCTAAATTTCTATCTGGAGAGCACCAGCGACTGCAACTCCACTGCCCTGCTGGACAACCTCACAAACCTCGGCCTCAAGCAACTGGTTACCTCGCCCACCCACTCAGCAGGGCACACGCTTGACGCCATATTCTCCTCCAGCAGCCACATCATCTTCACTCACACCACCGAACTCCTTTGGACTGACCACCACTGCGTTCACTTTTCCTTCCTGAAGCCCACCACCAACATCTCATCCCTCACCGCAAGTAGAACAAGATCTCCAAGGAACAGCTGATCTCCAACCTTGCCCAGTCAACACCACCGAAAACCAACGATCCCAAAACCGCCGGCCTCAACCTCAAACGATGGCTCGACGACTGTGCCAACACCCTCGCTCCACTCAAGAAAACCAACAACACCCGCATCAACAAGAAAGCTCCCTGGTTTACCGCAGAACTTCAGGCCTCCAAACGAGAATGCCGGAAAACTGAGAAACCTGGTGCCAAGAACAATCAGTGAGCAACTTCACTGTCCTCAAATCAGCCATGCGCAAACACCACCAGCTCATCTGGACCACCAATAGATCCTTCTACAAAGTGCGGATAGACAACAACACACACAACAGTAAGGAACTATTCAACATCATCAAGGAACTCACCAAACCCATATCCTGCTCCATCGACCCTCCAAACTCACAAGACCTCTGCGACTCCCTCTCCATCTACTTCCACCGCAAGATTGTAGACATACATGGAAGCTTAGCAACGCCGTCCCCCACCACCACCACCACTGACACGGTCAACCCCATCGCACCCTGCCGCACCAACGTACTGAGCACCTGGACCCCCACCAACAATGAAAAAACCACCAAAACCATGAGAACCATCCACTTAGGTTCTCCAACAGACCCCTGCCCTGACCACGTCTTCAACAAGGCTAGCCAAATCATTCCTCCCCAGTTCCGGTCCATCATCAACAGCTCCTTCGAGACTGCCACTTTTACGGAAAGTTGAAAACACGCCGAAGTCAACGCCTTGTTCAAAAAACCCAAAGCCGACCCCAAAGACCTCACAAACTGCTGACCTATCTCTCTAATCCCCTTCCCTGTGAAGTCATAGAGAAGATAGTCAAAAACCAACTTTCCCTCTTCCTGGAGGACAACAGCCTACTTGACGTCTCCCAGTCTGGATTCCTGCAAAAACCACAGCACCGAGACCGCCCTCATCGCTTGCACCTACAACATCAGGACCAGGCTTGACAAATGTGAAACTGTTGCCCTCATCCTTCTCGACTTTTCTGCAGCCTTCAACACTGTATGCCACCAAACTCTTCGCACACCCCTCTTCGACGCCAGAATTCGCCACAAAGCCCTGGACTGGCTCACCTACTTCCTCTCCGAAAGAACACAAAGAGTTTGCCTCCCCCCGTTCTGGTCAAAGGCCACAAAGACCACATGCAGAGTCTCCCAGGTATCGTCACTCAGCCCCACCCTCTTCAATATCTACATGGCATCGTCTGACCCCATGGCCTCAACAACGTCCTACACTGACGACACCCAGCTCATCCTCTCCCTCTCGATGAACCCCGCAGCCGCTAAGAACAACCTCAACACTGGACTTCTCGCCATCGCTAACTGGATGACAGCAAGTCACCTCAAGCTGAACTCAGAAAAAACTGAGATCATCATCTTCGGACCCAACAAGTCAGCATGGGACGACTCTTGGTGGCCAGCCACCCTAGGGCCATCCCCGACACCCACCACCCACGCACGCAATCTCAGCTTCATACTAGGCTCTTTTCTCTGACCCAGCAAGTCAACGCCATCTTATCCTCATGCTTCAACACCCTTTGTATGCTCTGCAAGACATTTAGGTGGATTCACGTAGATACCAGAACAATCACCCACGCCCTCGTCAGCAGCAGACTGGATTACGGCAACGCCCTCTATGCGGGAACTATGGCCAAGCTCCAGAGAAAACTCCAGCGCATCCAGAACGCCTCAGCACGTCTCATTCTCAACCTCCCTCACCACGAACACATCTCCGCCCACCTCAGATCCCGACACTGGCTACCTGTCAACAAAAGGATAGTCTTCAAAATCCTAATCCAAGCTCACAAAGCCCTCCACGACACCGGAACGGCCTACCTCAACGATCGACTTAACTTCCACATCCCGACACACCAGCTCCGCTCTGCCGAACTTGCCCTCGCAACAGTCCCTCGCATTCACTGCACCATATCCGGCGGCAGGTCCTTCTCTCATCTCGCCGCCAAAACCTGGAACTCCCTCCCCACCAACCTATGCAAGACCCAGGACCACCTGTCCTTCAGAAAGTGCCTCAAGACCTGGCTCTTCGAGCAGTAGCACTCCCCCCACCACAGCGCCTTGAGCACTTACTGGGTGAGTAGCGCACTCAAAACATTTATTGATTGATTGAGTGAAGATTTAAAAAAAATATTTGAAGGCTATTTGATTGGATTTGCATGGCAACATTTAGGGCCAGATGTACGACCGCAAGTTTTGTGACTCGCGATTGGTTACTCATTTGCGTGTCGCAAAACCAAATGCACAAAAGTGTAACTCATACTGTTTGCGATTCCCAATGGGGTTGCAAATGACCTACCTCATCCATATTCATGAGGTAGGTCGCAATATGCGACCCCATTGGGAATGGCTGCACTCACAGGGATGTTGGCCTGCTGTGGACAGCAGACCACCATGTCTGTGACTGCTTTTTAAATAAAGCTGTTTTTTTTTTAAATGCAGCCCATTTTCCACAAAGGAAAATGAGATGCATTTCAAAAAGAAAAATGAAAAGTTCCAGTTTCATTTTTTCTGAAAAAATATTTTCGCATGCATTCATAAAGGGGAAGGGGTCCCAAGGGGATCCTTTCCTATTTTTGAATGGATTACCACCAATTTGAAACTGACCATAATTGCAGTCACAAAACAATCATACATCCCCCTGCGACTTGCTATTTGAAAGGGATGCCCTCGGCACGTCCCTTCCAAATTGCAATTCGCAAATCGATTTTGCGATACGGTAAATAGATTTCTGAACCGCAAAATGGCAAAATAGGGTTTGTACATAGCAAAATGCTTTTCTCTTGTCGCAAACTGCACAATTCTGCGAATCAGGCTGTTTGCAACAAGAAAAAAGCTACATACATCTGGCCCTCTATGAACTGTTAAAAATATTTTTTCTTCAGAATTATTATGTAAGCATTTGAATATGTTTTAAATGAAGTTACAAATTTCCCTATTTTTTAAGTTGCTATTTGATAATTGTAATATAATTGATTTCTATAAAACAATTAAACTTTTGTTTAAAGTTTAAATACTGCTATTTACAATTGTGGGCATATTTTAATGTTACTATTTCGATGGGTTGGTACAATATAAATGTGTAGTCATCATTTTTGTGCTTTACGTTTTCTGTATGTTAAGTAGATATTTTTGTTGCCCCTAGTTTGAAATGATATTTATGTAACATGCCGTTTTTGTGGTCGATATTCTGACAGTTAATCTTGGAAGGCCCAAAAATGTACTGTTCAAATAATCTTCTGGCTGCTCTTAGGTCGCAATAGGAGTCCCACTCTCTCCTCATAAGTGGACGCGGCTAGATCATCCTAAAATATTTATCTTAACATTACCTAATGTTATCATGGACGTTTCTCTCTAAAAGATCTGTAACCTTGCACCGTAGTAGACAAAATGCACATTATCCTCTAAAGGGTCTTTAATGCACCTCAAATTAAAGGTAATGAACAATCTCATATCAATGGTCTTTAACATTATCTCTTAGCCGCTAAAATGCGCATTCTTGTATTAAGGCCCTTTAACCACACCTCATATCAGTCATTATGAATACACCCCTCTTATTGGCCTTTAATCTTTATGTCATTGCAGCCAAAATAGACATTCTCACATAAGCGATCTTTAAAGCTACCCCAAAGCAGCAAAAATGAACATTCCTTATTCAGGGCCTTTAACATTACCTCACAGAAGTCAAAGGAAAACGGGGAGCTTTTTTTAAAAAAATGATTGCTTTATTTGAAAGCAATCACAGACAGACAGACAGATCTATTAGTACATAGGTCGGTTCCCAAAATTAAAAGGATTAGTTTAAAGTCGGTGAGCAATTTGCGCTAGCGGAGTTGTGCGTCAAAATATTTAGCGTAAGCTAACACCATTCTTTAGAGTCATCTGTGCGCCATATTTATCAAATGACACACAATGGCACTAAGGAATGGCTAGCATCGCGAAAAATTATGCTAGCCAGGGCTGGACGGTGGTAGGAAAAATGGCACTAAGCAGACTAGCTGCAAAATATCTGCACTAGTCAGCCTAGCGTCATTTTTCCATGCACAAGCAGGCAAAAAATTACTCCTGTCTAGGCATAGACAGGAGTCATTACCACCACCCCTGTGCCCACCTCTGGGGGCCAGTGTACCCAGGACAACCCCAACAAACCCAGTGCCAGCCAGGGAGCCACATTGAATTTGCCCCCAGTGGCACATAATAGTAGAAAATACATACTTATCTAAACTTACCTGGGATGGGCTCCCTCCACCTGTAGTGTCCCTGTGGTGTGCGTGGGCGTGATGCTGGGGGTTGGCGTGGGCATCTTGTGGCCAAAGTGGGGACACCATGGTGGACCCATGGTGTTTCATTAAGGAAATGAGCTTCCCTGCACATAAAGGCCTGGTCTGACCAGGCATTAAATAATGGCGCTAAGCGGGCCTCGCGCCTTTATTTAGGTCTGCCTCCTACTTGCGCGTCGTTTCAGCATCGGGAGTTAAATATGGTGCTGGGGTGACAGGGTCTTTTTTAGGAAGGGAACGCCTACCTTGCATCTTATCGACACAAGGTGGGTTGGTACTTCCTAGAAATGGCACTAACTCCAATATTTGGAAGCTAAATGGGTCTAGCATCAAAATATAAATATGGAGTAAAGATAGTGCCACTTTGGCATCAAAATTAGTGACGATAAGGCGACGCTACCCTTCCATAATTATGGGCCGCAATTCTTTGTATTCTGACCCAATGTACATTGAAACAGCGAGATATATTTATACCATGCTGTCAAAAAAACTTCATAACAATTCACTTCTTGAAATGAAAATACATTCTTCTGCTAATTGCAAGTTGTCCCTCGTCACCTACCACTGGCATGGCAAACATTCTGCAGCTGACACTTTTACTACATTTGCTCCTCTGTGTGAGTATTGAGTTCCAAGCTGAGCTGTGATTCGTGGAGTTGCTTCATTAGGATAGTAAGTGGTGTCCTCCTGATCCAGGGTACTCAGGCCAAGCCCAAAGCCAGCTTTCATCACCGCTGCTCTCAACTATAACAGCCTAGAAATGGAGCAACATTTGTCACTGCATGAACAGCTTAGCTAGACCCAAACTACAGCACATTGATACACATTTCTTTCAGGGATTCTTCGCACTCATTTTTCAACGAATTACCTGCTTGTGTAATTTCTGAACAATGACAATGAACTTATTAATTTTCATAAATGATTTATCAAACACTCTGAATGAAATGACAAGGGTATAGGGAAATATTGATTCTAGTGTATTCAACAATGCCTGTAGCAGAGTCTCTGCTGACATGTAAAAGTCTGCGATTTCAGTGTAGTATGTAATAACATCTTTTCCATCCATTTTAGTAAAGAAAAGAGTCTCAAAGTGTATTTGTAATATAATATATATTGAGGGGTCGATCTACAATACAAAAAGTGGTTTATTTAAAAACCACTCTGAAGGGAATTATTACACTCTTAAAAACCCTAATGAATTCTTTAAAAACGATAAAAAATACAATCAATTTATATAAAAAAGTGCAATTTCCGAGGTTTGAATTTTAATTGACATGATGAACAACGTAGTAGATTTTTCAGAAAAAAATGAAAAATATTCCGTCTACCATAGTTGCCATGAATTCCCTAATCGTCACATAAAAAATAGCTCTTTCGGGCATAGTTCAACATTTCATGATGTAAACTAACTACACTCATCTATATAGTTTATGGGCGTGATTTTATTTTTGGGCAAAGTGAATACCTTTTATCAAAACTAATAGTAGCCAGTTTATAAACTGAAAGGTGAAAAGCTTAGTGCATCAAACTTGGATCTGAATTTGTAATCTGCAAACTTTTTTCATTCAACTCTCCGTGAACTCGTGAAAACGTAGTTTCTTGACAAGGAAATGAGTAAATATCATATGTATTCTTGCAAGCATGTTTATATTATATAACCCTAGCCTGAAAACCTGGAGGCTGTATTCCAGCAGGACTCTGTGGTAGTCAGATGTACCTAACGGAAGACCTCATCAGGCACTGACATTTAGGCCTCGATTACTAGGGACTCAGTAAACTTCAGTGTATGCAGTAATATATCTTGCGCAATATGAGTGCGCAAATGTGTGCACATTTCAGAATTACCAGGTGCAATAAAATCTACATTCTTAAAGATAAATATGCCATGTCATGCCAGCCGATAATGTATGCACTATTTCGTGGGAAAGCTCTAAATAGGTAATAATTACAGCACCCAATAAATTCTGAAACAATTGATGCCGTATTTTATCACGTGTGAACAGAATACTGCGGCACATGTAATAGAAACCGTGGATGAAAAGATCCAGTCGATCGAAGGTCCCAAGCTAAGCCACACCATGGGTGAAAGCAGCTGTTTAGTAACCAGAGCTTTGCTTCCATCTGCAGCAGTGCTTAATTTGTAAATCAATAAGTGCCGGTGCCCAAAGCCCTCGCCGTAAACACGCAGTTGCTTCAAATGCGTGAGCATAGAATACTGAGGCGACGTAATCCTGACGCCATCTCGGGCCTCTTCAATGCTTTTAAAGCCACTCCCTGTCCCTTCAGCTCACTCTTGCAGCTTTCTACCTTTGTGACGCTTTTTCGTTTTTCTCTTTCTCCGTCTTTCCTATATGTGTCTTTTGCTCGCTGTAAATGCTTGAGGTAGAAGAATAAGTGCCGGCCCTCAAAAATAAGTACCGGTGCTCAGCACTGGAAACAACAAGCACAAATTAAGCACTGATCTGCATTGGAGCTTGAAGATTTTGAGCAGACACAGCCAAGGTAGTAATCAGAAAGGTTGCCTTATAGTCAGATTTCCTTAGTTTGATATCCCACTGAACCTCCGGATGGACCTGCAATGTCTCAGAGTAGGCAATATCACATTCAGAAGCCATAGATTGAAACAGGAGGTACATGTTGAATTTCTATGCACCTCCTGGTTTCGAGAGAGATATCCTGGCTTGAAACTTCAAAAAAGGTAGAAGATCAAGCATCGATGGACATAGAGGCGATGCGTCATCATCGAACCACTGGGCTGGAGGTGATGCTTTCAGCACAAAGCAATGCTTTGGCGCCGAGCCGTGTAGATTCAGAGATGCATCGGAGTAGGATGATGATGCATTGCAGATTTGGCAATGCAGTGTCCGCAGCTTGGGCAGCAGCGGTGATGCATTGGTGTCGAGTGGAAATGCACCAGTTCTGATCGGCGCAGCGTTATCTTGGTTTTCTTGGGCTACAGCACAGATTCTCACTTCTTAGGGCCCTGAACTGGATTGACACCACTTGGCAGAGCAGGACTCACAGCAGACAGAGTCCAGGTGTTGGTTGCAGGTTGCAGGCAGCTTTTGATGTCCCTTAGACAGCTGAAGAACAGGGGGCAAGCCAACAAGCCCTTGGAGTCACTCTAGGTTCAAGTGAGTTGGGTCCAGGCCTTGTACTCAGCAGGGCAGAAATCTGCAGGAAGCATGGCAGCTCAGCAAAGTAGAAAGCAGTCCTTCCAGGGCAGTGCCCAGCAGATTGGCAATCCTTTTAGTACAGCAGTCCTTATTCCTGGCAGAGTTCTTCACATGTCCATTTGTGTACTGTCTTGGTAGGGACAGAGGCCCAGTACTTATTCCCTGTTGTGCGTTTGAAGTGAGGGCGACTTCAAAGCAGGCCCTTGAAGTGCACTGTTCCCCTTTTCTTCCCAGCTGTGGCTCCAGACTATCAGTAGGGGGTAATCAGCCCTTTGTGTTGGACACAGGGCACTGCTTGTTCAGGTGTAAGTGTCAGCTTCCCCTCCCTCTTCCAGCTCAGGAAGAGCTATAAGAATGCAAATGAAAGCAGATAAGTTCTCTGTCACATCCACCCTTCCTGTATTTGTGGCTGTTTAGAAGGATTGCACAACTTGTAGCTGTCACCCACCCCAGACGTATATTGGAGCCAGGCTACAAGGCACACAGGGCAGTAAGAACAGTGAAATGCCCACTTTCTAAAAGTGCCATCTCTAAAATAGTAATGATGAATCTAAATCTACCATTAAGGAGGATTTGTCATTACCATCCTAAAGGTATGAACATGAATCAACCACTCCATTCTAATCAGGAATTACATCCTAAAAGTGTATTAAGGAATACCCAATGCTAGCCTATGAAAGGAGTAGGCCTCACAGTAGTGAAAAACGCATTTGGCTGTTTGTCGCAACGTGGACATGTACAATTTAAAAGTACAAGTCCTACCTTTTATTTACACAGCACCTTGCCCTAAGGACTGCTTAGGGCCTACCTTAGGGGTGACTTATGTGTAACAAAAGGGAAGATTAAGGCTTGACCAGCACTTTTAAATTTAAATGTCAAGTCAAAATGGCAATAAACAGCACACACAGGCACTGCAACGGCATCATTGAGACAGGTTTGGAAGGTTACCGGTGTGAGTGGCACAATCAGTGCTGCAGGCCCACTCATAACATTTAGGTTACAGGCCCTGGCAATATGGTATACCACTTTACAAAGGCCTTACAAGCAAACTAAATATGCCAATTGTGTATACACCGATGATACCATGTCTAAGGGAGAAGGACATGCACTTTAGCACTGGTCAGTTGTGGTAAATTGCTCAGAGTCCTAAGGACACAAAGTTGAGGTCAGAAAATATGGAGGGTAAAAAGTAAACAGTTTGGAGTGACCCTTCAGACAGGGTCATTTTCCAACAACCTCCTCCCAATATTCAATTCAGTTATCCAAACATTTGGTGTATACACACACTGATTTCCAGCCACTTGGACAAAACTCATAGATTGCCTCTCATTCCAGCTTGTTGCCAGGTTTTGTAAAAAACACATTTGTTTTTCCTGCTAAAAATTCAAATTTCTAGAATTCCCTGCACATTGCATCCTCTACACGCTTGCAGGCCAAGGATGGCTGGAGGAATCGGCAGGTGCCACCTTGATCACACCTGAGGCATATGATCACCAGGAGGACTTTCAAGCATATAGTTCCTTTAGTAGAGCATTGGCCATTGCAGCAGTGCTTCTGTTTAACTGACCCTTTCTTTCCAGAGTCCCAGATTCCTGAGCTATTGTAGACAGGTTAAAAAAACAAACAGAATTGATATAATCAAGAATGTTATGATCTGTAGGGAGATCATAGCTTGAAAGGTGGAGTGAGCGCACTTTCCTCTCACTCTTCTTTTGTTGATACTTACATGGTTGTCAGACAGGAAAGGCACCAGTAGCTACCATGGCAGACAGTCAACATAGCCATGATGAAAAGGCTGCACCTGAAAGTGAGGAGAATCATATGTTGGGAGAAATCATGGAGATCAGAGAAGCACTGACCTTTTCTCTTGGCTCTGCATGACAAATCTCCTGGAAACTCTTGAGCATCTCTCTCTCCGGAATGTGAAGTGACAACTGGGTAGAGAGATGAGAGGAAAGCTGTGTCACACCAGAGTTTAGCAGTGCTGAGTCTAGAGGTAAGACATCTATTACTAGCTATACTGCATTGCTATGCGAGGAGCCTTGTATAGCTAGAACAGGAAAACTTTGATAGGGTCAGCGACACCAATATCCTAACTAGCAATACGGACTGCTAGAATATCCCAGGCAGACTGTCTCAACAGAAGACCACAGCAGGCATTACAGCAACAGTTTGAACAAAACACATATCACATACTGTTGCCTTGAGAATGGTAAAGTGCACACCCTGCAAGCTCATATAGCATTGGTTATCTCTGTACCAGTGGATATGTATATATCAGAGTTACATGCACACACTGAAGAATAGACTCACAGTAATCCCTCAGCAAAATGGCATAAATGAGTGGCCTGGTGGTGCCACGGCAAAGCCGGTTTCAGCTCATATACAGACAGATGCGAAGGCATTTGTATACAACTGGCTGTTCTATGATGCAAGGTAGAGTACATCCAGCTGTGACTGGATGCACAAGGCGGTCCGATCAATCAAGCACAGCAGAGGATTTCCTTGCAGGATGTATAGAGGCAGTTTCACAACAGGGGTGTGCAAATTAGTGTCACTAATGATACAAATGCAGGCTCAGGTTGAAGATCAAGAAGATATGTCTCATAGAAATAATGCCTGCATACTTGTACCTGCAGAGACTAAACAAATAATAGATATGGAGAGCTTTGTTCATTGAACAACTCTTGTTGATATGCTTGAAGTAACTTCATTTTTTAAACACTTTGTTGTGGAGAAAAAGCTTAGAACACTTGCTTCACACTCCACGCCAGACATTAGTCACAGGTCCATCCTTGTTGGTATGGTTAACTTCCAGAACAGGGACACTGTGTATTGTCTGGTGAGGGAGAGGGGAGTCTGAAGGCAACAGAAATCTAGGCTGTAAGTGTTCCCAGATTTTACTGTGATAGTCCATGCAGATTATAAACCATTTGTAGCCATCTTTAAGTCCTTGATGGGCCCATTAATACATTTCAATAATACATCCCTATAAGTTGATGGCTGCGCTTTCCCGAAAGGCACACTTCCTTATCATGCCAGAAGATGCCAGAGAATGTATAGAATGGAATGTGCATTTCTATATCTTCCAATAAATAATAAATAACAAAATAAAAATACATAAAATAAACCACAGGAGGCATCAATACTATGGATATGCAGAATGATGCTGCAAGTTGCAGAGACAAAAATTGAAAATGCATTGGGTTTCTTTGTAGACCCTGGTGTTGAGTAGCACATGTAGGATGGGTCCCAGCACACATTTGGTGCGTTAGTGCTATATACAAGCACATGTACAGTGCCAGAGACTGATGTACAAATATTCCTTTAACATTACTCAAAATGAAAATACATTATAAATATTTACATACATTATATCAATCTGCTGGTATAAATGTGGATGTTTCGATCCAAATGAAACATTTTAAGTATGAGCATCATCGGGACTAAAAAATGTAGCAACCTAAAAGAAAATGAGCCAAATTAATTAATTATCATTGAGGATTAAAGGAATATTTGATCTCTGGCAGCACTGTACACATGGTTTTTATATTACACTAGTGAACCTTTGGTCAAATCTACTACAAGTCACTTCTAATTGCCCCGTTTTTTATTGGAACATCATTTTTGGAATGCAATATCTGACATAGTAATGGTAAAGGTCAATAGTGAATAAATCCATTTATTTTTTTTCAAATAGATTTTGTTTTCAAAAGGATTTTGTTTTCTGTGTATAACTTGTCTTGGAAATATAGGCTTATACTTCCTCCGATGGGACCACTGTGAAGCAGTGAATATCTATGCCAAAGCCCAAGGACTAATTTGCCAGGTTAATGTAGGGATGATTTTGAGAATGGACAATTAAGAGATTCATGCTTAATTCAAGCAGGTGTCACTACTGTCCATCCAGGAAGAGAGGGTAGAAAAAGTGTGGTTACTCGTACATCAAAGAATACAAGCAGACATGCATCACCCTAATTATGTTATGGAAATTCCAACCTCTGTGGGTCAGCTGTTTGCTGCTGTTTGGCAGGAGCAGATGATATTTTGCTTCTTATTGTGATTTTTCAGTTCAAGGGCTACATGTCTTTGGTTTATTTCACCTAGGTAGGGTAAATGGAG
Source organism: Pleurodeles waltl (assembly GCF_031143425.1). NCBI lineage: Eukaryota > Metazoa > Chordata > Amphibia > Caudata > Salamandridae > Pleurodeles > Pleurodeles waltl. The sequence goes on from NC_090447.1 coordinate 128,607,830, forward strand.
AAAACAGTGTTCTCTGTGCGATCCGAACCAGGGCTCTTTAAGACAATACATGTTTTGCCAATCTGTAGGGGCTGAGATAAAACCATTCGGATAGAATGGTTCAGTTATACTCCTGAGGAGAATAGAACTCAAGGTTAGAAATAGTTCTCGTATGAACTTTCCAGGATTGGCATGATATACAGAAGTCTTAGTGATCATGGAAGAGTCAAAATTTGAGAGGGTGGTGAGATAAATCTCCAGAAAAGACTACTATGTGTTCATGATGGGCAGAAGAATAATGGAGGGATGGGATTCGAGGAATGAGGCTATATGACACCAAATCATTTGTACTGTGTTAGATAAGAAGGCAAAATAGCTCAGTGAGTTGAACATTTGTTAGAGAGCAAATATTATTAATAAAAATGATTCATTAAACCATAATGTGTAATAACGTGTATTAAAAGGCCTAACTGAAAAAGTGTTAGGAAAACAACTGTGCAGCTATAAAAGTGATTGTCATGGTGTCCGCCACAACAGAGTTCTAAGTGTAATAATAAATGTTAATAAAAACGTAATTTGATAATAATGTACTGATAAAATGTGAATTATTAAAGTATTAGAAAACTAATGGATTGAACTTATTATTAAAATTGTTTTTTTTAATGCATTAGTGAAAAGGCCTATCTTCAGTATTTTTACAGGAGCACAATGTTCAAATGATGCTGAAGTCACTGAAAAGCTTTGTAAACATTGTTTTATCAGACATTCTGTGTGACTTGCACAGTGGAACTTTTCTGTCCTGTTCTTGCTTCTCTTGATGTACTTGCTTGAGATAATAATTGTAAGTTTTAAAAATGATCCTAAGTTCTAGTAGGAAATAATGCTGCGTCAATGTCATGTTTTAAATGTAATATTTTCATGGAAACTGCTGACTGGAGAGGAGATAGGAGTGACAACTGAGCTTATTCTGAAGAAGGAACAGAGAAAAGATACATCAGAAACTCAGACAAAGCCTGACTGGACAGTCATAGTTTTTTCTAATTGAAGCGTAGCTAGTAACCTTTGGGACTTTAATTTAGCAAAGTTATAGGTGGTATAAGTCAGTTCTGATTTAGATGTGATTCTGTTTAGAGTTTGTTCAATGCTCTTGTCTATGATTCTAACAGTTCAGGTACTTTAGGCCCAACGTTACAGAACTGTTGCCCCTGCATGTTCCTGATGCTGACTACTGACGACCTGATGCTCCTGTGCTCCGTTGATGAAGACACTGCTGGCTGCTGTCTCATTTAGGAGAGGTACAACCAATGTGCATTTATTTGCCTTTGCAGGTTTTTACTCTTAAGAAAATTCCACCCGCATATTTTGGTTAGTGCCAAAGTTAGAGTTTTTCCAAATTAATTTTTGTCTTATTTTTATTTTTGCATGAAGCCCACACATGCTTTTCAAATTAGAGCAATAGCAAGGGATGCCTGACCCAATATTTGATTTGAATATCTATTAATTGATTGTGATTAATTCAACTGCACAAACTAAATGTATTCTGTTTCTTTCATTCAGTGAATTCTGTTGATATTCTGTGTTGTTATTTTGAAGTGTTTAATGGTAAATGCTTTATCAATCAATCAATCATGGATTTGTAAAACATGGCTAATTACACATAAGGTCTCAAGGTGCTGTTTGTGGGCGACTGCTCAGATGAAGAGCCAGGTCTTGAGGTCCTTCCTGAACTGGATCAGTGATGTGGCCCACCTGAACTTGAGGGATAGCAAGTCTCAGGTCAGGGCTGCTAGGTAGGAGAAGGATCTACCACCTGCTGTGCTTTTCCGGTCTTCGGGATGACTGTAAGAACGAGCTGGGAGGAACGGAGATGTCTGTTGGGTATGTAGAAGGCGAGGCAGTGGTTGAGGTATGCTGGTCCTTTGTTGTGCAGCGCCTTGCAGGTGTGGATCAGGAGTTTGTATGTGATGTGCTTGTTGACTGGGAACCAGTGTAGGTCTCTGAGGTGGGAGTAGATGTGGCTGTGTATGGGGATATCCAGGATGAGTCTGGCTGCTGCATTCTGGACTCTTTGAAGTCTTAATTGAAGTTTCTTGGTGATGCCAGCATAGAGTGAATTGCTGTAGTCCAGTTTTCTGGTGGTGAGTGCGTCCACTTGAAAATCTTCCACAGGAGTCGGAGGGTGTGAAAGCATGACAAAGAGACGGTTTTGACTTGGTTAGTCATGGATAAGGTGGAGTCCAGGATAATGCCCAGGTTGTGCGCATGGTCTGTGGGGGTAGGGGTGATTCCCACAGTGGCGGGCCACCAGGAGTCTTTTTTCCAGGCAGAAGTGGTGGAGCCAATTACGAGGATCTCTCTCTTGCCCAAATTGGGCTTAAGGCAGCTTGCCTCCATCCAGGCGGCAACTGCTCTCATCCCATTGATGAAGTAGGAGAGTCCTTGGCCTGGGAGACGATCAGTTGGGTTTCGTCAGCGAAGGAGACAATGTTTAGTCCCTGTTGTTTGGTGATCTTGGCAAGCCGGCCATGTAGATATTGAAAAGCGTTGGGCTGAGTGAAGATCCTTGGGATGCTCTGCAGCAAGTGTCTTTGGGTTCTGACGTGAAAGGAGGTAGTCTGACAACCGTGTTCTTCCAGTGAGGAAGGACCTGATCCAATCCAGGGCTTTGTCTTGGATGCTGGCATCGTGCAGTCTGTCATAGAGAGTGGAGTGGGAGACGGTGTCAAATGCAGCGGAGGGGTGGAAGAGGATGAATGCGGTCACGCCTCCATGGTCCAATATGATGCGTATGTCATCGGTGGCTGCTAAGAGTGTGGTTTCAGTGCTGTGGTTGCATCTGAATCTGGATTGGGGTTGGGTCTAGGATGCGGTGTGTCTCAAAATATTCAGTTAGATGCAGGTTGGCGGCCTACTTTGTTACCATGGCTAAAAAAGGGAGCAGAGAGATGAGTACTGCGTTGATTTTGGTGTGCTTCCAGTCTGAGGGGAAAGTGGCGGTCTTGAAGGATCAGTTGATGGTTCAGCAGAGTTCCAGTGCTATGCTGGCACTGGCCAGGTTGAGGATATGATGAGGGCATGGATCTAAGGGTGTTCTCGAGTGGATGGAGTTCATCAGTCTAGGGGTGCCCTCTTTTGTGATGGGGTTCCAGGAGTTCAGTATCTGGTGAGGTGCTAGGTCTGTGGTGGTGAGTGGTGCTGGCGGTTTTGGTTCCTGAAACATTCGTAGATGTACTGGATTTTACGGTGAAAGTGGTGGCGTGGTTGACGCAGAGGTCTTGTGAGTGAGGGATGGATGAGGTGTCTGTCCCGGGGTTCATGAACTCTTTGACAATGGTGAAGAGCTCTTTGCTGTTGTGAGTGCTGGGGTTGAGGCATGCTTGAAAGGCGGCTTTTTTGGTGGCTCTGATGTTGTGGTGGTGGGTGGTGACTGCATTTTTGTAGGCTGTGTGGGCTTCGGTTGATTTGCTGATCCTCCATTTCCATTCCAGTCGTCTGCAAGAGTGCTTGGATTGGTGTAGGTCTGCGGTAAATCATTTGGGTGTTTTTCTTTGTTGATTTCCTGTAGTTTTCCTCAAGGGGGCTACTTTGTTGGCGCAGTTCGAAAGCCAGTGGTGGGAAGGAGTGGTTGAGAGCATTGGTGAGTTGTGCTTCTGTGACTTTGCCCCAGCATCTACCAGGGGGACAGGGAGGGCGTAGTGGAGTACAGTGCTCTTTGTGTAGAGATGCACTTGTTGTCGGTCTGTCTCTGTGGGTGTGGACGTTGACGAGTTGTTTGAGACCGAGAGTTGTGAGATTGTAAGGAGGTTTGTGGTGTTTTAGTAAGATTGAGATTTTTTAGACGTTTTGGACAGCCTGTGTTGTTTCTGTATTCCTATCATTTGGTTTTGAACATCATTTACATGACTTTAGCATTGTTAATTTGAGGGCAATTAATGTTTAAACTTTATTAAATTGGTCTGGTGATTCATGGCCACACACGTCAAGGTATGTATAAATTACTGACTCCACATTGTATAGTTTGATTATTTGATCTTTATTCGATGATAATCAGTTCACCTTGTTTCATTGAATGACTTCATTACTCCTGTCTGAGTCAAAAGATATATGTCGACCTCTAGGGGTAGTAGATGTTTCTACCCTATTAGGTGTCACCTTAGCCTAATCTAGGAGGTCACTCACCTGCACATTCACCCTTGAAAGTTATGATACAGAAATCACAAGTTTAAATCTCCCATTACAGACTTTGCCTTCTGTCCTTCTTAGGTGGGTAAATTGAGTACCATTAATCAGGATAGTAGGAATAACTATTTACAGTTCTTAGGAACTCTAGATGCGCAAGGTGAGGCGCTTTATAAAAAATGTGTGATTGTTGGTATGACAATTTAGAGATATGTTGCCAGTTGTATGCATGGCTTTGCTTCAACTCAGGCACTTATTTAGTAGTCTGCCTAATGTACTAATCGGGCAGAACACAAAGCGACAATTCACAGGGGTTCTTTCAGAGAAATACTGCCCATTAATGTTAATGAGCAGAAATGTCATCTGTAAATCCTTGTAGAGCCTGTAAATTCTGAGATGCAGGTCTGCAATAAGCAGCAACCTCCATCTCTGTAATCTAAGTTGAAAAGCACAAGTTTACAAACTATTTCTTCTAAAGTGACAGGTGTTGCAATAATAAAATGTATGGCACAATGAGAAAGGAACATGTGGGAGAGCATCCAATGGTTCTGCTGGAAGGACTGCTGCATGTTTTCTGAAAGCCCTTTGCAACTATTTCTGCAGTGTACAGAAAAGGTGACCAGACAGTATCTCGAAACTGTACTTTGGGAGGAGATCAGCAATATAATTGATGTTGATGAATCATTTGATTTTTAAGTTTGGTGTGTATAGCACTTGCACTATTCATGGCAAACAAATTGTATTCTTAACTTACTTCAAAGGACTTGATTCAGCCTCCTTCTTGAATTGGCTTCCTTTGCTGCAGATCCCTAATCCTTTGGGCAGTGACATTGCCAATCACATTTCGGATCAATCCATCGAAATATTTATATTTATGGATAGCACTGTGCTGATCCTATGCTTAAAAACTTTGCTAGATAAACAGACATTTGAGATGAGCAAATCTAGAGTGTCGCTGGTGTTGCAGGGTGCTCCTTACTAGAGCTGCTCTCCACCTAAACTTGGGAACTACCCAGAGTTCTCTATTCTTTTTTGCATAATTTATGCGTCACTCTAACCCTGAAAGGGACTTGTTTTGATATATATATATATATATATATCTATATATATAGATATATATAGATATATATATATATATATAATATAAAATTAGGAGAAAATGCCAGTTAAAACACACCAATGTAAATGAACAAAGACGCTAAAATTCACCAGTTATAGTCAACTCTATTAACTATAGCTCATGTGCTAATGTAACTATAACATACTCCCCAGTAAAGCTTTTATTAACATTACCTTACCAATTTGTGAATGGATTACCGCCTACTTTGAGTTGTTGGTAAAATGTCAGTGTTGTGCAACTGTATTTCAGCAGTGAGAAAACATTGACAAATACCTAATGAATTAGTATTTGGAAGGGACACCCAGATGTTGGGATTCAGTAATATGTTGCTGAATAGCAAACTATGCTTTATACATAACAAAAAGCCATTCTGCCTTCACAAACGGTGTGATTTTGTGAATCACGGCTTGCCAAGGCAGCATGGATTTGTACAACAGGCCTTAAATGGCTTACATCACACAGCACAAAGGAAGCATTGTTTATATTGGTATAGAAATGCACATGTTGGGTTCTTCATAAATGTTTTTCATACAGCAATCAAGGTAGGTGTAAATTTGAGGTTCTGCAACTCATTATCAGGAACATATGTCCTAATTCTATTTTCGTTAGGATAAATTTGAAATAGTCGCAATTTCAGTTTGATAGGGAAGCGTTTGAAAGATCAATTATGCTCATTTCGAGATAAACTGATCGTTTTTTAAAGGGATGGACTTGTAATTATCCACTGGAGTGACCTATTGGATGTCTTCATGATCACATCCTTCCTCTTCGTTTCAGTGTTGTTTTTGTAGCAATTGAATCTCTGCATAAACAACAATAATTACTTCTGAGATTTACATATGTAAATCCAGTCAGATAATTGTAATGTAAGTTTCGTCCACCCCCTCTCCTTCTCACATCTGTTTCTGTTCCAAACAACAGATGTGGTGCATTATACAAATAATCAAACTTATCTAAATATTCCCAATTTACAGCAGAAAATGGGTTGAGAGCAGAGGCCAGAGGAAAACAGAGAGGGAAACAGGTGTCGAATATGTTCACTGTGAAACAAAACGGTTTTCACTCCAGGCTCATAGCACAGTCACATCTCAGAATAGATTTTCTGCAGAAGTTGAGCCCAGTTCCACGTTAACAGAGTCCAATTATTTTTTCTGATTGGTAAGTAACACATTGTTATCTTGATTGCTGAAATACATTTTCTTGACACAACTCAGGTGAAGGAAGGTTGTACATCCAGGGGGAAGGTGCTTTTATGCACTCTCTCGCCTTTTTCTCTTTTCAGGCACCTGGTGTAGCCGGTCCACATGCTTTTACTATGATCGCCTGTGTCCCATAGCATAAAGGAATACTTTCTTTGCAATCACTTTGGACAAGTTCCTGAAGGCGTTGATTCACAAATCTTTTTCGAAAATACATAAGTTGCATTAGGAAAGAAAATTCAAAAGTCTGATTGACAGAATGAGGATCTGATGATTTGTCTGACCATAAATGAAACATATATCAGCACGATGCTTCAGTGCAGTAAATAGAGGGTCAGTGATAAGAACATAGGAGCTTATTTAAGAGCCCTAGCGCCACATTGGCGCTGCCATAGCATCATTTTTTTTTACGCTAAGGTGGTGCCATATTTACAAAGTGGCACAATGCATTCATTGCACCACTTTGTAACCCATTGTGTGCCACATTAAGTCTGCGCCAGGTGTGATGTATGCAAGGGGGGGGCGTACCGGAGCTAGGAGGCCCGCAAACATGGTGCAGTGAATTTCTCGAGATTTTACTGTGCCATTTTTTGCATCATTTGTAACAACTTCTCAGAGCAGGGGTTAAAATGACGCTCCCATAGTAACATATGGGCCTCCTTGCACTTTGCTGCACTAGTCTCAACATTTTTTACACTAGTGTAGCAAAGCGCCACAATAGTGTCAAATATTTTGACACTGTTGTGCTAACGACCACCATGGTGCACTGTATTAAAAATACTGTGCCACCATGGTGTTGTTAGGAGCCGTGGGGGGGCGCAAGGAAAAGTGGTGCATCATAGCTGATGCGCCACTTTTTTCTAAATGTGGGCCATAGTTGTTCACAGGGAGTGGGCACCTGGGGGATGATTAGAAATTTGGAATTCTGGCGCCTGGATTTTTTCAGAAGGGCAGCGGGACACTTAAGATATCTCACAGGCAAGCCACTCAAGATACTAGTGACAGATACTGAGATCCTTCACCAGTAGAGTGCACCAAAATATGGCCACGCCAATGTCAGTGGCAGAAATGCAGCGGATGTGCAATGGAATTTTGTTTCACAGCCCACTTCTCTCAGCTATTACGTGTCATTGATTGCACCTGTGTGGCACTTCAGCCACCACACCACAAGGAAGACCATTTCCACAACAGGCACACTAGTGCAACCTGTCTGTGAGGCCAAGAGATGCTTCACAGATGTGTATGTTGCCTTTTCTGGAAGCACACATGACAGCTGTATAGGTGAACAGTCAACTCTTCAATGACATGAGGTTAAGAGGTACATTTTACTAACTCAGTTAACGTTGCACATTTGTCTAGGGAATGCCATTTCAAATATAGTCACTCTTAACGTCACCCTATTGCTATATCCACCACCATTATACCATTGTATGCATGAATGGAATGCCTGCAACGTTTACAATAAACCTACATCATTCACCAATATCACAGTTCTTTGTTGCAGGTGATGCTGTGCATTCCCTCTTTTCCCATCTGCTTAGACTTTCTGATGTCCAAACACAGAGCCACAACAGAAGCTGTAGTAGAAGGACACACATGTACACAAACAATTATTGAGCAACTTTTTGGCATCCCTGAATTGCACTTCAGGTGTCTAGATCATACCGGGGGTGTTGCAATACTCCGTTAAGTTGCACACACGATTATCCTGAAACAGGATCTACATGAGCGCATAACTTCTGAACTATGACCCACAACCAGGTTCCTAGAACAGACCACAAAGTAGAGGTAATGGTCTGCAAGTGCGTGACCAACACAGTGCTTCTGATTTCAAAGAGATGTTTACAAATGTCATCTAGCATCATCATTGGTCACACTATCTACCATGATATCACAACACTTAAGTCTCATTTTCTCATGCATTCACTAATGCATCACGTTCTTATTCATGTAACATTGCTTTCTAATAATGCATTCACATACAATGCACATTTTTTCTCCTTGATTTTCATTTAAAAAAAAATATTTTTCAAGTCCAAGTCTGCTTCCTGTGCCTTCAATTAATATGTATAGATCTTCACACTCATTGTTTGGTTACCAACCCTTGGAGAGGAGATCTGTGCACATAGGTGGAGATCCCATCCTACTGAGACAAACAGCAACTGGCATACAGAAACTAGAAGTGGGCATTTCCTGAGCCATTCATTCACCACAACAGAATCCTTCTCCATTTTACTGCTCCTTTAGTGAACTGTTTCCAAAATTGCTGTGGAATGTAATGAAAGGCCCTCTAAGGTTTACAAAGAGGAATTGAACATTTGCAATGCTATCCAACATTATCTTCAGCTTTATTGGGATTCAGACCACCCTCTGACCAAACAAGCTCGAGCCTAGCTATTGAAAGACAATGACACATGGTGTAGTTTAGTGGGTGTCCATACCATAAAAAGAAAGGAATGCCACAAATTACCTGAGGACATCCACCACTGAGAAATCATCAAAGCACAAGATGTGTGGGAGCATTCTCTCAGCCACCTTAGCGGCAACCCAAATTGACACCACTACCCAGGAGGGTCCCTGGAAAGCCTTGCCGACTCTGCAGGCTCAGGTGGGGGCCCATGAGCTGCAATAAGGCTATACATTATATTTGTTAATATAAATAAAGGTGCATGCATGTTTTGAAAGCCTCGTCCAACCATGCCCTTTGTGTACTGTGTTTTGTTTATCTCCTTGTTGATGGTTTCATATGTTGTCTGGGTAAATGTGTTGTGAAATGATTGTATTGTTGAGATACCTATTGCCTTTGTTTAAAATGGCATGCACATATTAATTATATTATACCAATATGTTGGCTTATTAGGTGCCAAAGCTTTAGTGATATAAGGAAGTCTTTACATAACAGCTGACCAGTATCATACTTTGATAATTTCAAAAAATTTTGTTAAATTTCCACATGACCCTTGTGGTCTGTTTATATGATGTTTAAAACAGATCTTAAATTATGGACAACACATATTGACAAACTTTTAGACACAGAGTGATCATTATACGTTAATATCAGTGGCCACTTTTAATAGTTTATTGTCACAAGTCAATAACTGGTTGTGGATGTCCCACCCACCTATCAGTATTGTTTATTCAATCACTTTTGTCTTAGTTCCTGTTTGTCTTCTTAAGTAAATATATGGCTGACACTCCTTGAGTATGTGACATATTTAATACACACAAGTGAAATTGTATGAGGGCTACGCAACACATCTTCTAATGCATATTATTTCATAAACGACAAAATAGACTGTACAGGCCATTCTGCCACTATGACATTTCCGTAATAGGAAGTAGGCTATATTGTGGAATTTTAAGCTGTAAGGGCTACCATAACCTAAGTAATCCTGGATGTTTAGGCTGTTCTAAATGTATATCCAGGTCTGATGTTTGTTACCACTTTTGCACTTCAAAGAATCACTGTTGAAAGTGGAAGGTATACATTTCAAAGTCCTTGTCACCTCATTATTGGAGCGTGAGAACAAAATGATGTTTCTAAATGCTTTTAAATGGGAGACAATTAAAATGCAAAGTTACTATAATGTATATTCTAACTCTTCATTTTAACTACTCGCATTTCAAAGTGTTGTATTTACAGACAGAAGGCTTCTTACACCTAGTGGCCAGGAGACACTGGGCCTTATTTAGTACTGAAAAATAGTTTTTTTTTAAATGGTACAAAATTTAAAGTGAGGAAAGATATTTCTATGAAACATTAAAGGCCTCATTATGAGTTTGGCAGTCCTTGGACCGCCAAACCCGCGGTTGAGGTGGGACCGCGGCACTACTGGTGGTCTGACTGCCAGATTACGATTCTGGCGGTCAGACTGCCAGGACAGCCCCGTCTCGGCCAGGGATCCCCATGGGTTGGCGGCAGTCAAATTCGTGGTCAGCCACAGTGATGCCGAGTTCAGCACCACCATGCTGATCACAACTTTGCTTTCTGCCACCCTTTCCATGGTGGGGTCCAGCATTGGGGGCCACGGAGGGACCATGTTGTGGGCAGTGCAGGGGCCCCCCTGTCAGCACCCTAAGAATGCGCACTGTTTGCTATGGCAGGCATTGTGCACTCCGAGGGCACTGTGTGCGACAGCATTGGCTTCAGCTCCCTGAAGGAGCCAAGGCCAATGCCGGCGCACTTTATCCACTGGGCTGACCGACGGAAATATAATTATTTGAAGTTTTCTCCAATCAGTCTGGTGGAAACACTGTAATATGACGTCGGTGAGGCCACCGTCTTGACTGCTGCCTCACCACTGTCGAACTGGAGTTGTGGCGGTTCAACCGCCCAACTCATAATCAGGCGCTAAGTCTTATGGTTTCTCCACATTCAATTAGGCCAATTATGTCTTAATGTTTTACAACACATGTTTCTTCGATGTAAGTTCCTACCATTCAAACAAATGGCTGTCTGTTTCTGTGATAAATATGACACTATTGGCTACAGGCCACTGTGAGCAAGATGCCTGCTGTTTGTAAATGTGACCCATGGAATTGGGGGAAAAGTTAAATGGTGAGTTTTATGGAATTCATATATACATGAAGTTAACTCATCAGTTCAATTTTCTCCCATTTCAAAGTTTTACCTCTACACACAGCAGGCATCTTCCTCCCTGTGGCTGGTAGAAACTGTGCAATAGTTATAACTGAAAACTACAGCCATTAGGTTAAGTGGAAGAAATTTCAAGTCCAGAAAAATATTCAATATTATGCACATTTATGTGGAACATTTTTCTTCACTTTAAATTCCTCCCGTTTAAAAAAACGGCTGTATGTTTGTGTTATACGTGTCACATTGCCACATATGGAGAAAGATATGTCCTGTGCCACAAGTACATACAGCACAGGCCCCTAGTCACCCATATGCATGTGTACCATTCATACACACACATGTTTTCCATAAAGACCACACTCTCACTGACAAACATTGCATCCCTGTCATAGTGACCATAGTCAAAGTATTTTGTTCAAATCATAGTATCAGATTCTATTGACATTAGGTTTAAAGTCAATGGAGCTTGGTGTGGGGGATGTCTGTTAACAATATACAAGTGGCTTAGCCTGTAGGAGCGCACAATGATTTTCACTGATCAGAAGTAGCTCTCAATACAGAAAAGGTTGGAGACCCGTGAGTTAAATACTCAACAATGTCAGCCTTTGTTATAGCTTATGTTAAGTTATTTGTAAAGCAATATTGATATATATGAATTATTGGACATATACACTCATCACACTGTTACTCTACCAGTGTTCTACTTCAGTAGGTAGTGCTGGTAAATATTTATTATATTGTCCCATAACCTTCCTGGCATGCTTCTATTTTAATGCCATTTCCTCCCAGGTTAACTTTCCCTCACTGAAATAAGCCACATTTTTTTCATTTCTAGAAATCCCTGGTACTTTCCCTTTCTAATAATTCAAAATCTAAAAAGGAAGATTTCCTTTGAAAAAGTATCTAAATATCTTCTTAAAATCCTATGCATATTGGTATGTTGGTAATCTCTTAACAATACCTGTACATGCATGTTGATGTATGCAAGTATGTTGTGGTATAGGGGAATGCCAAACAATGCAAAGTTTAAAGTAGGGGTGGGCATTATGTGTGTAATTCCATGTAGCATAATCACACAGAATTACCTAAAAATTCCAGGAGATTACGCTTGATTTACACAGAAGAATAAATCTGCATTTAGCACGGGTTCTTAGTGAAAAAATGCCCCCTTTTTGTTCAAATTGGACGTGAGGATGAAATTTGTGTTAACAAATAGCACTAACTGCTACAGAAAACAAATAGCAAGCGTGATCAGCACTCGGGCTTACTAAATGTGCTCTTGGGATGGGATTTTTTCCATTTTACTACTGTCATTTAGCTCTATTTTCTTAACACAAAATGCACCCTCACGTCCAAAATGGACGCAAGCATGCATTTTGTGCTAAGAAACAGCACTAAAAGCAGCAGAACATGAATGTGTTTTTTTTCTTTCCTATTTTTATGTTTGGATTGCCTGGAACAGGCAGGTCATAAAGCAGGTCATGGGGCAGAGGATACACTATTAAAGGGGTTAAGGTTGAGACAGGATCCAGGTGTGGTTCTAGGAATCGACTTTGTAGTCTGCATCTTGGAGAACTTTTTCACCCGCCTCCTCTCATCTTGCCATTTTTTTCTCCAACTCCACAATGCCTATCTCCAACCCAGTGCATTGAGTCTGGCAGTTCCTGCCACATGACTTCCTTTTCTGCTCCACTGAGAGTGTGAGGAGGCAGACAATGTAGTTATCTGTAATGATCAACAAAAAATAGCTACAAGGCCTGTCTCCTCCTCAGTGACGTTCCTCTCTCTCTTGAGTGTGCTTCTTGGAGGCTGGATGTGGTTTCTTTTGTGCACACAGTTTCTTGGACAAAGGGCAAAAAGGCATAGCCTAAAGCATTAGCTGTATTTATGTGTTTGGAATGTTAATGAGTGCCAGGAGTGTGATTTGAGGCAATTGTATGTTGTTTCCTGAACCCACTGCATTTTGAGATGTTGACCACAGTAGTGTAAATCTCTTCTCCTGCAACAGAAATCTACCTGAATACGCATATTATTGAAATCTGAGTGCAAAGTTACTAAGAATAACTCTGCATTCATATTTTCAGTCATAGGAGGCCCCTGCTCCTCATTTAAGGAGATGGAGATTTATTAGTCTGCTACCAAATTATGCGGGTCATTACGACCCTGGTGGATGGCGGTAATTTGGGGAAAGGTCCTGCCAACAGCCTGGTGGTACCTTTCCCCAATTTCCCCAACCGCCAATGTACCACTCCGTCCTCCAGGGTGGTAACAGCCGCCGGGCTGGAGACTTCGGTCTCCAGACAGGCGGCCGTCACAATCCCACCCTCAGGATTATGACCCCGCCTACCGCCATGGTTTTCGTGGCAATCTTACAGCCAAGAAAACCATGGCTGTAAGCACTATCAGTGCCAGGGAATTCCTTCCCTGGCACTGATAGGGGTCTCCCCTGCCACCCTCCCTAGAGTCCTCCCCCACACACCCCCTCCCCCTCTCGACCCCCCGACATCCACCCACCCAAACGCGCTCACATACACACTAATACACACATGCATACCCACATCCACCCACGCATGCACACATACATACCCACACACTGCAACACACACTAACATTGTCGCACACACGCATTCACAACACACAACATACACGTACACTCACATTCAGTCATTCACGCACGCATTTCACGTGCCTCACACCCGCATGCACGCACACAAAAACAGACACCCCCCACACACACACAACACCCCCACACATGCAAACAACACCCCCCACCCAAATCTCCTGTCGGAGAACCCAACTTACCTGCTAGCAGGGGGTCCTCCGGCAGGAGGCGGGACGCGGCGCTGCTGCCAGCAGCATCGTCCGCCAGCAAAAACACCAGCAGGCCGTATCATGGAACATGATACGTTAGGCGGTGTTTTGCTGATGTGGCGCTGCTTACCGCCGTCCGCCGCCATACCCATCGATGGAATTCCGCCAGCCTTCTGGTGGAATTCTGCCTATGGTCATAATGCGGTTGGCAGCTGATAGCCACGGCGACGGTATGTTGGCGCCCGTCACCGTGGTCGTAAGCGGCATTTGCCGCCAATATCATAATGAGGGTGTATATGTTTTAATTTTTTCATTTTATTAGCCTATCAGGCCACTACACATTTCTGATTCTTTTCTAGTAAGAGTTTCTCAAGTCAAAAAATCTCTCATGGCCAGCTGTGCTATCTGTATATTTACAGCTCAAACTTTAACAGTCTCTCTTTTATGATTGTTTCTGAACCTCATCTGCTTAAGTTTTGTAGGCTGCTAAATACTCCTCTGTTTACACTACGATTTCTTCTTAATATTTGTTTGAGTAGCACCAGGACACCTGAGGGTATTTGCATGCTTAATAAATTGGAAAATACATTTAAAATAGCCATTCTTGGAAGACAGCTTCACATTAAAGGAGTAAGCATGAAAGGTTAAAAGGCAAATATTAATAAAAGTGAAGCTGAGATGTTTTGTCATATCAACAGCAGAATATTATTTTTTGTTACATATTTTAAAGGAAATTCTATTATTTTAAAAAAAATGTGCATTTCAGGAAGTATATGTACCACATTTTGAGTGTTAACATAATAAAGTGGAATCGGTCTTGCTTTGTTTTGAAAGTGCTTGTGGAGACACGTTAGAGCCATGAGTTTGAGGTATGGGAGATTATCCTTAATTTATTGATTAGTAAACCTGGAGCAACCAGAGACTAAGTTGTGAAGGTTTGCTTTGAATTGACACTTTGTGGTCTTTTTTGTAATAATGTATTATTACTAGCAGGTCTGTAACCAGAAAAACATTTTTAGGGTGGCATGTCCCTCGGCTATGCTCCTATATTAAAGTTGAGCACTATAGGTGCCTTCTTTCCCAAATACTTGTGTGGCAAAAGGTACAGTATGCAACGTTTTAAAGTATGGAATGCTTTTATGTGTTTTTTTTTATTATTACTGGTTTGATTGATTGTACTACTAAATAGCGACCCCCGAAAGATGTGTTATAAGAATATTAAGGACAGAATATCTAAAGGTAAGTGATAGAGGAAAGCACAGTAAATGTGCTAGTCCTAAATCCACATGTATGTACCTTTTAAGGATACCCAACCTTGACACTCAATTTTTTTTTGCTGGAGGACATCCTGCATCAGGAAATCATCACACCTGTAAACTCTAAGAGATAAACATAGCCTCAAGGAAAGTTCATTGACTTACAGCCAGATGTACCAAACTCTTGTTGCAAGATACCAGTCACATTTTGTGATTAGTATTTTTGTGACCAGAGTGCTAGTTTGGAAACCTTCTTATGTGCTAATAATTTAGTTAGTAAATTACCAATTCCTAATGGGTAGCAATTCGACCTACCTCACAAATATTAACGCAGTAGTTCCAAATTGCAACCCACTAGGACCCACTAGGAATTTAAGCCATCACAGAGATGGTCACCATCTGACCACCGTATCTTTGATTGCTTTTAAATAAAGCATTTTTAATGTAACCCATTTCCCTTAAGGGAAGATGGAATATAACCACAAAAATGAAAAGTGGTATTTTCATTTTCTAAGAGCAGGCAGAGTTCCTGTAGGTCACTGCCTACTCTTACAAATGTGTTTTTCAACAGTCACAAAGTGATAGGAGTCCCTTGGGGACACCTTCCTGTTTGTGAATGGCTTTCCACCTTTGAGGATGTGATAAAAGATTGTGGGGCATAGTTACACAGAAATGGCACAGTGCGGTGCTGCACCAGAATTGGCAACGCTGTGCTGCGTCTCTTCTGAAACACAGGAATGCGCTGTATTTACACATATACAGCGCACCCATTTGTTCCCATAGTGCTGGTGCTAAATTTAGCTGCCAGCACCAAAACAGACATCCTTGCACTACAGTGCAAGGATGTCTGCATTTAAATGAATGATTGTTCATGTGCAGGAAGGTGTCTCTTCCTGCACATAAACAATCTACAATGGCGATTTGTTACTTCTATGTGTGCTGCACACATAGAAGTAGCAAATCGTCATTAGTGAATGATTGTTTATGTGCAGGAAGGAACACCCTGGCATTGTGCTTTTTCTATGTGTGCTAGAGAATGAAATGTCCTCGGGCGATGCTCCACCGTAAAGTCCATTCCCTGTAGGGCCTCAAGAGTTTAGGATTTTCACCCCTCATCTGCATGAGCCATTTGAAGGGCCTGTGATCTGTCTGAACCCTGAAGTGAGTCCCAAACAGGTATGGTCTCAGCTTCTTCATGTCCAGACCACAGCAAATGCTTCTCTTTCAAAGGCACACCACCTCTGTTCCCGTGGAAATAACCTCCTACTAATGAAGGCTACTGGTTGGTCTAGGCCCTCCTCATTCACCTGTGCTAAGACTGCCCTTATGCCATGCTCTGAAGTGTCCATCTGCACTATGAATTCCTTGGAGTAATCAGGAGCCCTGTGCACACGTGCTGTGTATATGACTTCCTTGAGAGAATCAAAGGCTTTCTGACAAGGCTCTGTCCAGATCACCAACCTGGGCTGCTTTTTCGAAGTCAGCTCAGTTAAGGGGGCCACCATGGTGCCAAATCCCTTAACAAATCTGTGGTAGTAACCAGTGAGGCCTAGGAAGGCCCTCACTTCAGTTTGAGTTGTAGGTGGTTGCCAGGCCATGATTGTTTCAATCTTGGCCTGGGAGGGCTGTACCTTGCCATTACCTACTAGGTGTCCTAAGTACACCACAGAACCCTGCCCAATTTGGCACTTGCTGGCCTTAATTGGCAGTCCTGCCTGTTGCAGGGCCTGGAGTACCTCTTGGAGATGGAGCAGGTGTTCCTCCCAGCTGACACTGTAGAGGGCAATGTCGTTTAAGTAGGCAGCACAGAATGCCTGTTTACCAGTCAGGACTCTGTTAAACACCTGTTGGAAGGTAGCAGATTTAAAGCCAAAGGTCATCACTCAGAATTGGTAATGTCCCTCAGGTGTTGAAAATGCTGACCTCTCTTTTGCCCCCCTCAGTCAAGGTGATCTGCCAGTACCCTGATGTGAAATCAAAGGCACTGAGGAATTTGGCAGCTCCTAGTCTGTTAATGAGCTCATCAGCCTGGGAGATGGGGTGTGCGTCAGTCTTTGTGACTGACTTGAGATCTCGGTAGTCCACAAAGAACCGAAGTTCTGGTTTGGTGTCTGGTGGGTTAGCCTTTGGTACCAATACAACGGGCTGGCCCAGGGACTGCTAGAGGTTTTAATCACCCCTAAAGGTAGCATCTTGGCAACTTCATCCTTGATGCTGGCCTTCACTCTGACAACCTGTAAATGTTGTTCTTTACAGGGGGACTGTCTCTCATGTCAAAATCATGGATGCACAGGTGTGCGAGTCCAGGGGTGAGGGAAAACGGAGGAAAACTGCTCTAGTAACTGGTAACAGTCACCACGCTGATCTAGGGTCAGGGAGTCAGAGAGGTTGACACCCTCCACTAACCCATCACTTTCCTATGCTGAGATGAGGTCAGGAAGAGGTACACTCTATTCCTCCACACCCTCATCTGTCACTAGGAGCATGCTGACTTCAGACCTCTCACATTGAGGCTTCATTCAGTTTACATGGAGAATCTTTAGGGGATTCCTAGGGGTCTGGAGATCCACCAAGTAAGTGGCCTCCCCTTTAGGCTCCTTTATCTCGTATGTGCCAGTCCAGCGATCCTGGAGAGCTCTGGGCTCTCTACTGGTTCCATGACTCTTACTTTGTCTGCAGAGTGGCCTTCTGGTTGTACCAGCATTTCATTACCTCTTGACTGTCCTCAAGGTTACGTTTGGCCTTCTTCCAGAAACGGTGCATCTGGTTGTGGAGGGCTAACATGTAGCTGACCACAGTCTGGGGGGTTTCCTGGGAGCTTTCTCCCACCCCTCCTTGACAATGCTTAAGGTCCCCCTGGCAGGGTAGCCAGAGGGGAATTCAAAGGGACTGAACCCTAACCCCTTCTGGGGCACCTCTCTGTAAGCAAAGAGAAGGCATTGCAAGAGGATATCCCACTTATGCCTCATGGCCTCAGATAGGCCTGCAATCATGCCCTTCAAGGTCTTGTTGAACCTCTCAACTAGACCATTAGATTGAGAGTGATAGGGTGTGGTGAACCTGTTGGTTACACCACACGCATCCCACATGGACTTCATGTACGCAAACATGAAGGTAGTGCCTCTGTCAGATACTATCTCATTGGGAAACCCCACATGGATAAAGATCCCCATCAAGGTTCTGGTCACCACCACTGCAGTCACCCTCCTGAGAGGGATTGCCTCTGGGTAGCTGGTGGCATGGTCCACCAAGACCAGGACAAACCTGTTGCCTAAGGCTGTCTTGGGGTACAATGGACCAATAACATTGAGCCCTATCCTTTCAAAGGGGGTGCCAGTGCTGGGGAGTTGGATCAGGGGAGCTTTCAGCTTTTTCCCTGACTTCCTACTGGCTTGGCAGGTGAGACAGGACCTGCATAATGTGTCTGAGGCTGTGCTCATTCGAGGCCAATAAATCTGGGTGACAAGCCTGGCAAAGGTCTTATCTTGCCCTAACTATTCCTGCAGGGGTATGTTGTGAGCCAACCCCAGTAGGAAGGCTCAGTAATACTCATGGACCAACAGCACATGTGCTGCCCCAGTACCTGGAACATTAGGCTCACTATATAGGAGATCATTCTCCCAGTAAATTAGGTGATCCCCAGATGCTTTACCTGCTGCATGTGCTGACGCCTGTTGCCTCAAGCCCTCAAGCGTGAGACACTCCTTCTGCACTTTACAGAATTCCTCCCTGGTAGGCCCACCTTCAACTTACCTGCCAGCAAGCTCAGGTAGATCACCCAGGGCGGCAATGTCCTCCCGGGTTGGCTCATGAGCCATCTCATAAGGGACCCCGTCAAGCTTCACAGTGGGAACTTCTGGGACCAGTTTCCCGCTCCTTGGCAGCTGTCTGGAACATTCTTCCAGGCTTCAGGTGCCCTTGACCTCCCTCCCGGGCAGCCATGGAACATGTAGTCATGCAGACCCATTCAGGCAAATCCCATCATTTCCAAGTGAGACCTGAGCTCTACGTCCCTCCAGGTAGTGTGCTCTAGGTCATTGCCTAACTGACAGTCTACAAGCATGTCAGGACTCACCGCTGCTTTCAGAGTTCTAGAGACCCCCCCCCCACTCAAAGAAAACTAACACCCACGGTAGATGGTTCTCTCGATTGACAGCGACTATGACTTGGTGGAATGTGTTTGGCAGGACCTGCACTGCTAATACAAGATGACCCTTGACAGTAGTCATGCTGGCTCCTGTGGCACACAGAGTTTCCACCATTAATGGTGACCGACTGCCTATACGCAGAAGTATTGGCAGGCATTAGTGTGCTTTTGGCACCATATCTGCATCCTCAGGAAGACTAGGGTTACCTCTGTCTGCTCCCCTAATCTAACTGGGTGTCTACCTCCCCCCGAGCACTACACTAGCTAACCCAGGTGTCTGCCCACCAGTGGGGGCTGTGCCCTCTTTGGACATTTAGAGTCGCCCTTACAGTGACCATACTTGGAGCACTCTGTACATTGGGGTACAAGCCTCCCTATCTTATGATCAAAGAACCCTTTCTTCTTAGGATCTGACTGTGACTGGTTACCATTATTCCCTTGGGAATTCTTTTGGGGGCCTTTAGAGAACTCCTTATTTTTTTGTTTTACTCCCCTCTCTTTCTTCTGTTGGGAAACCTGACCACCTTTGTGGGTGTCCCCTTTTTTAATACTCTGGTGCTAGCCCAAAGGTCCACCCTCCTCAGAAAGCTTCTTGGGATCAGTCAGCTTACTGTCAACTATATGCTGGTGCAACTCTGTAAAGCAAATACTGAGCATATGCTCTCTCAGGATTAAATTGTACAACCCAACATAATCACTGGCTTTGCTGCCCTGCAAACAGCCATTCAGGTCCTTACTGGAAAAATCTATAAAGTCTACCCAGGTTTGGTTGAGGAGCTTGCTACTGTCCCTGTATCTTTGGCAATACTTCTCAGGGGTCAGTCCAAATTCGGCAAGCAAAATGGATTTCATAAGAATGTACTTGGTATGGTCCCCAACCTCTAATGTTACTAGTGTGTCCCTCTCAAGTGTTGGCACGTGTTTCTACAGGTTCTCCCCCCAGTGCTCTCCAGGAACCCCATGTGCCCTCAGTGCAACCTCATAAGTAGAAAACCACTTGTCAATGTCATCTTCCACCACATAACTTGGCACCAAATCTTTGGGTAGATTACCCTTCTTGTCTCCATCAGGTACTGTACGTATACTGCCACCATCACTGCTGGATTCAGACTACCTAGACTTGAGCTCAACCTTTTTCAGACTCAGTTCATGAGCCAAGACCCGTTTCTTCTCAGCTAAGACTCTTTCAACATCAGCTCTCCTCTCCTCTGCCTCTATTTTTAGTTCGAGTGTAAGCATGTGACCTCTTGTATACTTTTAAGTATACGTCTTCTTTGGGCTTCCAGCTTTTTCATTTGTTAGTTTCAGTGTCATTTAAAAATCCTTGCCTGCTAGTGTTCAGTTATGCCTCTTTGTCCCTACTTTTTCAGTGTGGGAGTGGGGACCAACTACTGTATAATTATGCTTTGTCCTGTTTATCTGATCTGCAGTGGATTTTCTTTCACTTGTTTCTTGCTCCTGTCCAGGGAAGCTTCCCTTCTCATTTGCAGAGCGTTTTTGCTCTGAGCTTAGCTGTAAACAAGACTAGAAATCAGGTTGTTATCTTGGTCACATTTGTTCTTTGTTGGTTCTCTGCACCCTCCCTCAGCTGCCTGGCTCACACCCTTCCTTGGCTTGGATTTTCTTTACCATGTGTGCCTGCCTGTTGCTTATAGCCTAGGCACCCAGCTCTACCAGGGCTCCGCAATCCTTAGAGACAGTGCCCACTTTTACTCCATACTGGGATCCCACTCGCAGCTTCATCAGTTTACCTCCGTTCACACACTCCGAGCCCTCAGCCATGCCAGTGCCAGGAAACCCACACACCCTGTCCACTAGAGCACCTCAATTCTTCCAGTCAACACATTCTGCTTCTCCAGTACTAGGACCTCAGACGCAGCTCCATCAGAGTGCCTCCCTTCACACACTCTGAGCCCTCAGCCGTGCCAGTGCCAGGAACCCCACAGACGATGTCTGCCACAGGACCTCAGCTCTTGCAGTCAGTACACTCTGCTGCTCCAGGACTGGGACCTCAGCGCTGCTCCATCAGTGCACCTCAGTTCACACAATCCAATTCCTCAGCCGTGCCAGTGCTTTTAGCCCCAAATGCGCTGTCTGCCAGAGCGCCTCAGTTCTTTAAGTCAGTACACTCTGCTTCTCCAGTACAGGAACCTGGGGTGGAGCTCCATCTGTGTACCTCAGGTCACACACTTCAACCACCCCAGCCGTTCCAGTGCCAGAACCCCACACACGCTGACTGCCAGAGCACTTCTGTTCTTACAGTCAGTACACACTGCTGTTCAGTTCTGGGACCTCAGGCACAGCTCCATCAGTGCACCTCAGTTCACACACTTCAAGCCCCTCGGCCGTGCCAAAACCCTACAAAGGTTGTTTGCCAGGGGGCCTCAGTTCTTACAGTCAGTACACTCTGCTGTTCCAGTACTGGAACTTGGGCGCAGCTCCATCAGTGCACCTGAGTTCACACACTCCAGGCCCCTCAGGCGTGCCCGTGCCAGAACCCCACACACACTGTCTGCCAGAGCACCTAGGCCCGTATTTATACTTTTTTTAGCGCCGCATTTGCACCGCTTTTTGACGCAAAACGGCACAAACCTACAAAATACAATGGCATTTTGCAAGTTTGCGCCGTTTTTGCGTCAAAAAACGACGCAAATGCGGCGCAAAAAAAGTATAAATACGGGCCCTAATTTCTTACAGTCAGTATACTCTACTGTTCCAGTAGTGGGACCTCGGATGTAGCTCCATCGATGCACCTCAGTTCTACCCCATCAAGGTCACTTCCTTTCCTATACTGGGACACCGCTCACATTCAGTTCTATTACAGCAGCTCAATTCTAATATTCAGTCCCACTGCCAAGCCAATACTGAACCCAAAAGAACAAAAAACACCTCAGCCAGTGCACCTCAAGCCTAACATCCAATGCCACTGTTGATGGGAACCATCACGGTTCTGCCAGAATCCATCAATTCTAGCATTCAGTGCACATTTCTTCTCAGTATCAAGGCTCACGCACACACTCTTGAGGAGTCCTCGCTTCTGTGGTTCAGAGGCAATGCCACTCCCATGCTGGGCCCCACTCACAGCTTCACCAGGGCACTTCCAGGCTAACACTGGGCAATACTGGCACCCCAGTACTAGGTTCCACACATAGCTTGATCAACATACCTCACTTCTGACCTTGTGTGCCCATTACTGTTCCAGTACTGCAGCCCACATACAATTCTGTCAGTGCACCTCAACCCTAACCTGCATCACCCCAATATTCCAACACCAGGAATTACATGGCACTCCATTTCTCATTACTCACCTGCTACCTTTCTGTTATTCCAGCACTGGGCCAGGACACAGCACTGTATATACACCCAATCCTGATCTGAAGTGCCCCAATATTGCTGTATTGGGGTTCACATACAAATCTGCTAATGCATCTCCTGCTGTTCTGCAGTACCCCCTGCTGTTCCACACTCTGACTTCTGTTTGAGGATGTGGGGAGGGGGCAATTAAATCTATTCTTAGCTGCCATCTTTATTTGAGAGGGTCTGTTTCACCTATGTCACTAATTTCTTTACTTTACTGTTTACTCTCAATGTTTTCTTTCTCCCCTACTTTTCTCTTTCTAGCTCTAAAAATCCACATTTGCTCTTTCTTTCAACTGTTTATTTCTACTCCTCTCACTTTTTTTTATTTCCTCTTCCTCTTGCTACCTCCTCTTTCAAACTCTCAAAAACTTGGTCATTTCTTTTCTTGTTTCGTTGCTTTCTCTTTTTCTTCATTAGGCGTTCATTCTTTCGCAATTGTTTTCTCTTTCCTTCATTCTTTTGTTGTCTTTTTTATTTGTTCTTTTCTTTGACTCGGTATGCGTCCTTTCACATTTTTATTTTTAGATCTTTCTTCCTTCCTTTCTCTGGTGTCTTATCCTTATATGTCAATTCATGTTTTACTTCAGCTGGTTAACTGTGTATCCGTCCAGCTTAGCCAGGTCAAACTCCCCAGCTCCACTTGTGGACCCAGCCAGAGCCATGATGTATAGGATTGATTAAAGAATGGCAAACAGGGAAATTGTAGCAAAAAGAAAACAAATCAAATTGACCTTTAACTGTGGGTAAGTAAGGTACACATAGCTGTTGTATGGCACTGCAGAAACACAAGTCCTATCCTTACCGCTGATCAACAATGTTAGAAATGGGGTCTCTAGTTGGCAGAGGTATACACCCTTGCCCAAGTAGGGGCCACAATCCTAGCCAGGGTAAATCACATCACAATCCAAATTATCCTGTGCCCACCCTCTGGTAGCTAGGCACTGAGCAGTTAGGCTTAACTTAGAAGGCAATATGTTAACTATTTGTGCAATGAATCATACAATAATACAGTGCAGACATCATAAAATAAACCACACAGGTTTGAAAAATAGATAATATTTATCTGAATAAAATAAGGTCAAAACGTTAAAGATCCAATAAGCACAAGTTGAAATATCACTTTTAAAAGGTTTAAAAGAGTCTCAATCCTTAGAAATCAATAGTTGTATCTTTGTCACACACAGTACAGAGGATGCATCTGTTTCACCTATCTCACTCACTTCTCACTCAGGGAACCGTAGAGGAGGAGATGCATGGAAAAATAAGGTGTTGAGTTGGATTTTCCTCCGTGGCACAGACAATGTGTTGTTTCTTTCCACGCTGCAAGGGTTTTCCAGTACAGATTCATGGTTGCTCACTGCGATGCAGGGGTATTTTGACGCCCAGGGACAATGCATTGAAAATCATTGACACGCTGGCAGATGAAGCAGGCACTGCGTCGATCCGGTAGGCGATGCGTAAAATTTTCCATCGCAAGGGAGATCGAATTCTCCATCGGGAAATCAGTGCTGTGTCATTCCAGTCACCGGTGTGGCAATTTCCCCAGCTGCAATGCAGGCTTGCCTGATTTCTACAGGTGTTGTGTCGATTTTTTACGCACAGGGAGTTTCTTGAAGAGGTGAAGTCTTTGTTGGCCCTGAGACTTCAGAAACAGGAGGCAAGCTCAATCCAAGCCCTTGGAGAGCACTTCAGGGGGAAGGCATTGTCCTTCCAATAGAGTAAGAGGCCAGCAGGGCAGAAGGGCAGCAGGGCAACAAGCAGGGCAGCAGTCCTTCTCAGCAAAGCAGCCCATATGAGCCCTTTGAACAGCCAGGCAGCTCCTCTGACAGAGTACAGGTGCCAGGCCAGAAAGGTCTGATTTGGTGGGGTCAGAGACCCAGTTTATATACCCAAAATGCCTTTGAAGTGGGGGAAACTTCAAAGAGTGGTTTGAAAGTACACAAGTTCCACTTTCAGCCTAGTCCTGTCTGCTAGGATCCCTGTGGGGGATTGCCAGTCCTTTGTATGAGGGCAGGTGACTGGCCTTTGAAACGTAAGTGTGAGCCCCTCCACCCTTCCTGCCCAGGAAGACCCATTAAGTATGCACATGAATGCAGATGTGACTGAATGTCCTGTGTTTAGGGTTGTCTGGGTGGAATTCACAAGGGGAGCTGCCAAACAGCACAGACCAGACGTGGATTGGAGACATGCTGTAAGGCACAGATGGCAGTAAGTGCTGAGAAATGCCCACTTTCTAAAAGTGATATTTCTAAAATAGTAATATTAAGTCTAACTTCACCATTAAGTAGGATTTTCTATTACCATTTTGGCAGTACCAAACAAGACATGGCTATTCCTTCCAGATCATAATCTACCACTTAAGAGTATATGACGGCAGTTCTAATGTTAGTCTATGAGAAGAACAGGCCTCACAGTAGTGGAAAACAAATGTATGGGTTTTTCACTACCAGGACATGCAAAACACATAACCTACCATAACACATATCCTGCCTTTTACCCACATACCACCCTGCTCTATCTGTTACCTAGGGCCTACCATAAGGGTGACTTATATGTAGAAAAAGAGGAGTTTAAAGCTTGGAAAGTAGTTTTAAAGGCCAAGTCGAAATGGCAGTGAAACTGTGCACACAGGCCTTGCAATGGAAGGCCTGAGACATAGTTAAGGGGTTACTTATGTGGGTTGCACAATCAGTGCTGCAGGCCCACTATTAGCATTTAATTTACAGGTCCTGGGTACATGTAGTGCACTTTACTAGGGACTTATAGATAAATTAAATATGCCAATTGGGTAGGAACCAACATTACCATGTTTAGGGGAGAAAGCATATGCACTTTAACACTGGATAGCAGTGGAGTGATGTAGAGCGCAGAGTCCTAAAACCAACAAAAACAGTGTCAGAAAAATGGAAGGAGGCAGGCAAAAGTTGGGAGATGACCACCCTAAGGCTGTCAGGTCCAACATGCATGATAAAGGATAGGTGATTGTGTGAATCTTGAATGGGTCCAGAGAACCTGGTGAAATCTGAAAAGGAATATGGAGCAGGTGATGCTTGGTATTAATCTCCTGCTTCTTGCACATCCACCCCTTCCTTTGATTTTAAAATTAAATTGATGTTTCAATAATTATTAAAGTCAATAGTTAGTATTTTTGTTGCTTGTGTATTATGTTGATTTGTGGGGTCTACATCTTATATTTAATTCATTGGCATGCTAGGGACAGATGAAGCAATTTCAGATGAAGGGAATTAAAAGTCTATCACGCCTTGTTTTTTCCTGAGCTGCTGCAGGGCATATTATTTTTAGGGCAAACACTGGTTAGACCTTACTCTCAGCTAACAGGTATGTCACACATTAGCCTGTACACTCTAAAAGAGGTACATAGAGCTCCATGTTTCTTACCCATGCCATTAGTTTGTAAGTTCTTATTGTTTCACTGTTTACTAACTGTGCTTTGAGTGTAACAAGAACAATTCTCACTTATGTTCCCTTTAATTAATCTTGCCATGCTGTTTTTCAAATGATGGTCATCATTCAACAGTTTGTAAATGATGTTAACAAATCAAGGTGAGTATCCTATGTCAGTAACAAAAATAATCCTGTGTTATGATTTTCCTCCCTGAATAATGAATCAAGGATATTTAAATAGGGAGCTAGATTAGCTTACGCAGTGGTTTTACTTATCAATAAAGTTGAACTTGTGCTATACCGCTGGTCATGGGTCAGCCCGCAGCATCACATTCTGCTCAGTCACATGCTGGGGCAATATGTGCTGCACTTCCCCTAGTCCGTTGGTCTTCTGCGTTGACGTCATGGATACGTTCTGCGATGCGTATTTCTGTTTTGTTTTCAGGTGCACTGCAGTTTTCCGGAAGGATGCTCAGTGGCTTGAAACATAAAAACGCAACCATGGTTTTCTATACCCTTACCAATGATCCTGCCACTGGTGCCTGGGGGCCATGTTCCTGCTCTTCTCCTTCTCATAATTCTTTGCACTGTTCCCAACATGCTTAGGGATGGTTTTGTCTCTGCCAATCCAGTATGGTGTTTTTCGCTATCTTTCTCATTATTGTTTCCTCATCCAAGATGGTGGTTTTCCTCCTTCCTGTTTTGTCACTTCCTGTTTGTGGGTATATAAGGGGCTGGCCTTTTTCCTTCTTTGTGTTGCAACACTTCTTGCTTGCTGTGGCCACCTCACTCCTGTTGGTTGCTTGTTGTTCCAGTTTTTGGTCCAGTACTCCTTCAGCTTCTACCTTGAAGTCCTGTGGTTCAGTTGTCCTTCTGCTAGATGCTTTTTGGCCTTCTTACATCATCTTCTGGAATTCCACTTGCATCAAGATGTTTTTTTCCCTTTGGGGTTTTTCCTCTTTGGGACTCCTTCTGGAAGACACAGTCTGCCTTTGCGTTACTTTGTCCGCAGCACCTTGGCTACTGGAAAGGGTCGCCCCTATCTTGGGCAGACAAAGACCCTCCAGAACTGAAGCCGGACCTTGTCTCATCCCTCCAAAGGTGGTAAGAGGAGTTCAGAACATGACAGCCTGACTAACCTAGCCAAGGACAGAGAATGCTTAAGGGTATATACTGCATAATTAACACATATTCATTTTTTGATACAAAAGGTGTGTTTTTTAGGCAGCATATTATATTTTACTGCCCTTAATTTCAGTTTAGGGTTTATAGCATTTTGTCTTCACAATCCAAATATGGCTGTTAATTGCTTGGTCATTGTTAGACCTGGGATCCTTGGTGTGGTTTCCACTAACCTTTTGCCTTCAGATCACCTGTTTTTGATGACTTTGTTTTTGCTGGCCGTAGGATTCTGTGCACTTTACCACTGCTGACTAGTGCTAAAATGCTTGTGTGTGCTTTTTCCCTCAAAACTGGTAAAATTAGCTTAACCCCATGTGGCCTATTCGATTTACCCATAAGTCCCTAGTAAAGGGCACTACTGCCGCACCTGCTGCGTTCCACTTAGCGGGTGCGGCAGGGGCAGGGCATGGCACCCTTAAAGCTGCTCTCCTACGGCAGGAGACTGCTTACCATTCTGGCTATGTCGGCAGTTCCTGCTGTTGGGCACTTTCTTTCTGTTTCTGGAGCACAGCATGCCGTGTTAGCATTGTTTTTTCTGTCGGTTTTTCTCCTGTTACAGGATCCTGGGATTCTCAGTTACAGCCGCTCCTGCTTGCCTCCTGAAGTATACTTGTGAAGAAAACAAAAAGGCCAAGAAGACTTACGCTTCATACAATTTCATTAAATGGCGGCAACACGCTATGCAGCTGTGTGATTAATATTGCTGAGTACTTATCTGATATTGGCATCCTGCATCTGGAACCTTTGTTGTCTTGGTGTTGAAGTAAAATCCCTGTGGATTCTAACAGGCTACATTAGTGCTGGTTCTGGACTTAACAGACATAGGTGGTCATAACAACCCTGGCAGATGGTGTTAAAGCGGCGGTAAGACCGCCAACAGGCCGGCGGTAAAAAAATTGCAATTATGAGCGTGGCGGAAACCGTCAACAAAGACAGCCACTTTAACACTCCGACCGCTACGGCGGTACAAACAAACAGCTCGGCGGTCACCGCCAACAGACAGGCGAAGGACAATGTACCGCCCACACTATTATGGCAGGCCAATCTGCCACCTTTTCCGGGGCGGATTCACTGCGGATAAAAACACAGCGGAAACAGGCATTTAGAAGGAAAAACACTCACCTCTACACACTCCACGAGGAACAACGGCACCATGGAGCCGGAACTCCATATTCTTCCTGCGCTAGTCTTCCTGCTCCTGTACCAGGAGCACCAACGCCGGTGGCGAAGCCCACGGTGAGTACTGCACCTACGACATATGGGAGGGGGGAGGCAAAAAACAGGGACACACACACGCAACACTCCAACCCCCACCCCCACCCTCACCCACTACAACACACACACCAATGCATATCCAAACATTACAGTAACACCCCGCAACCCCCCTCGGAAGAATGCAAAGACAAAAGGAAATGAGTGTAACCATTGTAATATATCAAAATTTAGTAAGCAAATATATACATATATACACTATTAACAAAATATACACCACTATTAGTAGTCCAGGTATTGCACCATTCATAGTCCATGGACCACTGGGCCCAAAATGCATGGGCGAGGCCCACACAAGATACCCGAACATGATGGAGAGAACACTGCTGGGGCATCAGATAGAAATACAACAGGCACCTCAGGGGGAAGGGAAGGGGGGCACCTCAGCCGGATGAGTGCACAACGCCAGATCCACGATGGGGCTCCATGCCCATTGATGTATCTTGGGGAGTGCAAAGCCACAGTCTCTCAAGTCTCTTCAGTGGGTGGTTGGCCCACTGTACCATCCTGGGGAGTGCAAAGCCACAGTCTCTCAAGTCTCTACAGTGGGTGGTTTGCCCACTGCATTATCCTGGGGAGTGCAAAGCCACAGTCTCTCAAGTCTCTCCAGTGGGTGGTTTGCCCACTGCATTATCCTGGGGAGTGCAAAGCCACAGTCTCTCAAGTCTCTCCAGTGGGTGGTTTGCCCACTGCATTATCCTGGGGAGTGCAAAGCCACAGTCTCTCAAGTCTCTCCAGTGGGTGGTTTGCCCACTGTACCATCCTGGGGAGTGCAAAGCCACAGTCTCTCAAGTCTCTACAGTGGGTGGTTTGCCCACTGCATTATCCTGGGGAGTGCAAAGCCACAGTCTCTCAAGTCTCTCCAGTGGGTGGTTTGCCCACTGCATTATACTGGGGAGTGCAAAGCCACAATCTCTCAAGTCTCTCCAGTGGGTGGTTTATCCATTGCATTATCCTGGGGAGTGCAAAGCCACAGTCTCTCAAGTCTCTCCAGTGGGTGGTTTGCCCACTGTACCATCCTGGGGAGTGCAAAGCCACAGTCTCTCAAGTCTCTACAGTGGGTGGTTTGCCCACTGCATTATCCTGGGGAGTGCATAGCCACAGTCTCTCAAGTCTCTCCAGTGGGTGGTTTGCCCACTGTACCATCCTGGGGAGTGCAAAGCCACAGTCTCTCAAGTCGATAACAGTCTCCACTGGTTCTGGAGGGGGACTGCTGCCCAGAGTGCTTCATCCTGTGCAGGACAGACGGAGTGGATGCATGTCTCCACTGGTTCTGGAGGGGGACTGGTGCCCAGAGTGCTTCATCCTGTGCAGGACAGACGGAGTGTATGCATGTCTCCACTGGTTCTGGAGGGGGACTGGTGCCCAGAGTGCTTCATCCTGTGCAGGACAGACGGAGTGGATGCATGTCTCCACTGGTTCTGGAGGGGGAGTGGTGCCCAGAGTGCATCACTCACCCCGTGACGGTCCCAGTTGCGTCACTGCTCCTGCCGCTCATGGGCTAGTGGTGCATGACTTGACGGTCCTTGCCCTGTTCAGCGGTGCTTGACTTGGCGGTCCTTGCCCTGTTCAGCGGTGCTTGCCCTGTTCAGCGGTGCTTGACTTGGCGGTCCTTGCCCTGTGCAGCGGTGCTTGACTTGGCGGTCCTTGCCCTGTTCAGCGGTGCTTGCCCTGTTCAGCGGTGCTTGACTTGGCGGTCCTTGCCCTGTTCAGCGGTCCTTGCCCTGTTCAGCGGTGCTTGACTTGGCGGTCCTTGCCCTGTTCAGCGGTGCTTGCCCTGTTCAGCAGTGCTTGACTTGGCTGTCCTTGCCCTGTGCAACAGTGCTTGACTTGGCGGTCCTTGCCCTGTTCAGCGGTGCTTGCCCTGTTCAGCGGTGCTTGACTTGGCGGTCCTTGCCCTGTTCAGCGGTGCTTAACTTGGCGGTCCTTGCCCTGTTCAGCGGTGCTTGCCCTGTTCAGCGGTGCTTGACTTGGCGGTCCTAGCCCTGTTCAGTGGGGCTTGACTTGGCGGTCCTTCATTGCCCAGCTGGGCTGGAGCTGGCGGTCCTTCATTGGTCAGATGGGCTGTGGCTGGTGGGGCCCTCCTGGGCAGCTGGGCTGTGGCTGGCGGGGTCCTCCTGGGCAGGTGGGCTGTGGCTGGCGGGGTCCTCCTGGGCAGCTGGGCTGTGGCTGGTGGTGGCGTCCAGGGCAGCGACGATGGGGCTGGCAGGGCCCTCCTGGGCAGCGACGATGGGGCTGGCGGTGGCCTCCTGGCCAGCGGGGATGATGGCGGTCTTCTCCGCCGTGCTACTCCTCCCAAACTTTGCGGGTTTCTTCTGCCCCTTCCCCACCTTGGGAGGAGTCATAACTGAGTCCACACTCCCCCCGGGACCCCTGTGAGCGGCTTCGGTGGCTGGAGTCTTCCCCCTCTCCCGCCGGGCACTGGCCAACTTCTGGTGCTTCACAGGGGGGGGGACTGGCTGTGCTCTGGCTCCGTGATACACTGGCTGGCCTGGTGGCCGGTGCACTCCACATACCTGTGACAACAGGCACCACTGGTCCCGGAGATTTTGTGGCTAAGGTGCTAGTACGGGACCTATGAGTTGGACGGGGGGGTGGTGGGAAATAGGTTAAGGGTGGACAGGAAAAGTTGTTTGGAGACACTGGGACGGGTAGCTGGAGGGGGTTTGGGAGTGGAGGAAGAGGTGGTGGTTGTAGGAGGTGTAACTTTTGTGGCTTTGGGTGCAGGTGCATGAGCTGGAGGCTGTTGTGAGGTGGATGTATGTTGGGTGGGTGTGTGCCTGCGTTTGTGTGTCTTGGAAGGGGGCGTCACAGACACTGGGAGAGGACACAGTGGACGCGTGAATGGTAGTGGGGGTGGTGACTGCACGTGAGTGGGGTGTGGTGGTGGGTGTGCTGGTGCGGGACGTAGTGGCTGTAGTGGTAGTGCATGCAGGTGTGAGTGGAGGCGAGACTGGGAGGGAGGAGGGAGATGAGGAGGAGGGGGACACAGTGGAGGCAGAGGATGTTGGTGTGTCTGTATGTGTGTGATGCTTGCGTGAGTGCCTGTGGGATGTGTGGTGCTTATGTTTGCCTGAGCTTCCCTTGTGTGGTGAGGTGTGTGCAGTCTGGTCTGATGGTGTGCTTGGGATAGGCAGAGGTACAGGGGATTGGGTCTGGGTGGAGGAAGTTGGAGGGGGGAGGCTAGACACAGGGACAATGGCTGCCATCAGTGCTGAGGCCAGAGTTTGAAAAGTTCGATGAAGGGCAGCCTGACCAGAATGAATGCCCTCCAGGAATGCATTGGTTTGTTGCACCTCCCTTTCTACACCCTGGATGGCATTCAAAATGGTAGACTGCCAAACAGTGAGGGAACTGAGGAGGTCAATGGCCTCCTCACTGAGGGCAGCAGAGGTGACAGGGGCAGGGGCTGAGGTGCCTCGGGCGAAGGTGATGCCCACCCTCCTAGGTGAGCGGGCACGGGGCACACGCTGAGGGGTTGCTGGGAGGGAGGTGCTAGTAGGGGGGGTGGCGACTGTACCTGTAGTAGTGGGGGGCACATATGTTGCCACCACCACAAGGGAGCTCCCATCGGAGGACGAGTCCGTGTCGCTGGTTTCAGCTCCTGTCACTGCTGTGGTGCTCCCCTCGCCCTCCGTCCCACTGGTGTATTCAGAGTCCGTAGTGTGGCCCACCATGGCAATGTGGGACGCAGCTCCCTCGTGCCCGGTGCCACTGCTCCTCCACCTGATGATGCTAATACACACAAGAACAGGGAGACCACAAAAAAGGGGGGGGGAACAGAAGAAAGACAGGTTGAGTGCATGGCTTACCGCTACCGTTGGCGGACAAGACAGACACAGCAGCCACCTGCACTACGCCGCGCTGTTGGGCTCTACAGTGCAATTCCTGGGAAATGGCCTACAAGGCTATGGACGACATCTGTACACATAGATGACACAGGTGCATGAATGCCTATACTTGGCACTCTACAGAGGTGGGGTGGGGGGTCACAGGGCCATGCCTTACGAAGGGCCCTAGCCTACGGAACTCACCCTGGCCTAGGGAAACCCAGAGCCCTCCTCCCCCACCCAGACCCCTCCACAGCGCGCAAAGTCAGCAGAATGAGAGTGTACTCACCCCCTTGTGTCTGCTGTGATGCCCTCAAGCGCCCATCCAACTCCGGGTAGGCCACCGCCAGGATCCGGAACATCAGGGGGGTCATGGTTCGACGGGCACCCCTCCCACGTTGGGAGGCCATCCCCAGCTGAGCCTCCGCCGTCTTCTTGCTCCAGCGGCGAATGTCCTCCCATCTCTTCCAGCAGTGGGTGCTCCGTCTGTGGTGGACCCCCAGGGTCCGGACGTCCTTGGCGATGGCACGCCAAATATCCTTTTTCTGGAGGGCGCCACGGTGAACAACGCCAGCGCAGTTACCTCACATCCCATTGTCCCACTTTACAGGTCAGGCAGCCGCCATTTCAGGGGCCCACATGGCCTAATTACCAACTGCGTCACACATACTTAGGCCTACTCTCAACACACATACAGGCCAGATTTTGTGTATGAATCGTGTTCTGTGTAGACTGTGGGTATATACCTCTGACTTGTTTGACTCTCTGGTCGCTTTTGTCCTTCATAGGCACCGTCCGCTGGGACATGTGAGGAGATGGCGGAATCCTCCGGTGTACTGACCGCTGGTGGACCTGTCGACAATGGAGGAAAGAAATCTGATAATCACCTACAGGTTTGACCTAGCCACAATCCAGGAACTGTGTACCCAGTTGGAGCCAGACCTGATGTCAGTAATCCGCCATCCCACAGGAATCCCCCTCAAGTGCAGGTGCTATCAGTGCTCCATTTCCTTGCAAGTGGGTCTTTTCAAACAACTGTGGCCATGGCATCAGGGATGTCCCAGCCTATGTTTTCCAATGTATTGTCCAGAGTGTTGTCTGCCCTGCTGAAACACATGCGGAGCTACATCGTTTCCCTCAGGTGGAGGACTTGCCTACAGTGAAAGGTGACTTCTTTGCCCTTGGACATATCCCCAACATCATAGGTGCCATTGATGGGACCCATGTGGCTTTGGTCCCCCCCCCCACAGGAGTGAACAGGTGTACAGGAACCGGAAGAGTTATCATCCCATGAATGTACAGATGGTGTGTTTGGCCGACCAGTACATCTCCCATGTGAATGCCATGTTCCCTGGCTCAGTGCATGACACCTACATCCTGCGGAATAGCAGCATCCCTTATGTGATGGGTCAACTCCAGAGGCACCGTGTGTGGCTATTAGGTGACTCTTGTTACCCCAACCTGTCATGGCTACTGACCCCAGTGAGGAATCCCAGGACCAGGGCAGAGGAACGCTACAATGAAGCCCATGGGCGTACTAGGAGGGTGATCGAGCGGACCTTCGGCCTCCTGAAGGCCAGGTTCTGGTGCCTCCATATGACAGGTGGATCCCTATTCTACTCACCAAAGAAGGTGTGCCAGATCATCGTGGCCTGCTGTATGCTTCACAACTTGGCTTTGTGACAACAGGTGCCTTTTCTGCAGGAGGATGGTCCAGATGGCGGTGTTGTGGCAGCTGTGGAGCCTGTGGACAGTGATGAGGAGGAAGCAGAGGAAGAAGACATTGACAACAGGGACTCAGTCATCCAGCAATATTTCCAGTGAAACACAGGTGAGAATACATTCCTGCCTACTACAAGTACTATTACACTTCTACCTCTATCCTGTCTGTCGATTTCACCCAGTGTAGGGTCACTGAGTTGTCACTTTCCCTTACG
Source organism: Pleurodeles waltl (assembly GCF_031143425.1). Taxonomy (NCBI): domain Eukaryota; kingdom Metazoa; phylum Chordata; class Amphibia; order Caudata; family Salamandridae; genus Pleurodeles; species Pleurodeles waltl. The sequence goes on from NC_090447.1 coordinate 128,642,104, forward strand.
GTTTCACAGGTGTGGGTCCCAACATGTGTCCTCTGCTTAGATTCCTCAGGGACTAGAGCTGTGTGACATAGGTATGTTGACATTACTATTTCCTGAACATTTTGTCACTGTAATTGCAAATACACTATTTCAAAATCACAGACAGATTCCAGGTCTTTTGGTGCTTTAGGTGTGTTTATTTACATAAAAAATATTGGAGGGGGAAGTTAAATGGTGAGGGGTGATGGCGGAGGAGTGTCCATGACACAGTCCAGTCTATTTGTCTCATAGGTGCATTGCCCATATGGGCATAGGAAGTGGAGCTGGGGCAGTTAAAGTATGGACAGGGTGACAAATTGGGACAGTGGGTTGACAATCAGGGTGGTCTCATTTCTTGGTGGGGGTCTTGGCATCGTGCTCTGTCTTGTCCCTGGATCTCAGGGACCGTTTGCGGGGTGGTTCTCTGCCTGCAGGGGGTGGGGTGCTGGTGTGGTGGTCCTGTGGCAGTGCCTCCTGTCCACTAGCGCCGGCGGAGGTGGTGGGCAGTTCATCGTCCATGATAGTGTCAGGGGCCCCTTGCAGTGCCACAGTGTCCCTCCTGGTGTTGAGTAGTTCCTTCAGCACCCCTACGATGGTGCCCAGGGCGGAGCTGATGGTTCTGAGTTCCTCCCTGAACCCCAAATACTGTTCCTCCTGTATGCGCTGGGTCTCCTGAAATTTGGCCAGGACCGTTGCCATCATCTCCTGGGAGTGGTGGTATGCTCCCATGATGGAGGAGAGGGCCTCGTGGAGAGTGGGTTCCATTGGCCTGTCCGCCCCCTGTCGCACAGCAGCCCTCCCAGTTCCCCTGTGTTCCTGGGCCTCCGTCCCCTGGACCGTGTGCCCACTACCACTTCCCCCAGGTCCCTGTTGTTGGGGTGGTGGGTTATCCTGGGTTCCCTGTAGTGGTGGACACACAGCTGATTGACGTGTCCTGGGGACGGAGGTATGGGCCCGCTGGATGGGTGCTGTGCTGGTGTTACCAGAGGGGGGAAGGTCTGTGGTGGCCTGTGCCTGTGTGAGGGGAACCGACTGTCCCGAGGCCCACGATGGTCCGGGCTGGTCATCTAGATCCAGTTGGTCAGAGCTGCTGTCATCACTGTGGGCCTCTTCTGTGGGTGGGGTGGAGATGTCTGGACCCTCCTGTCTGGTGACGTTGGGTAGTGGTCGTGCAGGAGTGGAAAAGCATGATTATTGCATCTGTGTGTGTCATGGTGTGCAATGGGTGGGTGGCCGTGTACCCCAGTGCTGGCATTCCTGTGTGGGGGCTTGTGTGATAATGGTTTAGGGGGGTGTATGGGTATGTGCAGTGGGCATGCTTTAGTGATGGGTGTCCATGCGTTGGTGTTGCATGCAGGGCTTGGTGTTGGGATGTGTGGTTTGTGTTATTGGTACATTTGTGAGGAGTTGGAGTTATAGGGGTGGGGGCGAGGGTGGGGGTATGTGATAGCATGCAGGTAGGGTGGGGGATATGGTAGTTAAAGGTTTGACTTACCGGAGTCCATTCCTCCACCGACTCCTGCGAGGCTCTCAGGATGCAGAATCGCCAAGACCTGCTCCTCCCATGTTGTTAGTTGTGGGTGAGGAGGTGGGGGTCCGCCGCCAGTCCGCTGAACCATCTGGTGGTGTCTTGAGACCACGGAACGCACCTTCCCCCGTAGGTCGTTCCACCTCTTCCGGACGTCGTCCTGATTTCTTGGGTGTTGTCCCACTGCTTTGACCCTGTCGACTATTCTTCGCCATAGCTCCATCTTCCTTGCAAGTGAGGTGTGCTGCACCTGTGCTCCAAATAGCTGTGGCTCTACCCGGACGATTTCCTCCACCATGACTCTGAGCTCCTCCTTCGAGAACCTGGGGTGTCTTTGCCGTGCCATGGGGTGGTGTAGGTGATGTGTGGGGTGGTGTGTGTGGTGATAAGTGTGGTGATATGTAGTGGTGTGTGGTGTTTTGTGCATGGAAGTTGTGTGGGTGATGGTGTTGTGTGCCTGTGGATGCTAGTTTGTGGATGGTGGTGTCTCTCTCTGGCCTTCTCTCTGTAATAGTGGTCGTAGGGGTTTGTGGGTGATGTGGGTGTGTGTTTTATATTGCAATGGGTGTGTTGGAGTGGTGTGTGTATGTGTATCAGGTGTGTGTATTTCGAATTGTCCAATGTGGCGGTGTTTTGTAGAAGTGTGTGTATTTTGAGCGCGGCGGTGTGTACCGCCAATGGAATACCATGGTTGAAAGACCGCCGCGTGGATCCGTGTGTCGTGATAGTGTGGGCGTATTTCTGTTGGCGTGACGGTGTCGGTTTTGTTATCGCCAGTTTCTCACTGACCTTTGGTGTGGCGGACTTGTGTGGGTGTCTGAATTTTTTCGGTTTCGAGATGTGGGTCATAATAGCTGTGGCGGAATTCCGCGGCCGCAGCGGTGTGTTGGCGGTCTTCTGCACAGTGGTAAGCGTCTTTTACCGCCAATGTTGTAATGACCCCCATAGTACTATGAACTGTAAGAAAGACTTATATTTGATTTATATTTTTATTTTTGTTTTGACATTTATTATTGCCAAGTACTGAGATTTTGTAAGGTGTGTCGAATCCTCTCATGAGTTTAGGGGAGGGCTGGTTTCTTCAGTCTGTTAGTATCTATTGCTTACGCTCTGTTATATATTTCTAGATTTGGCATTTTATCATATGCAACCAAAAGGCTACCACATAATGGAAGAGGGTTTTCACTCAGGTGTATACATGGGCATATCTGTTGCTACATTTTATACACATTATACTACTTCTTTCTAGTGGACATTTACTGACTCTTTCTGTCCTTTCTAAATAACTTAGGAAGGTGTACAAGGCTCAGTTAGGCACATGCACTTGTCTGCACCACCTTTAAGGGACCTTTGTTTTTTCTCCCTTCCATCCCTCCTCCCCCTACTCATCCTTGATTGGCTTTGACTTTTTTGGGCTCACTCGGATGGTGTGGGAAGTTGGGGACTCTCATCAGGAATTCTATATCGCTCCTTTGGAAAGTAAGGTGATATCTGACAGAACGCTAAGCCCATGTCAAAATTTCTGCCCAAGGGACATAGAAATACACTATGTCATGTTATCCGACTTAGGGAACATGTTAGGCAACTTACAAAAAGAAACACAAGCTCTTCCTCTTAGAATAGATGCATTACAACATGATGGTACCCCTAATTCTATTCATGGGATTAGTCAAAGGGTCTCTGGGAATATTTTTTCTCCTGCTGCTTCTTCTGGTTCTACACCTTCAGTGATTCATATCACAGCTCCTTTATCTATTCCATTATCATCACCTGAAAGGTTCACGGGATCCCACAAAATACACTACATTCATGAACCAGTGGCCTCTGCACTGTCTGTGTAAGGCCTCTAGTCTTTTCCCCTTGTGAAACATAATGATCCTTTACTGTATAATTACAATGCTTTTTAAAATCTGAGTTAAGAAGACTATATGATAGACATTTATTCAGAAAATGAGAAGCTAACAGAGGAACCAGAACCAATACAAATTGTTAGTGTGCGTGGTCCTTTGAGTCATGAGGAGCAACAGAGATGTAGAGATAAAAACTCTGTTTATACTCCTGAAAACAGGGACTTTTTTTATGTGACTGCCCTGTGAAACCCAAGGAAAGAGGTCAGCCAGGAAACTAGTTGTCCCGAAACGTGCAGAGACAAGTGTGTGGGTAGTTTAGGTCTTATAGTCTCACAAGCCTTAACTCCTATTGCCTCTCTATCTACTCCCCATCATTCTTTATGTATGCAGATATTCACTGGAAGGATCATACCACAGATATACGTATCATGATAGACTCTGGTGCTAGTGGAAATATTATGGACCTACAGTTAGGAAAACAGATGGGGATTCCTCTATTGCATAAAGATGGTATCGACGAAGTTAAGACCATTGATGATACTACCATCAAATCAGGTTCTATTACTCACTTAACGGTGGACCTCTGTCTTACCATACAGGACTGTCACAGGGAATCTGTTGGATTTGACCTGATACAAGCTCCTCAGTTCCAAGCAATACTAGGTGTTTCTTGGCTCACGATACATATTCCAGACATTGACTGGATCAACTATACCATCTCTTTTATTTCCTCCTTTTGTAAAAAAAACATTGTCAAAACACAATCATGACCCAGAAAATGATTATGGTCATATCTGAATGTCCTACATCTACGTTGCCACTATGTTATCATGATCTTGCAGAGGTGTTTGATAAAACTAAAACCTCTGATTTTCCCCCTCAAAGACCCTATTGCTGTTGAATTGACTCAATACCAGGAGCTCAGATTCCATGTAGCAGGATATATGCCTTGAATGAAAAAGAAAATATACATCTCAGGGCACATCTTTATAAAAGGCTTACTAATGGTTTTATCAGACCTTTTAGATCACCAACCTTTTCGCCTCTTTTATTTGTATCCAAGAAAGAAGGAGGTTGTCATGCCTGTAGTGACTATAGCGCTCTTAATGAGGTTTAGCCATTATCCTCTGCCCTTGATCCATACCTCACTCGATCAAGTGAAAGGTGCTAAAATATTCACAAAACTTGACTTACGAAGTGTATACCATTTGGTATGAGTACAGAAAGGAGACAACTGGAATACAGCTTTTCATACCAAATTTGGGTTGTATGAGTATTTGGTTATGCCTTTTGGTCTTTGCAATGCACCAGCGGCTTTCTAGTATTTCACAAATTAAGTACTGAGGGAATATTTGGACATTTACACTATTGCCTATATTGATGACACCTTGATTTACTCCCCTTTTGTAGATGAGCATTAGAAACATGTCAGAACCATCCTAAAAAGATTAAAAGACAATAAACTCTTTTTAAAATTAGAAAAATACGACTTTCATGTACCCACTGTTTCTTTTTTGGGGTTTGTGTTAACTACTGAGGGGATAAGCATGGATCCACAGAAAGCGTACATTATCACACAATGGAGAGCTCCCCAAACATTCAAAGACGTGCAAATCTTCTTAGGTTTTGCAAATTTTTACAAGAGTTTTATTGACAGTTTTTCAACTTTGGCTTCTCCCATTAGTAATCTTTTGCATAAAGGGATGAAGTTTGTGTGGACTCCAGAAGCTGAACAAGCATTCCAAATACCTAAGGCAGCTTTTACTAGTGTCCCTAGACTGAAACACCCAGATCCTTCTCAACCCTTCATTGCAGAGGCCGATGCATCTCAGGTAGCAGTGGGGGGTGGGTGTTGTCACAGAGAGATATGGAGACTGATTGTTTGTATCCTGTCATTTTTTTCACCCAAATTGAGTTCTGCTGAACAGAACTATGCAGTTTGAGATAGAGAGTGACTAGCCATCAAAAAGGTTTTTGAGAAATGGTGGCATTTCTTACAGGGAGCTCTACATATCGTAACAATTTTTACAGACTGTAGGAATCTGCAGTTCCTAAAGGCGGTTCATGCTTTGTTGATGAGGAAATTACGCTGGGCCTAATTCTTTAGCAACTTTGATTTTTTTATTCAGTTTCAGGCGGGTAGACAACATGGGAAAGCAGACGCTCTCTCATGATTGGGATGTGATGCACCTGAAACACCTACTGATCATCCACACATAATTTGCAAGGAGCGTATATTGTGGACATTATACTCCTAAGACCAATTAAGGAATGAGGTTTTGAAGTCCCAGCAATTTAAAGAAATAGAAGAACTTGTCTTCAAACATAAAATGCACAAGGTACAAGGCCTTCTATAGCTTCAAGTGTGTCTCTTTGTGCCTACCATACCATTGCAACAATTTGCCCTTGAACAATGTCACTTTCATATGTTAGCAGGACACCAAAGGGAAAAGAAAACCATTGAACTTCTCAGATGATATTTTTGGTGGCCCACTCTTTCTACAGACACTAAAACATTTATACATAAATGCCACACTTGTGCACAAAGCAAGAGTTTGCATCAAGTACCTGCTGGCCTACTAACTCCATTACCCACACCCGTGCCCCTTTGGCACACAATTTCCATAGATTTTATTGTGGCACTACCTAAAACTGAACAGGGGAATATTACCATTTTAGTGGTGGTGGATATTTTGATGAAAATGTCTAATTTTATACAATGAAAGGCCTACTGGCTTCTAAAGATATCTCTGCTGGAGTTTTTACAGCACATTGTATGCTAACACGGTCTTCCATCTATCATTATTTCAGACCATGTTTCCCAATTTGTGTCTACTTTCTGGAGGGGTTTGGATAACCTATTGCAGATTGATATTCATTTGTCATTTAGCCATAACCCTCAAACAGATGGACAAACCGAAAGAGTAAATCAATGTCTTGAACAGTATTTAAGATGTTAATTATTACATTCCACTTCTGATTGGGACACATTTCTCTCGGCTGCTGAATTTGCTTATAATAATGGCATGCACTTTTCTACTACTTATTTCTCCTTTCTATAGCACTTACAGTTTTCATACTCGGCTTATGCTGTTACAATCTTCTTCTACTTCCTCTATCCCTGCTACCTAAGATTTGGTAGATCACATACATGACATACAGAAAATCGCTCAGGTCAATTTAGACAAAGCAAAAGCAATGTACAAAAGAAACACTGATCTTCATTGCCATTCCAGTCCTCATTATTCTATGAGTGATTTGGTATGGTTGTCCACTAAGAACATTGCCTTGAAAGGCTCACATAAATGAAAACCTTGTCTAATTGAGCCTTTTAAAATCACCAAGAAGATCAATCCAGTTGTGATGAAACTGGAGCTGCCTGCTACCTTGTGAATACATCTTGTTTTATGTGTCCTTGCTGGTGCCTGTTTCTCCTAGTACTCAACTTCCTATGAAACTTTTACCCGTGATGGTGAATGATGAGCCGGAATTTGATGTGGAAAAAATTGTGGATTCTAGAAGAGTGCAACGTAGACTTCAGTGTTTGGTTCACTGGAAGGGCTATGGTCCTGAGGGGAGCCTGATGGCCATCTTCATGCTCTTGTTTGCTCCGTCAGTTCTACGGGTGATTATCTTGCAAGCCAAAACATGAGGGGGTTGTTGTTGGGGGGGGGTTTACTGTTGGGTCTGCTGCGATCTGCTTAGCGGGTGCGGCAGGGACAGGGCTCTGCAGCATTAAAGCCGCTCTCATCTGGCAGGAAACTGCTTAGCAATCGGGCCACACGTCTGCAGATCCTGCCACTGGGCACTTTCCTTCCCTTTCTGGGGCACAACGTGCCATGTCAGCATTGACAGTGGTTTTTCCTGCATTTTTTCCCCCTGTTTCAGGATCCTGGGATTCTCGGTTATGACCGCTCCTGCTTGTCTCCCGAAGTGTACTGGTTAAGAAAACAAAAAGGACAAGAAGAACCTATGCATTATACAAGTTCATTAAAAGGCAGTAACGTGCTGTGCGCCTGCATGATTAATTTTGCTAAGTACTTATCTGATAGTTTCATACTGCATCTGGCACCTTCATTGTCTTGGCATTAAAGTAAAATCCCTGTGGATCCTAACAGGATACATTAGTGCTGGTTGTGGACTTAAAGATCAGAGTACTATGAACTCAAAGACAGACTTATATTCGATTTTTCTTTTTCTTTTGATATTTATTTTTGCCAAGTACTGAGATTTTGTAAGGTGTGCCAACTCCTCTCATGAGTTTCGGGGAGGGCTGGTTTCTTCAGTCTGTTAGTATCTTTTGCTTACGTTCTGTTATATTTTCCTAGATTTTACATTTTATCTTTTACAAACAAAAGGCCACTACACAACGGAAGAGGGGTTTCCCTCAGGTACTATAAATGGGCTTATCTGTTGCTACATTTTTATACATGTTATACTACATCTAGTGGACATTTAGGCCCTCATTACGACTTTGGTGGTCTTTCCCGAAGACCGCCGTGCTGGCGGCTGCCAAAAGACCGCAGTGGCGGCGGTAATCCGCCTGCCCTATCACGATTCACAAAAACAAAATCGCCAGAATACAGCCACATATCTGACTCTGCCAGGCTGAACAACGGCAGCAGAGAGGCAGTCCCACCACCCACACCGCCATAGCAGAAAAAGACCGGCCTCCTTATTACAACCCACAAATCAGCACAGCGATCATATCGCGGGAGTAATCCATTGGTGGTCAGGACCCCATACCTGATACACAGAAGCACACCACATATTCCCACACACACCACTATAAAACACACACAACCCACTATCCTTTGCTACGACAATCCACAACCACTCTGAAGACCGCACTGCACACAGACATCACAGACACCTGCACACCTCTCATGCATTACACTTCACTTAAAATAATTTTCACTCACACACACATCACACTCACCATCTCCAGGCAAAAGCACCTCCATTTCACCAATGATGAATTAAGTACCATGGTGGACAAAATCATCAAGGTAGAGCAACAGCTTTTCGGGGCATAAGTCCAGCAAACGTCCTTGGCAAAGAAGATGGAGTTATGGCGGAGGATCATCGACAAGGTGAACTCAGTAGGAAGCCATCCACGCACAAGGAGGGACATACAGAAGAGGTGGAATGACCTGAGGGGGAAGGTCCGGTCCATGGCATCCAGACACCAAATCGCCCTCATGAAGATTGGCGGTGGTAGAAGGTCTTGGCGATCCTGCATCCTTAGGGACTCAGTGGAATCCCCAGAGGACTGGACACTGGTAAGTCACCTATAATCCCCTTGTATTAAGTATACCTGTAATGCAAGCATCCCCATCCCCTGCATGCCCACCCTACCCCACTAACACCAATCCCAAAGTCTACACTCCCTAATGCACCTAATGTATGTACAGCATGAAGCACTACAACTCCCACAATGCATCACCCTTTAGCCACCTAACAATGTACATTCCCCTCTTATAACTACACCTGAGTACTGAAGCATGACATATAGCACTTACCTAGAAGTCCCTGTAAAGTACATCATGTAGATGTGAATAACAATCTCTGTTATCCACAGGTGCCACTGAGAATGTCATCAGTCAGCCAGTGCCACGTAGAACCAGTCCTCCACCAGATGAGGACCCCAGTAATGACAGCTACACAGGATGTCTGGAACTGGAAGACCTACCTGGCCCATCTGGTCTCGCTGGGCAGTCCACCTCCACTAGCCTCACCCAGGACAACCTCAGCCACCACAACAGCTGTCGACCAACACCCCCAAACCAGTGTATCCAGGCCACGTCAATCCATAGAGTGCCCACCTGTACAGGGACCTGAGTCAGCACCAACCACACCAGACGATGAAGGTCTGGTGTAAGTAGAAGTGGGCATACTGTGCCGGAGACACAGGCACAGGGGCTAGGGCCAGTGGGAGGGCATCTAGAGGCCACAGAGTGGGGCAACCCAGAGAGCCACATGCCCATGAGGCAATAGCACAAGTCCTGGGAACATACAATCAATCCCAGGACAGGATGGGCCAGAATTCAGACATGTTGGGGGAAAACCAGAGGCTGCAGAGACAGTACCACCAGGAGGCCACACAGGAGTATCATGTCCTCAATGCCACCATGCTCCATGAAAGGCCTGATGCAGGAGCTCATCACAGTCCTGCGTGAGTCCTCCACCCACCACCAGGCCCCTTCCACTTCACTACTGACCATCTCTCTACATCTGCTGCAGCTAGTGGGATGGTGACCATGCCTGAGGACTCACAAGCCACTAATGGGCCACCCTCTGTAGCTGAGGAACCCCCACACAAATGTGGACGCAGAGCCAGACATCATACAGGGACTGAAGGCAAGACCAACCCCACTGCCAGGAAAGGAGCCTCTTCAGAACTGTCTCCCTTGTGTGCCACTGTGGCACCTTGTTGACTCTCTACTGCCACAGCCCCATTTTCAAATGCCACTTGGATACTGGACCTGTGCTACCTACTGCTTGGCTTAACAGACTGATGTTTTCGAACACCATGGTCACACTTCTTTGTTATTCACAATAATACACTTACACACAAGTTATGGTGTTTTGTGTTTAATTATTGAAATAGTGCAACAAAATTGTGACATGTTAAAGCAAGTGACTACACAGTGAAGATATGAATGTATCATCCTGACATCTGGTTGTCTGCTGCAAAGTCAGTGCCCACACATCCCTGGGTCTTCAGGTAGCAGAGAGGGAAGAGTAGTCAAAAGACCATGCACGGCACTTCTGCCTTAGATAGCAAAGATGGTACAACGCATATCAACAGCACAGTTGTCAATAGTATGTACCTGTAAATTATGATGGTTAAACCGATTACAAAGTAGATTTACACATAGATAGACAATCCGATGCTATTGAGCACATGACCTCAATCCTGTTCAGGTAATATGAGATAAGACTATCAATGCATTTTACAGTAATGAGCTGAGTAATACACACTCATTGCAGTCGTACTACACAACTCACACCTTTGGATGCCAAGTATATACATCAATTGAAGATACAATAAGCTGCAACCTATGCACATGATCATATGATATCAGAATATAGTAGTCCCAGATGTGTAAATAAGTAGATAGGATGTCTGAAGTATATGCAACACAGACAGATTAACTAGATTACATCACAGTGGGACTGCTTACCTTTCTTGTATACACTCATCTGATACCCAAATGAGACCAAAACCTACTCATATCAGAGATGGATAGCAATGTACACCCAACCTTTACTCCAACATGAGACATGGTATATGTATAGATGTACTTACCAGAATGTTAGCTGAAGTACTGCTGGATGAGCTGTGTCCTTGTAACTACATCTTCCTCATTCCCATCTTGTTCACTCAGATTTTCGTCTCTTCTGCCACCGGATTGTCCCTAACTCTTTCCTCCTCCAGCAATAGCATATTCCTCCTTAGTGCCAGATTGAGGAGCATGCAGCAGGCCACCACAATCTGGCACACCTTCTGTGGTGAGTACTGCAGGTAACCCCCAGAGATGTGCAGACATCTGAACGTTGCCTTCAACAGACTGAATGTCCTTTCTATCAACCTTCTTGTCCTACCTTGACACTCATTGTACTGTTCTTCAGCCCTGACCCTTGGATTCCTCAACGGTGTCAGTAGCCAGGAGAAACCAGAATAATCTAAATCACCTGTGGATAGAGGAAACAAACATTTATAACCCAATATGTTACATACAAACTGAGTAGGAAGGATGGGGTAACAGTAATTTCACAAACACTCATCATACTCACCGATAAGGTAGGCTCTTACTCTTTGTAGAAGCACCATCAATCATGGGACACTGCTATTCCTGAAGATGTAGGAATCACGTACAGACCCAGGAAACTTTTCAGTCACCTGGGAGATGTACTGGTCTGCTAAGCAGACCATCTGCGCATTAATACAGTGAAAGCTCCTACAGTTTCTATAAACTTGCTCATTATCCCTTATTGGTATTAATATGCAATGTGGGTCCAATCAATAGCCCCAATCACACGAGGAATACGTCCCATTGCATTGCATTCAGCCTTCACACTGGCTAAATCTACACTAAGGGAAAATGTAATGTAGCTTTCCACATGTTTTAGTAAAGCAGACAAGACATTCCTCAACAAATTGCTGAACATTGGTTGAGGCATACCTGTTGCCATTCCCACTACCCCCTGGAATGAGCCAGAGGCCAAGAAGTGGGGGACCGATAGCACCTGCACAGTTGGAGGAATGGCTGTAGGTTGTTGAACAGTCGGCAGCAGATCACACTCCAACTGGGTACACAGGTCCCTGATTGTAGCACAGTTCAGACGATAGTTGGAGATTATGTGGTGTTCTTCCATCGTAGCTAAGTCAACCAGGGGCCGGTACACAGGTGCATGTCTCACCCTCCACAAAGGTCGGTACCTACACATGGCAAACAACACAAGAGTGACAACGATTACACTTCAAGCATCCTACTTCATTGTCACAAATGGAGGATGAACATCACATCTACTTTCCACTTTTTGCATACAAAGCAGACTTCTAAGTGCAGAGCTGTTATAATACGTATGTATTTTGCACATACATCTGGGTTTTACATAGGAATACATCAGAAAGATGGTTGTCTGTCTATGCTATTGTACAGTCACCACCATTATGTTTGTTTTTTTGTAATCTGTCATAATGTTATAGTGTCAAAGTAAATACTGCCTGATTGTTTTGTAAACAGTCTTAGACCGTAACTTATTTCATGTCCATAATAAAAATGATTAGTGACGCTTTTTTGTTATGTTTTAATAACAGTAACAGTGTAAAATGGCTGCTGCATGTCCTGCATGCAGGGGACAAATGACAGTGAGCGCATTCTGCCGGCATATGCCGTCATGGCAGTAACCGCCATACATGTCCTCATTGGCTAACATTGATGTCTATGGCATACAGGGACCAATGACGATTACTGCTGGCAGTGACGCTGCAGACTGCTATGGCCTTAACTGCCATTTTCTACAGTGTATCTCACTTGACTCCTGACTCTCTAGCCATCAAAACCTCCACTGAGTGTGCTGCTGTGTCGTGTTCCTGGGAGCCAAGATGGCGCGTGTTACAGGGTGTAGGGGCCTGCCTTCACTACGGAAGAACTCCAGAAACTTGTGGATGGGTTCCTACCCCTGCAAACAAAGCTGTATGGGGCTCCAGAGCAGCAGGTAGGGTAGGTCGCATTATGGTATATTTGTTGCTACATGGGTATGTAAGAGTGTTAGAATGTGTATGCAGGATATTCCAGTGGAGGTTGTAGCTTCGTAAATGACTGCTGGGGATGTTGTGCAAGTGTTGAGTCATGTACGATCATGATATATTAACAGTTTGTAGGCCTAAGAATGTAGTAGGTTGTTGGGTCTACATAAATGTGCCTTTCCTTCTGTGTCTCCCATGCAGGTCAGCTCCCATCAAAAGAAAGGGTTGTGGAAAGCCATCGCCAAGGAAGTGCGAACCCTGGGGGTCCATACCCAGTCCATACCCTGGGGAGTGCCAAGCCATAGTCTCTCAAGTGGGTTGTTTGCCCACTGCTTGCTCCTGGGGAGTGCAAGGCCACAGTCTCTCTAGTGGGTGGTTTTCCCACTGTTTCGTCCAGGGGAGTGCAAAGCCACAGTCTCTCAAGTGGATGCCTTCTTCCACTTCTCACCTGGATGTCACACCTACAGTTGTTGCAGGGGCCAGGACGCAGTACAGCCCATGTAGTCACGACTACACACTGCTCGCCGGCGGTGATGGCCGCTCAGTGGTGGCAGTTGCGGGGCTGGCAACGATGCTGTCAGTGGTGGGGGGAGGCTCCAGCCCTTCCCCTGCAGCCTTGGACGGCTGCCCACTGGGTCTGCTGCTGCTGGCAGTGGTGTTGCTGGCATTGGTGCAGGTGGCGGTGCAGGTGGTGGTGTTGGTGGTGGTGCAGGTGGCGGTGCTGTCAATAGTGGGGGGAGGCTCCAGCCCTTCCCCTGCAGCCTCGGACGGCTGTGCACTGGGACTGCTGTTGCTGGCAGTGGTGCTGCTGGCAGTGGTGCAGGGGGCGGTGCAGGTGGCGGTGCAGGTGGCGGTGCTGGTGGCGGTGCTGGTGGCGGTGCTGGTGGCAGTGCAGGTGGCGGTTCTGTCAGTGGTGGAGGGAGGCTCCAGCCCTTCCCCTGCAGCCTTGGACGGCTGCCCACTGGGGCTGCTGCTGGTGGCAGTGGTGCAGGTGCAGGTGGCGGTGCTGGCGGCTGTGCAGGTGGCAGTGCTATCAGTGGTGGGGGGAGGCTCCAGCCCTTCCCCTGCAGCCTCGGACGGCTGAAGTGCCATGGCTGGTGTTGTATGCCCAGATGCTGCTCCAGCCCCAGGCACCAGATCCATCCTGCCTGCAGCGTCTGTTCGTTTTACATTGGCCTTGGCAGCTGTTGTTCCCTTCCTGCCCTTGGCAGCTGGTGGCGCCTCCTTGCTTCTGCCAGCTGGTGTTCCCTTCCTGTCCTTGCTAGCTGGTGGTGCCTCCTTGCTGCTGCCAGCTGGTGGTGCCTCCTTGCCATTGCTAGCTGGTGGTGCCTCCTTGACCTTGCTAGATGGTGGTGCCTCCTTGCCCTTGCTGGCTTGTGTTCCCTTCCTGCCCTTGCTAGCTGCTGGCCCCTTCTTGCCCTTGGAAGGTGGTGCAGGCACACTGGCAGTGCTGACGGGTGCCTCCTTGGAGCCTCTCACACATGCAGTAGCTGCAGAAACTGCAGTGGCCGTGGACTGGGTGGCTGAGGTGCTGGCCTGGGTTCTGCCCACCCTGGCTGGTGTTGTTTGCCCAGATGCTGCTCCAGCCCCAGGCACCAGATCCATCCTGCCTGCAGCGTCTGTTCCTTTTACATTGGTCTTGGCAGCTGTTGTTCCCTTTCTGCCCTTGGCAGCTGGTAGTGCCTCCTTGCTTCTGCCAGCTGGTGTTCCCTTCCTGCCCTTGCTAGCTGGTGGTGCCTCCTTGCTGCTGCCAGCTGGTGGTGCCTCCTTGCCCTTGCTGGCTTGTGTTCCCTTCCTGCCCTTGCTAGCTGGCGGCCCCTTCTTGCCCTTGGCAGGTGGTGCAGGCACACTGGCAGTGCTGACTGGTGCCTCCTTGGAGCCTCTCACACATGCAGTAGCTGCAGAAACTGCAGTGGCCATGGACTGGGTGGCTGAGGTGCTGGCCTGGGTTCTGCCCACCCTGGCTGGTGTTGTTTGCCCAGATGCTGCTCCAGCCCCAGGCACCAGATCCATCCTGCCTGCAGCGTCTATTCCTTTTACATTGGTCTTGGCAGCTGTTGTTCCCTTTCCTGCCCTTGGCAGCTGGTGGTGCCTCCTTGCTTCTGCCAGCTGGTGTTCCCTTCCTGCCCTTGCTAGCTGGTAGTGCCTCCTTGGTGCTGCCAGCTGGTGGTGCCTCCTTGCCTTGTTAGCTGGTGGTGCCTCCTTGCCCTTGCTAGATGGTGGTGCCTCCTTGCCCTTGCTGGCTGGTGTTCCCTTCATGCCCTTGCTAGCTGGTGGCCCCTTCTTGCCATTGGCAGGTGGTGCAGGCACACTGGCAGTGCTGACGGGTGCCTCCTTGGAGCCTCTCACACATGCAGTAGATGCAGAAACTGCAGTGGCCGTGGACTGGGTGGCTGAGGTGCTGGCCTGGGTTCTGCCCACCCTGGCTGGTGTTGTTTGCCCAGATGCTGCTCCAGCCCCAGGCACCAGATCCATCCTGCCTGCAGGGTCTGTTCATTTTACATTGGTCTTGGCAGCTGTTGTTCCCTTCCTGCCCTTGGCAGCTGGTGGTGCCTCCTTGCTTCTGCCAGCTGGTGTTCCCTTCCTGCCCTTGCTAGCTGGTAGTGCCTCCTTGCTGCTGCCAGCTGGTGGTGCCTCCTTGCCCTTGCTAGCTGGTGGTGCCTCCTTGCCCTTGCTGGCTGGTGGTGCCTCCTTGCCCTTGCTGGCTGGTGTTCCCTTCATGCCCTTGCTAGCTGGTGGCCCCTTCTTGCCCTTGGCAGGTGGTGCAGGCACACTGGCAGTGCTGACGGGTGCCTCCTTGGAGCCTCTCACACATGCAGTAGCTGCAGAAACTGCAGTGGCCGTGGACTGGGTGGCTGAGGTGCTGGCCTGGGTTCTGCCCACCCTGGCTGGTGTTGTTTGCCTAGATGCTGCTCCAGCCCCAGGCACCAGATCCATCCTGCCTGCAGCGTCTGTTCCTTTTACATTGGTCTTGGCAGCTGTTGTTCCCTTCCTGCCCTTGGCAGCTGGTGGTGCCTCCTTGCTTCTGCCAGCTGGTGTTCCCTTCCTGCCCTTGCTAGCTGGTAGTGCCTCCTTGCTGCTGCCAGCTGGTGGTGCCTCCTTGCCCTTGCTAGCTGGTGGTGCCTCCTTGCCCTTGCTGGCTGGTGGTGCCTCCTTCCCCTTGCTGGCTGGTGTTCCCTTCCTGCCCTTGCTAGCTGGTAGTGCCTCCTTGCTGCTGCCAGCTGGTGGTGCCTCCTTGCCCTTGCTAGATGGTGGTGCCTCCTTGCCCTTGTTGGCTGGTGTTCCCTTCATGCCCTTGCTAGCTGGTGGCCCCTTCTTGCCCTTGGCAGGTAGTGCAGGCACACTGGCAGTGCTGACGGGTGCCTCCTTGGAGCCTCTCACACATGCAGGAGCTGCAGAAACTGCAGTGGCCGTCGACTGGGTGGCTGAGGTGCTGGCCTGGGTTCTGCCCACCCTGGCTGGTGTTGTTTGCCCAGATGCTGCTCCAGCCCCAGGCACCAGATCCATCCTGCCTGCAGCGTCGTTCCTTTTACATTGGTCTTGGCAGCTGTTGTTCCCTTCCTGCCCTTGGCAGCTGGTGGTGCCTCCTTGCTTCTGCCAGCTGGTGTTCCCTTCCTGCCCTTGCTAGCTGGTAGTGCCTCCTTGCTGCTGCCAGCTGGTGGTGCCTCCTTGCCCTTGCTAGCTGGTGGTGCCTCCTTGCCCTTGCTGGCTGGTGGTGCCTCCTTCCCCTTGCTGGCTGGTGTTCCCTTCCTGCCCTTGCTAGCTGGCAGCCCCTTCTTGCCCTTGGAAGGTGGTGCAGGCACACTGGCAGTGCTGACGGTGCCTCCTTGGAGCCTCTCACACATGCAGTAGCTGCAGAAACTACAGTGGCCGTGGACTGGGTGGCTGAGGTGCTGGCCTGGGTTCTGCCCATCCTGGCCCGAAGTGAAGGACGGGGGAGGGGCAGGGAATAGGTTAAGGGTGGAGAGGAAAAGCCTTTTAGGGAGGCTGGAAGAGGGTGAAGGTTTGGGAGTGGAGGAAGAGGGAGTGGTTGTAGGAGGTGTCTGTCTGCTGTGTTTGGGTACAGGTGCATGGGCTGGATGCTATTGTGAGGTGGATGGCTGCTGGGTGTCTGAGTGCTTGCGTTTATGTACCTTGGGAGGAAGGGGCACAGTCACAGTGGGAGAGGACACAGGGGACATGTGCATGGATGTGGGGGTGGTGACTGACAGTAAGGGGCGTGTAGTGGTAGGCGTGCTGGTGATGGAGGTAGTGGATGAGGATGTAGTGCATGCAGGTGTGAGTGGAAACACTACTGGGAGGGAGGTGGGCGAGGAGGAGGAGGGGGACACAGTGGAGGCAGTGGATGTTGGTGTGTCTGTATCTGGATGGTGCTTGTGTGAGTGCCTGTGGGGTGAAGTGTGGCGCCTGTGTTTGCCTAAGCCATTTCTGTGTGTTGATTTGGGTTCATGCAGGTCTGAGGGTGTGCTTGGGATAGGCTGGGGTTGAGGGGAATGGGATTGGGTAGAGGGAGTTGGAGGTGGGAGGCTAGAGACAGGGAGAATGACTGCCATCAGTGAGTTGGCCAGAGCCTGGAATGATCTCTGTTGGGCCGCCACGCCAGAAGGAATGCCCTCCAGGAATGCATTTGTTTGTTGCAAATGCCCTGCTAGACCCTGGATGGCATTCAGTATGATTGACTGCCCAACAGAGAGGGATCTCAGGAGGTCAATAGCCTCCTCACTGAGGGCAGCAGGGCTGACTGGGGCAGGGCCTGCGGTGCCTGGGGCGAAGGAGATGCCCACCCTCCTGGGTGATCGGGCATGGGAAACTCACTGAGGGGCTGCTGGGAGGGTGGTGCTGGTACTGGGGATGGCGGCTGTACCTGTAGTTGGGGTCAACACAGAGGTGTCTGCCACCACCAGAGAGCTTCCATCGGAGGAGGTGTTGCTGTCAGAACTGTCCCCTCCTGTTTTCGACGTGGTACTCTCCTCGCCCTCTGTCCCACTGGTGCCCTCACCGCCGGTGGATTCGGCCTCAAAGCCCATCTGTGATGCAGCTCCCTCCGTCGCCGGTGCCTCTGCTCCTTCGCCAGATGATGCTAATGCACTCAAGGACAGGGTGACAAAACATAAAGGGTGGGGAAGAGACAGAGGATTCACTTGGTCAATGCCAGCAACAACACTACCGTTGGCGTACACAACTCACAGGGAACAGCCCTATGCACTAGCCCATGCAATACCAGTTACAATGCTAGTCACCAGGCCATGGGGTACAATGCCTAACGCCATTAGCTGCACACCGGAAACCCACAGGACCCTGCCCAGTAGTAGATGCCCACTAGCATTATTGCGGTTGGAGTGCATCTGAGCCTGCCCATCAGGGAACCTACCCTTCCATGTTCGTCCTGTCCTAGGGACACCCACAGACCCATATCCCCCACCCAGGTAACACCTCACAGCGCGCAACTTCATGATTCTGAATCTGTACTCACCCCCTTGTGGCTGCTGTGATGCCTTCAAGCGCCCATCCAACTCTGGATAGGCCACCGCCAGGATGCGGAACATCAGGGGGGTCAGGGTATGACGGGCACCCCTTCCTCCTTGGGAGGCCATCCCCAGCTAGGCCTCCCCCGTCTTCCTTGCCCAGCGGCACAGGTCCTCCCACCATTTTCGACAGTGGGTGCTCTGCCTGTCAAAGACCCTCAGGGTCCGCACCTCCTTGGGGATGTCACGCCAAATACCCTTTTTCTGATGGGCACAGACCTGCAGAAAAAGATACATAAGAAAAGGTAATAGTCATACCGTCTGGACTGTTACACTCATGGCCCACCATTTCCCTCCCATCCCCTTACGCACAGACAATGCCCACCAAACATGCAGCACTCTGCCCGAGACCCCTCAGCCCCCCTACATACACGAGGCTTACACACACAGCACTCCATACATTTATGCCCCATGCATCGTGCTCACAGTGTACTCACCTGTTTGTCTGGAGAACCATAAAGTAAAGGGTACTGGGGTAGGACCCCATCCACTAGTCTCTACAACTCCTCCGAAGTGAAGGCCGGGGCCGTTTCCCCAGACACTCGAGCCATGGTCGCTTCCAGACACAGGTCACAGCAGCACTTGCAGTGTAGATCCTCTCCTGTTGAAGGTCAGGTAGCAAGTGAGTGAACAGATAGAAAATGGCGGTCACGTCCGCGGCGATGCGTACCGTCACCGCCGGCGTACATCACTATTGGCTCCTGGAACCCTTAGGCCCCAATGATAACCAATGATGTGTTGTACGGCGGCAGAATTACCTCATTTCCACTTGTCCCTCCACACAGGCCAGACGGCCACCATTTCGGGGGGAACAGGCCATTGCACCTAACTGCGTCACAGCAGACATAGGCACATCAACGGACCTACACGTTCACATACTGTTTCTGTAACAAAATGCAAGGCATATTAATCTGAGGATATGTTTGAACATGACCATCTGCTCACCGTTTTTCACCCTAGAGTTCAACCGGTGAGGATGAATAGGAGATGAGAAATACCCCCGTGTACAGACCCCTGGTGGACCTGGCGACAATGGAGGACAGGCACATTATCCTAACTTACAGACTTGATAGGGCCACAATCCATCAGTGGTGTGCCCAATTGGAGCCAGACCTGATCTCAGCTATCTGCCACCCCACTGGTATCCCCCTTCTTGTGCAGGTCCTGTAAGTGCTCCATTTCTTGGTAAGTGGGTCCTTCCAAGCGACAGTGGCCATGGCAGCAGGGATGTCAGAGCCTGTGTTCTCAAATGTGCTGACCAGAGTGTTTTCTGCCCTGATGAAACACATGCGCAGCTACATTGTATTCCCCAGGTGGAGGATTTGGCCACAGTGAAGGCTGACTTCTATGCAATGGGACATATGCCCAACATCATTTGTGCTATTGATGGTACACATATTGCCTTTGTCCTCTCCCCCGGAGAAATGAACAGGTGTTCAGAAATCAAAAGAGCTTTCACTCTCTGAATGTGCAGATTGTGTGCCTGGCGGACCAGTACATCTCCCATGTCAATGCAAAGTATCCTGGGTCTGTGCATGATGCCTTTATTTTGAGGAACAGCAGCATTCCATATGTGATGTCTCAACTCCAGAGGCACAGGCTGTGGCTAATAGGTGAGCCTATGGTCCCCACCCAGTGTCTGTTGGTATATGGGTGTGGGTTTGGCCCTAAGGGTGAGTGTCTGACTAACAGGTATCCCTCGATATTTACAGGTGACACTGGTAACCGCAACCTCTCGTGGCTACTGACACCAGAGAGAAATGCCAGGACAAGGGCAGAGGAACATTACAATGAGGCACGTGGGCGAACAAGGAGGATCATTGAGCGCACCTTTGGCCTCCTGAAGGCCAGATTCCGGTGCCTCCATCTGACAGGTGGATCCCTGTGCTACTCACCCAAGAAGCTGTGCCAGATCATCGTTGCATGTTTCACAATCTGGCCTTGAGACAGGTGCCTTTTCTGCAGGAGGATTATGCTGGAGATGGCCGTGTGGCAGCGGTGGAGCCTGTGGACAGTGACGAAGAGGAGGCAGAGGAAGAGGATGTGGACAACAGAACAACTATAATTCAACAGTACTTCCAGTGACACACAGGTAAGACACTGTAACTTCACCTTCCATTGCAATTTTGTGTTGGACATTGTACATGGTAGCCTGATTTTCCATATTCTATGGTCACTTACTGTACCCTTTGGCATCTCTATTTTCATATAGCTGTGCCTCACTCTGGCTCCTGGTGTGTTCACTGCTGCCCACTATAGGTCATATACCTATGTATATATAACTGTACATTTGAACTGCAATATTTACAGCTTGTTAAACTAATACATATTTCAATCAATTGACAGAATCCATACTTGTATTAGTTCCAAGGGTATCATTTTATGTGATAATAAGTGTAGTGGGTATTGCAATGGGCTGGGTTGATGATGGAGGAATGTCCAGGATAGGGCATAGGGAGTGGGGCAATGGCAGTTCAAGGCAGACAGGGTTACAGAGTGGGACACAAGGGTGACATTCAGGGGAGTCTCATTCCTGGCGGGGGTCTTGGCAATGATCTCTGGCTTCTGCCTGGATCGCAGGGACATTTCGCGTGGTGGTTCTCCATCTGCAGGGGGGAGGGTGCTAGTGGCCTGTTGTTCCTGTGGCGGGGCCTCCCGCCCACTGGCATCAGCGGAGGTGGAGGGCTGTTCATCTGTGTGGCTTGTATCAGGGGCCCGTTGGTGTGCCACTGCCTTCCTCATGGTGTTGGCCATGTCTGCCAGCACCCCTGCAATGGTGACCAGGGTGGTGTGGATGTCCCTCAGGTCCTCCCTGATCCCCAGGTACTGTCCCTCCTGCAGCCGCTGGGTCTCCTGCAACTTGGCCAGTATCTGGCCCATGGTCTCCTGGGAATGGTGGTATGCTCCCAGGATGTTGGTGAGTGCCTCGTGGAGAGTTGGTTCCCTGGGCCAGTCCTCCCCTGTCGCACAGCATTCCTCCCAGCGTCACTGTTGTCCTGTGCCTCTGTCCCCTGAACCGTGTGCCCACAGCCACTGACCCCAGGTCCCTGATCGTCCTGTGTTTGTGGGGTTGCCTGGGGTCCCTGTAGTGGTGGACACACTGATGAGTGACGTGTCCTGAGAACAGAGGGATGGGCCTGCTTGGTGGGTGCTGTGCTGGTGTTTCCTGAGGGGGGAGATTGTGTGGTGGTATGGGAATGTGCCTGGGTCACCGACTGTCCAGAGGTCCCTGATGGGCCAGGTTGGTCATCCTGATCAAGGCGTGCAGAGCTGCTGTCATCACTGTGGGCCTCTTCGGGGGGTGGATGTTGCTGGCACCTCCCCTCTGGTGACGTTGTATGGGGGTCCTGTGGGGATGTAAATGCAGTGTTATTGTTACTGCGTGTTACATCTTGTGCATGGGTATGTTTCCCTCTATGGTTGTTATTACCAAGGCAGCTTTGGCTTGTGTGAGATGTGATTTGGTTGGCTAAGTTATTGTCACTAGTGTGCATGCTGTGGTGATGGGTTCCATGCAGGTCTGTAAGTGGTGTCCATGCATTGGTGTTGCATGCAGGGCTTGGTATTGGGATGGGTGGGTTGTGATGGTGGGGTATATGTGAGGTGGTTGAGTGATGGGGGTGACGGTAGGGGTGGGAGTTTGTGACAAATGCAGGTAGGGGGGTGGTGAAAGTAGTAAAGATTTGACTTACCAGAGTCCAGTCCTCCCGCTACTCCTGCCAGGCCGTCAGGATGCATGATCGCCAAGACTTGCTCCTCCCATGTTGTGGGGGGGGTCCACCGCCAGTCCTCTGTACAGCTATCTGGTGTCTTGCTACCACAGAACGCACCTTCCCCTGTAGTTCGTTCCACCTCTTCCTGATGTCATCCCTTGTTCTGAGGTGCTGTCCCACAGCATTGACCCTGTCCACGACTCTCCGCCATAGCTCCATCTTCCTAGCAATGGACGTCTGCTACACCTGTGATCCGAATAGCTGTGGCTCTTCCTGGATGATTTCCTCTACCATGACCCTTATCACCTCCTCTGAGAACCTGGGGTGTCTTTGTGGTGCCATGGGAGTAGTGTGAGTGGTGTGTGTGAGTGTGTGTGGGGTGATGTGTTGGTGTGTGTGCTGTGAGGTGCATGGATGGTGTATGGATGATGGTGTTCTGTGGCTCTGATTCTGTGGGTGCTCTTGGTGTGTCTCTTTCTCTCTGTTGTAACTTGTTTGAAGTGGTAAAGGGTTGTGGGTAATGTGTTTCTGTGTTTTAAAGTGGTGTGTGTGTGTGTTTGTCAGGTGTATGTAGTTTGAATTGTCCAATGTGGTGTTGTTTTGTATGTGTGTGTATATTTTAAGCGCGGCAATATGTACCACCAATGGTTTACTGCGGTTGAATGTCCGCTGCGGTGATTCGTGGGTCATAATGCTGTGAGCGTATTTCTGTTGGTGTAATGGTGTGGGTTTTGCTACCGCCAGTTTATCATTGACCTTTGGTGTGGCGGACTTGTGTGTGTGTCTGTATAGTGCCAGATTTCTATGTGTGTGTCATAATACGCGTAGCGGTATACCGCCGTGGTTGCGGTGTGTTGTCGGCAGTCGGCATGGCGGTAAGTGGCACTTACAGCCAATGTCATAAGGAGGGCCTCAGTCCTCTGCTTACACAAAGGGCTGTTGTGAGTCCGGAGTCAGGTCAGGAAGGGCAGGGACACAGAGCACTTCAAAGACATATCTTTAAAGGCACAACTGGGTATAGGTAATGGATCTCTGATACCACCATTTCGGTACACTTTTGGACCTATGGATACTCTGCCAGGAAGAAGAACTTCTGTGCTGCTGAAGGACTGTTACTCGGATGGATTGCATCTCTGCTAGACTCCTGCTTCACTGTGCTGACCTGCTGCCTGCTGCCCTCTTGCCTGGGAGTGAGAAAGAAAGGACCTGCATCTCTCCAGCCCAGAACCCAGAGTGACTTCAAGGGCTAATTTGCTGGCCTCCTGATTTGAATCATCAGGGACATAAAATACTTTCAACCAAAATGCCCCTGCACCTGGCCATATTTGAGTCTGCCTTGCTAAGTGTTGCCACCCTAGTCCTGGACCCTTGAAAGTGGGCCTAAGGTGTTTGTTCCAGCAGAACAGAGGCATCTTCTGCTGCAGCAGCAGAACTGAGCCATTGCTGGTGCTGCTTCATGGAGGAGAACCAACACACCACCGCTCTTGGGTGGGTCGGAACCCACACAACAGACTCACACTGTTGCTGCACCTTGCATCTTGGGAACCAATGCATTGCTTACAGAACTGCTGCTGTGTGACACTTTCCTGGAGTATGTCCTCACATTCTTAGTTGATAGCAGAGCCAACAACAACGCTACAGCTCTGCATCACAGTCTCTGTGCTTATTGGAGCTGTGCAGTGCATCCCTGACACCAGCCTTTTCATTGCAAGCCCCGCTGATGGGATCCTTGACGACAATGCAATAGAACCTCATGCTACAGCCTCACCACACCTCAGGACCAGCTCGTAAAGCAGCATTGTTTCTGATCCACGCATAGCTGCCCGACCAGGATTTAAGATACTTTATTTCAGCTGGCCTAATTGAATCCCCGTAGCTGTCACACACTCCATCCAAGTCAACCTGAAATGTTCACTTTGTCCCAGTGCTGAGTGACCAGATATCTCTAGTAGGTGCTTCTTGCTTCTAAGCGCTATTTTACAGTTCATTGCTTAAAAATTCATAACTCAAGTTCTACTTATTGGATTTTTATCGTTTTGGTCTTGTTCTGTTGATGAGATTAAGTTGTGTTTTTCTGACGTGATGTGGGATCCTTTTTTTGTGTGATGTTTTCATTGTGTTACTGTTACAAGTGTTGCACAAATGTTTTGCACATTGCATTCAAGTTAAATCTGACTGCTCTGTGCCAAGCTACTACAGAGTGAGGTTAATTTAGGGGTTTCTTGTGCCTTACCCTGACATGAATTGTGGTTGCTGTTTGACCATGGCTCACACCCCAGTTAGCCAACAACCTAATTTCTCACAGTCATCAGTATTTGGTAATAGTTGCAGGAAATGTGTAGCTTGCGTTGCAGTACTCCCTAAGAACATTAATAAATTCCAATAACGCCTGATTTCCATTCTTGTCAAATTTGGCACAAATGAGTTGTCAAGAAATATATAACTGCAAGAAATATATAACTAAATATGTAGAAGATGCAGCTGGGTATGTTCCACATTTCAGATGCTGTCAGATGTACCTCAGCCAAAATATATTTTAAATATAAAGTTGGCACTGGTGTACCAACACCATGTGGAATATGTATAATTAGTTATTGGTGTATGTCAGAGATTTTATTACAAACATATTCTTTGTTTATTTAAAAAACTGTAATAAAACATATATGTTCATTATAAAGGGAACATTTATCAACTAGATACTATCAACAATTATTTTTTTGATTTACATCCAAACTCTCATGCATATAAAAACTTTCTATTTAATTTGAGACACACAGTCTGCAATTATACTATATAAATCATTCACAAAAGAAACACATATCCTATAGCATGAAATATATACTAAAACAAAAGACAAGGCAGAGTGTCAGCAACATTGTTTTGGTGGCGTAATTTTCTGAAAGCCTTCTGTAGGTCATCTCTTTCCTCATGTAATCATGTATCTATCATTACAATATTCGATACTCAAGATGTTCTGCAAGGCAGACTCCAGAATTCTGTGTTTAGGGTCCTCAATCTGTAGTCTAGTCCATAAATTTCACAAACGTAGGTTATATATGTAGGCTATAGGTAGCATACATGTAGCATCCAGGATCAACAAGCAATCTTGAGAGTCCACTCGCAACATAAAATCCCAACTTGACCCTTTTCTAAAAATGAAGTCAAGATTTAATTTGATACTAATTTTTTATAATAATAACTATTTGTTAGTTAACTATTCATTGATGAGCAGCATAATCAACTGTGTTTTAAAAGCCTGAATCTAATTTCTTCTTTGAAGGCCATATAGAAGCCGTTCTGTTATGCCTTACTTTTATAAATGGGGTCTCTGGTTGGCTGTGGTTTGCACCCTGTTCAAGTATGGACTTTCACTCTTGTCAGGGTAAGGGAGTCACACAGCTAAGCTAGCCCCTACTTACCCCCATTGTAGCCTGGCATGAGCAGCCTGGCTAATCTCAGAGACAATGTGTAAAGTATTTGTCCACACAGATACACACATACATACACACACACACACACACACACACACACACACACACACACACACACACACACACACACACACACACACACACAGTAACACAGTGAAAACACTACAAAAGGACTCCACACCAGTTTAGAACAATAGCCAATATGTATCTGAGTAAAACAAGACCAAAACAACAAAAGTCCAACATGCACAAGTAAAGATATCACTTTTTAAAAGTTTAAATGAGCCTTAATCCATAGTAATCAACGGTTGTATCTTTTTAGCACAAAGTACCTGGGATGCGTCAAAAACAAAGAGGTGAGGCGTCAGAAAAGCAAAGCAACGCATCGGTTCCTTACTGTGCAGTGGAGGAGATGAGTTGATTCTTTCCTCACAGGTGAGATGATGTGTCAGTTCCTTACTGGCAGGGGAGGTGATCAATTGATTTTTTTCTGCGCAGGAAAGGCGACGTGTCACTTTCCGGACACTGAGCCTCAGTTCCTCCCTGCGGTGTGGGGTTGATGAAAAATTGGCACCTAGGGTTGGTGTGTGGAAAATCCAGATGCACTGTGTTGATGGGACTGCTGTGAAATAGGCGCTGCGTCATTTCTACAGCCGTGAGACAGGCGCTGCATCAGTCCTCCAGCCTCAGGGCAAGAGCTGCATTAATTCTTCAGCCGCAAGACAGTTTCTTCCAGTGGGGCACATTGATGCATGGATTTTCTCCTTCAGATTACCAGCTTGCACTTCCAGGGGCCCAGGGACTACAGTTGGCACCACTTGGCAAGTCAGCAGTCTCAGTGGAAGCCCAGGCAGTGGCAGATGAAGCCGGTGATGCCCCTGAGACTTCTTAATAGGAGGCAAGCTCAGTCCAAGCCCTTAGAGAACTTTGAAAGCAGGATGTAGAAAGCCAAGTCTAGTCCTTTCCCTCCCAGGGCAGAACCAGCAGGCCAGCACAACAAAGCTACAGGCAGAGCAGCAGTCCCTCCCTCAGCATCCAGCTCTTCTTCCTGGCAGAATTTCCTCAGTCCAGGAGGATTCTAACTATGTGGTGTCAGAGGTTCAATACTTATACCCAGTTCTGTCTTTGAAGTTGGCAAACTTCAAAGAGAAGTCCTTGTAGTGCACAAGAAAATGCCTTTCCCTGTCCTGGCCCCAGGCACAATCTAGGGCAGAGGTCTTCAATCTGGGGATCACGACCCCCAGGGGGGGCCATGGAGTCCTGGAAAGGGGGTCATGCATTCCCCCAGCTGATTGTTAAAATTCCTCAGGTGAACTTTGATTTATTGAGTCTCCTGTGCTGTGAAAACCACAGACAGCTAAGGGAGCCTTCATACCAGGGCGCACAGACAGCTAAGGAGGCCTTCACACAAGGGTGCCTGCTTCCTGAATGAAATGCAAATGTACTCTACGAGCTGATCTGCAAATGTAAAGGGTAATCTGCAACTGTAAAGGATGCTGGAGAGCTGATCAAATCACTCAAAGGTTTGTGGTGACAAACATTTATTCTTTTTTAGGAGTAGTGCAAAGAGTTAAGAATTGTGTGTGCTTTCAATTATAGTTACACAACGCTTACTTCACCTCGAGGTGTTGAAGGGACAGCTATTTAAAAAAAAGCTATTGCATATGCTCTGGTATTACTTAATTCTACATTTTGGAAGCGCAGTTTTATCTTAAACCTTTTTGTGGTGGCCTATCTTATACTGCGTGTAACACAAGTACAACACAATGCCTTACATATTCACAGTGCTTTCTGTCACAGGCTGAGACCTCGTGGCACTAAAAATACATGTCACTATTCTCCACTGTACCAACCAGGACTTAAATCTGTTGCTCTCCAGTTACAGACAGACCTCTGTGGTGCAATAACTAATAGAGGTTTCCTAATGCACTACAGTGCATTTCCCGATGAGTAACAACTTTCTTTTATTTATTTTTCATTTAAGCTGGCTTTTATTTTATATGTAGCTACCTGACGGTGAAAGACTTTTAAACAACTTAGAATATTTGGTGGTTTATTTAGGAGAGGCTTGCGCTGCAGCATCACTTTATTGACGTTCCAGCGGCACAAGCCTCTCAATCATACGTATGAGGTGACACAAAGCCACCCTACATGGCTTTGAATGGCCTCATAGATATGGAGTAAGGCAAGGCAGTGCAAGCCGTTGCATTGACTTACTTTGCGTCAAGAAGAGGTTCCATGGGTGTTGTGGTGGA
The DNA here is from genome assembly GCF_031143425.1 of Pleurodeles waltl. NCBI lineage: Eukaryota > Metazoa > Chordata > Amphibia > Caudata > Salamandridae > Pleurodeles > Pleurodeles waltl. The sequence continues at coordinate 128,669,683 of NC_090447.1, forward strand.
TGTTCCCAAGCAACACCCATGGATTTTGACGCTGCCCCAGATTTACAAAATCATGTAAACTAGAGCAGTGCCAAAACCTTACGCCTCCCCAGAGCAAGCATAATGAGGAGGAATGTTTTAATTTCTCCTTGTTTTTCCTCTTTCCATGTGTGTTGCTATCTGCCGCACATATAGAAAGAGGTACAATACCTCTCTGGATTGTTTTTGTGCAGCAAGGTGCCCTTTCCTGCACAAGAACATCCTGGCTACATTGGTGCTAGGCAGCAATTTGTGTGCCAGCGCAGGGGAAAAGGACAGAAATGCACTTTATTTCATAAATACTGTTCATTTCTGCCCTTTTGTATTGGTGTGGGACAGTGTAGCAAGAAGACTTGTGGTACTGTCCTACGCCAAATCCTCATAAATGAGGACCTTTGTTTTTAGCTACACCTTTGGTCACAAACCCACACTCACTGACCTTTGGTTTGCTAAATACTGTTTAATATTAATATTATTTCCTCACCGTAAAAAATGATTTGCTGTGGGAAATAGGGACATTTATTATTGACGATGAGGAGTACCAGGTTCTACAATTTTTTGTCAGGAGTGGGTCCCTACACCTAAAAATCTTTGAGAGGGGGTCCCGGCCTCAAAAGGTTTGAAGACCTCTGATCTAGGGGGTTGGAAACTGCATTGTGTGAGAACCGGCACACCCCTATTCAGATACAAGCATCATGCCTCCCACCACTAGCTCAGGAAGACCCATCAGCCTGGTAATTGGAATCAGGATATGCAGGGCACCCCTCAGCTCCCTTTGTGTGATTGTCTAGAGTGAATGCACAAACAGCTCAACTGTCATCCTAACCCAGACGTGTATTCCACAGACAGGCACAGGCATAGAATGGTTAAGCAAAAAAAAAACCACTTTCTAAAAGTGACATGTTCAAACCCACAGTTAAAAAAACAACTACACTAAAAGATGTATTTTAAAATGTGAGTTCAGAGACCACAAACTACAGATCTCTGTCTGCTCCCAATTGGGAACTACACTTAAAAGATATTTCAAGGTTATTCCCATGTTACCTTACAGGAGAGATCGTCCTTGCAGTAGTGAAAACCAAATTTAGCAGTATTTCACAATCAGGACATGCCAAACACACCAGTATATGTCCTGCCTTTTACATACACTGCATCTGGCCCATGGGGCTGCCTTGGGCCTACTTTAGGGGTGACTTACATGTAGTAATAGGGAAGGGTTGGGCCTGGCAAGTGGCTGCACTTGCCAGGACGAAATGGCAGTTGAAAACTGCACACACAGACACTATAATGGCAGGCCTGTGACATGTTTGCAGGGATACTCATGTGAGTGGCACAAACAGTGCTGCAGGCCCACTAGTAGCATTTGATTCACAGGTCATGGGCACACCTGGTGCACTATACTAGGAACTTAATATTAAATCAAGTATTCCAATTGTGGATAAATCAATCACCAATACAATTTAGACTGAGGGCATGTGCACTTTAGTTCTGGTTAGCAGTTGTAAAGTGCCCAGGGTCCTAAAGCCAATAAAAACAGCTCACAAAAAATGGGAGGAAAAAGGTAAAAGGTTATGGGAAGACCCTCCAGAAAGGGCCAGGTCTAACACTTACCCTTACTTATTTGTTCCACACCACTGAGTCTACTTCCCTCCACCTCTCACTCCCCAATTTAACTTTCAAAACACTTCTCTTTGTCTCTACTTTTTATTATTATTAGATCTATCTTTCCCTTGCACCTGATGCTTCTAGCTTTTTCATGCCATCAGTTGCGCAACCCTGTGCTTCTCAACTACTCTGTGATATTTGCTTCTCCTTCACGTTGATTTTTGACATTTCTATCCCTGTTAATGTCCTAACCCCTCCCCCTATCTTTCTGAAGGAGAGGTCCTTGCTCTTTAAAAAAATGCAAAATAAATAAATAAGCATACACATTGATTCAGCTAAAATGATCATGAGCTATGCATTTTCACATCCCTTTAACATGTCAAGGTTTTAAAAAATCTGTGTGGTGAAACCCACAAGACATAATGTAATATTAGAGTGCCACTGGTAGGCCATGAGGTAGCTCTGATGAAACCCCATTTTGAAGTCAAATAGTGACCTGGATTTCCTGGCTTTTGGGATTGCTATTAAGATGGGTTTTTACCCCAGTCTGCCAGGCTGGGGAGAGAAACCTCCGTAAGGGCCTCATACAGTGTCTATACATCACTAGGGAGCAGATTAGGTGGCTTACACCAGGAAGGCCACTGCATGGGAGCAGAAAGCACAGCTGGATACAAATGCTTTTTTATTCAATGACTGGGGTGAGTTGTTGGACATTCCTGTCATTAGCTGCAGCTTAGACTCTGGGAACATAATCGTTTTAGTCACCTTGGGGATTTTACCCTAATTTGCCCACCAAAGGTAGGCAGAAATCAACATTAGATACCAAAATTATGCTTAAAACACAATTTCTACCCAGTTTCCAGGAATGGCTGCACTGTTTGGGTCTGGTGGTGGCTGGCAACAAGAGACCCTGGAGACCTCAGAGGAAAGGGAATTACCTGGTGGTGTGGTTTTTGTAGCTTCCTACCCTGAGAACCTTACTAAAGCCAAATAAAGGGGAATCCAGAGCACTGTTGTTTTTGTAGATTCCATCTCAATTTCCTCCTCATAATGCCCTGAAAATTTGAGCTTAAAACCCTTATGTCCTTGGATGACTTCTGCAGTATTTGGGGATGCATTCAGCTGCACCCAGGGAACCATTCTAACCCCAGTTAGTATTGAGAACTGCAGATGCAGAGGAATCCAGGGTTGTGTGGTCTGTGTCCCTGCACATTTTCTGACCAAAGTAGACAAAAATGTGATTGGAGGAGTGCTTGAATTAACTTCAGCCACTGGTAATTACCAAAAGTCGCATTCCAGGCCAAAGTTATTTTGCACACCATGCCACCTCAGTTTGGACCCAGCTTTATGCAAATCAGTCTTTACTCTGCTCCACTAGGAACAGTCTGGACTGAATTGCTAGGGCTGGTCCTCCCTGAACCAGAACACAAGCAACCCAAGACCGGTTTCAGGGGCGCAGTCTGCATGGGACCCATGTCTGAGCATACCCGCTCCACTTCTGGCATCAATCTGGAGTATACAAAAAAGTGATGAATTGAATGCTTGAATGAATCTCAGCAACTGGTAATGTTGAAGCAGAGTCTTGAAATAAATAATTATTAATCAATATCATTAAAATCCCCACTTATTACTGGACAGGAAGGCAAAGAACCGTTGAGGCAAGTGAGAAGGGAAAGAGCTGCAAATCAAAAACATTAAATATTCTCAGTTCCTCAATTACATTTTCATTTGTAAGAGTCATTGATGAGTGTTTGGGTTTTATAAATCATTAGTTTATCGGTATCTTTATTAGCAAATCAATTAAACTCAATGCAAATTATAGAATAAAGCATACAGTGTGTCCCATAAAGATCTAATCCATGTTCTAATTTAGTTTCAGGAAAAATAAAGTTCAGCAGAGCCCTTAAAGAGTTTCTCGTCTCAGATGTGAAGGCATAACATTTCTAATCAGTGTGTTACTGAGAATTTCAGTGGAGTCTTTCAGGAAATTGGTTCAAGAAGGATAAAGTCAATCTCAGAATGAATCCAAGTCATCAGCAAAGAGAAAAGGACAAAAAGTTTCAGAGGGCTCTCTGAGAATCTAATGAGTCATGCTAGACTAGCGAGTACAGTGAGTCCCTCTCTATCGTAGTCTGGGAACACATTTTTAAAACATTGTACATAAATTACAAAGCATGTGTAGGTAATCTTCTGCTTTAGCCAATAATCCCTTGGAGTCGTCATGTGAATAGGACAGCTTCTGTGGATATGGAAGGTTTTAACAAGGAACATTCTAAATGCGAGATACATTAAACTATCTTCTGTACAGCAATGAAACACTCAAGTTTCTTTCCGCTAGTTAATGTCTATGAGGGAAATAAATGTTAAGTGAGCATGATACATTTCTTAAATGATCTAATTTCCATTATCACATATCTTTCTAGCAAAGCCTATTCATAAACAAACAAATAACATTGCAGTATTGCTTTTCATAGGTTAAATGGTCATGAAACAAAGCACTAATACTCCCTCTATTCATTTGTTTGTTACTAGAGGACATTTGTGTCACAAAGCGTTATAATTATGGTCATGACACAGGTCAAAACGAACAAAGAGGAAAGATTATAGAAAAGACAGAAATAGGAATTTTTTCATTATTAGCGGCTCAGCCAAGTGTATGTCATTGTGCAAATTTCAAATGCAAAACCCACTTTTAAATGCAGTGTTTAGTTAAGGCGTACAAAACCCTTTTGTACAAATTAATAATATAATGTTTTTATTACTATAAAAGACTCTCTCCTGCTGTAATAATGATGAACTGGGATGCAGCTCGAGTAATTACCAGTGGCTGAGATTAATTCAAGCATTTTATCCATCCATCAATTTTTTGTACACTTCATTTTCTTACCAAGTCCTGTAAACATCAAAACTATGCTTTAGAAAACAACTTCTACACAGTTACCAGGGGGGTTGACTGCAGTCAGGAGGAAGTCTAGCAACCCCGGGCAGTTATAAAAATTGTAGAGCCAGTGGAATCCAGCTCATTCCTTCATCCATTCTGAAAACTAGTCAGTCATGGAAAACCAGGATGGTGTATCTTCTGCGGATGCAAGCAAAATATGGGTAAGAAAAATCCTGTATCGATTTTCTGTGTTAGAGCACTGCACAAATTAAGGTCAATGCTAAAGTGATTTTATGCATTTCTACAGATTTGTCATTGACAACAGTATCCACATGTGTAGGTGGGCCTATTGCATGGAACAGGAATGGGAAAAAACTGTGACCGAGCGAAGATCTCTTTGACACTATCCAACGCAACAGAGACACAAATTTTGCGTGCTAATGACCCACACATATGAGGTTCAGTTTTTATCAAGAGAAGTTAGGTCATGTTGGATGGTAGGACTTTTGCTATTAAGCACAAATTCTGAAAATTACCATCATAGAAATATGAGAAAAATCATATTTTTTTAAGCTAATTTTGACATTTGGATGGCCTGTTGGGTACAAAATGACCTGTTATTTGGTAAATGTCCCTAGGTGCCAGCTCACTCTAGGTTCAAATACCACAGCTATACACACATTAAAAATCAAGCAAATTCCGTGCAGCATTCTTGACTTTTCCATTGTTGAGTTTATGAGCATTTACTTTCCTGGCCTATAGGTCCATTGATCAAAGTTAGGTCTAATTTTACCATGAAAAGGGTTGAAATGTGGTGTGGTAGTTTTTTTTTTTTTTGTTTTGTTTTGTTTTTTGTAGATTCTCAAACATTCCCTGTGAGAAATATGAGGAAATTGTGTTTTGGGAAACAATGTTTAATGGTTGCAGAACTTTCTTAATACAATGTAGTAGAGGCAAGCATTCAACCCCTACATCATCCAAAACTCCCCTGATGTCTAGTTCTTAGAGGTTACAGTGTTTGCTAGGTTTTCCTGACTTCCAGCTCACAAGTAAGCCGTTACACGATCCCTACAAACTTCACAGTAAACACTGTTTGCAAAAGGCGGTCAAATCTCAGTTTTTGGTCCTTTCCTGTCCCAGATAATAGGCCAACCCAAACTTGTGGACACCATTTTTATCAAGAGAAGTGTGGGAAAAATAGGTGGTAAGATATTTGCTCAACCCTGCAAATTCCAGAGCGTTCTGCCACAAAAATGGGATGAACTTATGTTTTGAAACATTGCTTGATGTTTGCAGAGCATTTTCAGAAAGACAAACAAGTGGGATTCAAGCAAGCAACACCACCCTGGACTCGCACTGGACTCTAGCTTTTAAAAATGTCTAAGATCAGTAAGTTTTTTGGGGTTCCAGATGACTCCTGGGACAAATATGGCAGGCGATCACCATCACAAATGTCTATCCTGTGCCATGACCCACCCACACATGAAGAGTACTGTTTTTACAGGAACACATGTTGATAGCATCTTTGTGAATATCTATTGGGTTTCTGTATAACTTTACATTCCAAGTATAAACCAGTTTGCAGAAATTATACATTTTGATGCCCTCAAAATCATTTGTGGTTATGTATAATCTAAAGCTCAGAGTTCTGGGAATAACCGGTAACCCTAACCATAGATATTTAGAGATATTTAAAAAAATACATAGCTTTCCTTAATATAATTCTTAATTCATTGGATTTATCATTACAAAGTGATGAATAGGTTGAGTGCAATGAACCATTGTCACCTGTGGCTTAGTTATGACTCATAATGTTGAGGTTTTTTGGACAACCTACAAGCACTACAGGCCATATTCACAAAGATAAATTCAGTTGTAAACATATGTTTGTGACAAAATGTACTTGTTTGATGCCTGCCAGGAATTCACAAAGGGATTCACAAGCATGGAAGTCTTCTCTAGAAATGCACAGTTCTCTGCATCCAAATATCCCACTCAAGAGAAAGCGGAATGGATATTTCAAGGCATTTAAAGGTGTGATTAGACTGGAAGTTTGTGAATACTGGAAACAAGAAAGTTTGCAGGTATTTACAAACATCTCTGACTCCTCTTCCCCATGTAAAGTGTCAGAAATGTACTTCAGCCAAGGCTGGAGTATGTCCCTTTTCAGAGTGGGACAAGAAATGGATCACCTAGAGATATGGTGTGGGTCTAAGGAGAAAGGTTTCTCCACTGGGAACATATTTTTCCAGTGGTGAAAAAAATATGTTTGCACAGGGGATCCTTTTCCCATCTGCCTATTTATCTGCTTAGGATGTAAATGCCACATGACACTCCCAGGAATATGAATGCAAATCTATGAATTCCAGCAATTCATAAATCTGCACTTATAAGTCGCCCAAAAGAAAGAGACTGATGAACGTAGTCAGACTCTTTTTTTCCTATCTACAAGGACTGTATTTTGGGAAATTTGAGCTATGGGCACAAACAATTTTTCTAAATTCTTAATTCATTTTGTCTAATTTTCTGAAATGTCTGGCATCCTGGAATCCTCAACAGGATGGCTCCCAATCAACATAAGAAAAACTGTTACTCATACCCTAGTCACCAACAAGTTTGACTATGGGAACACCCTCTATACAATAATCTCCAAGCAACTTACTAGAAGAGTATAGACCATCCAGAACTCGGAAGCAAGACTCATTCACAGTCTCCCCACTGAACTCACATTATACCACACCTAAGGGAATATGACTGGCTTCCAATATACAAACATGCTTGACTCAGACTTTTCATGCACACATTCAAGCCACTCCACAACTCAGGCCCCACCTACCTGAACTCAGGCCCCACCACATTTTCCACCCACAATCCAGACACCTCTGCAGGACTCCTACTCTCCTCCCACCAACATCCCGAGTATACACAGAACCAGGTCACGAGGAAGAGCGTTCCCTTACATCGCACCTAAAGTGTGGAATGACTTCTCTCTTAACATCAGCGCCTCCTCCTCTCTTCCTGAATTATGAAAAAAGCTGAAGACCTGGCTTTTCAATTAACCAACCTATCATATGTAAGGATAGGCACACAAACTTACTCAGCACCAGGATCCTCTAGTGGGTGATAAAGTGCTTTGCAAATTAACATAATATGACATGACATGACGTAACCATCTTTCCACCACAAATTGCAATTGGGTAAAAACCCACAAACACTATCTGCAAATTCATAAAGATAAATTCAGTTGTAAATGGAAGTTTATGACTGAATCTATGAATCTAATTGTTTTATGCTTGTTTGGGATTCACAAAGCAATTTCTGGTTCAAAACCCATTTATGAGTATAATCAATCAATCAATCAAAAAAATTTATAAAACACGCTACTCACCAGTGAGGGTCTCAAGGCGCTTGGGGGGGGCAGGCAGGTCACTGTTCGAACAGCCATGTTTTGAGGTTCTTTCTGAAGAGCAGGAGGTCTTTGGTTTTGCGGAGGTTGGTGGGGAGGGAGTTCCAGATTTTGGGGGTGAGGTAGGAGAAGGACCTGCCTCCTGTGGTGGTGCGTTGGATGCGGGGGACTGTGGCTAGAGCGAGGTTGGCTGATCGGAGGTTGTGGGTGGGAGTGTGAAAGTTCACTCTTTCGTTGAGGTACGTAGGGCCGGTGTTGTGGAGGGATTTGTATACAGTATACAGATTTTCCCCACAAATACAGAGTGCTCCGCACCTGTGAGTCCCACTCAGGAGGTAGTGAAATGGGTGTTTCAAGCCGTTCAAAGGTGCGATTAGCTTTGGAAACTTGAGAAGGCCCACAAACCAGGAAGTTTGTGGACATTCATAAACTGTTCTAGTTCCACGTTCCACCTGGAAAAGGTTAGACATGTACTCCAGCCTAGGGCTTGTGTACATCACTTTTCGGGCTGGGACAGGGAATGGATCACCCCTGATTCACTGTAGGGGAAACACTTTTTCCATTGGGAAAACAATTTCCCTGTGGAAAAAAACTGTTTATTTGCACAAAAGATCCTATTACTCTTGTGTGGATTTCTCTGTTATAAAGAACTCCAGACAGAGGAAATAGTAATCCAACAGAAATGTTATATATCATTCATAATCAGACTTCAGAGCAACAAGTTACTGATCAAAATCATACTGCCCGACTTGCTTTTTTCCCTACTTGCGTTCACTATATGTTTTTAAATTCCACAGTTAGTGTGGGCGAGGTACCTTGAGCTAGGTACACTAATGTCCCCTTTCTGATTTCGAAATTTTGTCTGATTGTAAGAAATGTTTAGGTTCTGGATTCACCCATGGGTTTAATACTTTTTGCACCACAAATTTTCAATTAGGTAAAAACTGCTAAACTATAAACTTTTGATCACTAGTGAGAAAATTGTAAAAACTGTGGTGAAAAATATATTTTTTCTCACTACCTGTTTTACATCTTGAGATGAGAATGATTTCAGAACAGCAAACCTTTTGTTGATACCATTTTTAGACAAAAAGATGACACACTTTCTTGCACACCATAAAAATCAAAATGGTGTCATATTTTGGCTTTTGTTCTCAGGCTCATCAGGGTAAATTGTGAACCATTGCATGGACTGGAGGTATGCGTCAACATGTAGTGGAAAAAATGACTTGAGTTTCTTTTGTAGAAAAAAACCTTATGAAGGCTTAAACATGAACTGTCCCATATGTCAAAACAAGAGTCCAGCACTAGGTGTGGGAAAACCTTCAGCACTCAAGAAGTTAATGCAATATTTTTATTCAGCAGTAAAATATTTTTATCATTCTTTTAAATCTATATCTGAAGGGGGTAAGAAGATCGTTTAGAGTGTGGTGGAATCAGATATATGCGGTAACTCCCCAAAAGTCCCGTTCCAACATACTTGCTGTTCCGCCCACTCATTTACGATGCGGGAACTGTTGAATTTCGCACCATGTGACTGCAACAAGCTCCTGTTTATAAAACTCTTAGCTGGAGGTCCATTTGTCAGAAGGCCACCAGTTTTAGTGTATCAAAAGGCCCTTCTTAGTTAGCTTCTGCCCTGGCCTATCATGCAAAGATTTGCATCCCAGGCAGCAAAATCTAAAAATGATGCTCATACGCTGGGAGAAACCTGAAGCACACCTGAGTTATAGCCAATTGATAGTAGAAAACCCCTTCTTTGTGGCTTTGTTTCTGTGAAACAAAAATAGGCTGAGTGGGCCACCATGAGGAAATCAAAAAGATTGAACAATCAAATTAATCTCAGCCACTGTAATTAATTTTGGTCACGTTCCAGTGCATATTATTTTGCCCTTCTGACAAGAACTACCCTAATGCAACTTAGGCATGGTCCTTCTTCTAAAGGAACAGGGCATCCCAGTACCAGGCCAGTCTCCATCTGAAGATGATTCTCACAAAGAGGAGCTGAGGGGAAAATAAGGAGACTAGGGGTAGGTGCCCGCCCCTCCCATTCATAAAGTCAGAGAAATAATGAACCCCTTACTCCAACACACAGCCTGCTACTCCATCAAATTAAATTGAACTCCTTAAATTTGCCCAACTTAGCTAGGGGTGATTATAACCAGTTTCCCTTTGGCTTATAGAGTGTAGTAATAATGTAAATCCATATAGACGTGGGTGCTGTGCATAGAAGTAGGAGACATCTCACATAAGGCACCACCTTTACGTATTAGATAGTGATCCCAAAAGCCTGGCTTCTATGCATGCAGGGACATTCTCACTGCATCAAGAATCATAAGGCAGGGAACCCTAGTGGGTTTATGCACCTTTCCCTACATCTGAGCCTGTCGGGCCCTTTGTCTAGCATGTTTCTAACCACTCACTTCATTTCTTGGCCAGTAGACTAAAAATGTTCAAACCAGAGTTCCGTACTCTGACCGTGTGTAACAATTGGCTTTTAATTTAATTTAATTTGTTGGCATGGCATGCATGGTGTTGGAGTAAGAGGTTCATTGTTTCGTACCTCTGAAAACCCAGAGATCATTTCCATACCTATTTCACTCTATGCGGGCCTTTTCAATGAGGTGCTGCTTGATTACTGTGGCTCAATGAGCCATGACATGGCTGCCAAAAGTGCTCTAATCATGAAGACAGAAGCATTTCAAGGGAGCACTACATATTCCAAGACGACCTAAACTTTCACCTCGGTGACCCAGCGAGTCTAACTCTACCGACATCCTAGAAAGCTTGAGCAACATCGGCTTCAAGCAGCTTGTCACCAACCCTACCCACATCGCAGGACACACGCTCAACCCTATCTTCACCTCCAGTGACAGTCAGGTACATCCACACCACTCACCTGGTCCACCCATCAAAGGGTATACTTCACCATCTCAGGACACAGATACACCAGCACCATGTCCCCAGATCCATGTGAAGAAACTTGAAAAAGTTATCAGAAGACCAGTGGAACAACACTCTTTGCTCCCACCTCCCAGACTCTACACACAACCGTGAACAAGCAGCAAAGAGCTTCTTCCAGTGTATCACAGAATGCGTCGATGCCATAGCACCCACCAAGACAGCCAAGGTCAAACGACAAAGCAAAAGCACAAGCTGGTTCAACGTGGAACTGTAATCCTCCAAATGCAACAGCAGACAAGTTGAAAGGAAATGGCACAACAGCAAAAAAACAGAATACCACACCACCTTCAGGATTGGCCTGAACCAGTACCATCGCTTCCTGAAAGAAACCCAGAAGAACACACTAGCAGACTACATCAAAGCCACCACAAACCACAGCAAAGAACTCTTCGTCACTGTGAAGGAATTCACCAATCCCGCAGCAGAAGGACATCACTTCCTTCCAGGAACTGTGCAACAACCTTGCAGACTTCTTCTATGACAAGATCTCGGCTATCTATGAAAATGTTGAATGCCAACCCTCAACCTCAGACAGTATCTACCAGCTCACTTGCACAAACATGAACACCTTCTCGCCTACTGCGAACTCCTCACCAAACAAGACACTATCTCCATCATGAACTTAGTACACTCAGAAGCACCCAGGGAACCTTGCCCCCACTAAGTCTTCAACCTCAGAAGCAAGGCAATCGGCTCAGTAAGGTCCTGAATACCTCCATCACTGTGACCTCCTTCCCAGAGGTCTGGAAGCATGCTGAAGTGAGGCCCCTCCTGAAAAAAACATCCACCGACCCAGCCAAATTGAACAACTACAGGCCCATCTCCCTGCTTCCCTATTCAGCAGAAGTCCTTGAGAAAATGATCAACCAGCATCTCACCCAACCCCTAGGAGATCACAACCTCCTGACCCCTTCCCAATCTGGATTTTGAGCTAACCACAACATTGAGACAACCCTGATTGCAGCCGCAGATGGCATCAGAGCTCCCCTGGACTGTGGGGAAATAGCATCCCTCATCCTCTTTGACCTGTCCATCGTGTTTGACACCGTCTCCCACCACATCATGATCAACAGGCTCCACCACATCGTGATTCAAGGAAACACCCTCAAATGGATCACCTTGCACCTCACTGGCAGACCCCAATAGATCAGTCTCCCGCCGTTCTCCTCAGAGCCCAAGAACATCATCTGTGGAGTCCCCCAAAGATGGTCCCTCAGCCAAACCCTCTTCAACACCGACATGACCCTCTGGCCATCAATGTCAGATCACACAGACTGAACATCATCCCCTACACTGATGACACACAGCTCATCCTCTCTCTGTCTGAAGATCCCTCCACCACAAAAGCTAACTTCCACAGATGCATGATGAATGTAGTGGATTAGATGAAGGTCAACTGTCACAAATGCAACGCTGAAAAAACGAAAGTCCTCATCTTTGGGAGCACACCTCACCATGGACTGGCACATAGTGGCCTGCAGAGCTCGACACACCCTGCACTTTAGCAGACAACGCCCACAACCTCGGCATCATCTTGGATAACAAGCTATCCATGAAGAAACAAGTCAAAACAGTCTCATCCACCTGCTTCCACACCCTTCACATGATCCACTAGATCTTCAGGTGACTCCCAGCAGAAACTAAAAGGACCGTCACCAAGGCCCTCATCACCAGCACACTGGACTACAGAAACACGCTCTGTGTAGAAATCACAGAACACCTCATGAAGAAACTCTAGAAAATACAGAACTCAGTGGCAAGAATCGTACTCAACCTCCCCAGAAGGAACCACATCACACCCCATCTAAAAAAAGCTACTCTTACTCCCAATGGCGTAACGAAACATGAAGGCCCCCCCTGCAGAGCACATGGAGGGCCCTTCTCCTGACTCACTGAGGAGCTCTCAGTGTGCTGAGGGGGACACCTGGAGCTCACCCCCCCTCCACACCACAGGGGCTGAGGGGACCTTTGTTACACCACTGCTGGCTCCTGATTCAGAACCTACAAGGACCTGAACAATGAAGGATCAGCATACATCAACAAATGCCTGACCTTCCACCAACTGACCAGACACCTACAATCAGCTTCCCTCTCCCTCGTAGACACCCCACGGATCTGCTGAGCCAACAGCAGAGGACGCTCCTTCTCACACCTGGCCGCCACAACCTCCCCCTGAACCTCAGGACCACACCATCACTTCAACGGTTCAGAAGAGAACTAAAGACCTGGATGTTTGAATGACCATTCCACCATATAGCAGCATACAGCTCCAGAGACCCTCACAGGTGATTTGGTGCGCTTTATAAATGTTTGATTGATTGATTGATTGAAGGGAACATGCCTGTCCACCTGGAGATGTCTAAATACCACATGGCATTCATCTCTAGGTCAGCATATGTGGGGTTTTTACCAGCCTTTCTGTACAGCGGACTGGCCGTACACCGAACAAGAACCTAATCTATTTCATGGAAACATCTTGTTGCATAGTCAACACGTGTACAACGTCTCTGCTTCAAAGCAAAAAAGAAAACAAACAACATCCATTTTAATTCTGACACATTATTTCTGCGGTTCTCTTCATTTCCCTAAAATATGTAAATATTAATGTCTCGGAGATTGCTTTTAATCTTAGCACATTTCTATACTTGGTTTGTTTATATTCCACTTAGTGCCTGAGATGTCATTGGCAGGGGAACTACTTTGCATGTACTTTTTTAAATTGGTCCTGTCAGTGGTGTGTTTATATTTCACTTGCTGATTGTGATGTAATTAAAATGAAGGAGTACATGTAATGAAAGTAGGGACTAATGAGTGTCAGTCTGTGTGATCAGATTTCACTTGCTGCTTGTGAATGTGTATACATGCCCTTGTCGAAAGGATCAAAAGCAGTAAATGGTGTGCAGGCATGCAAACTGATGCAGCCACTCAAAAGAAGTCCATAACATTCTGATGAAAGCCATATTTAGGTCCTTGTTTAAATCTCCAGTTGCCTAGTTATATACATTCTATAAAGAATCCAATTTCTGGCATAAGAGTTTTGGACATCTACCACGCAGTTGTGGTGAAAATGGCACTTAAATTCAGTGGTATCTTTAAACTAGTTATTTGTGTCTAATTGCATTTATTTGAGACTGGCTTTGATTTACCTGGTGGAATTGTTCTCGTTTTCTGCAAATGGATAGTCAGGGCCCGGTGGAATACAGGGTTAGTAAGGAAAGTGTGTATAATGGTCAAATGTTGAAAATTGCGTCGAGCAGCCATGCCAGGCCACGGTGAATATATGCTAAGCACACACAGAACTGGGTGACAGATTATAGTGTTTACCGAACTGGTTGCATGGCCGAAGGCAATTAAACCAAAGGAGCAATTCTTAGTGGGCATTTCCACCCACAAACGCCTGCAAGGCATGCACACAAATATACTACAAGGAACACACTAACAAAACAGTACCTAAAGCATGTTTGCTCCATGGCACACTCAGAAACAATCACACTACATGAGAGTAAGATCAAAATCATGTGTTATTCTGTCAAAGACTAATACGAGTTAAATATCAACAATAACAAATACTCATGGAAATCAATTGATTTAAAAAAACACACTTATTAGTGTTTGCATCAATACATCATGTGGTGTTTGCATCAACACAAACATTCAACAAGAACCCACACTTGTTCGCTATCCATCCAAACACCCATAGCAAAACTTATTTAAACAGGACATTTGCACATATACTCACCTCAGATACCGGGAGGATGATGTAGACATCCTGTTAAAGGGCCTGCTCGAAGCAGAAATGCAACTGCAGCTGGTGGCCATTGCTCATCGCCAATTTCAGCAGAAGATATAAACCACACATTGCAAAGAGATTTCAATAAAAATGAATCCTGCCTAATGATCCGGTCTATGGAGATAATGCTCAACAAAGGACGTCATCGACAATTTACTACACAGGACAAATTGTGACACCAAACCCCAGACAGCCAACCCAGACAGAAATGGCCGGACGGCAACATGGAATATAGAGGGAACTTAAACCCCATGTAGCCCATCATGCCATTGTGCATTTTTAACCCTGGGTAAAAAGAAAAGGGAAAGAGAAATTTGCCACTTGCTAGAGGCACTGAATGCAGTGCACCTCACCTCACCCTTAAGAATCCGGCAACCTGCTTAATTGTGTAAGCTAAAGGCTGGTGTCCTTCAGCAGGTGTGTGTTGTATTGCACAGCATCGTTGGGGTGATAATGCAACCTCTACAACAAACTCTCATATGCACAGGTGTAACCACCACTACACCTTCTCAGACAAGGACTGGTCGTACAATCTATACAAACAAACACTGATGTCCACAGGTACAACACCACTCCACTTAGTCAAACAAGATGTGATCAGACACCCTCCACAAAAGGCACTGATCTCCACAGGTGGAAGCACAATCAGGGGAGTAGCTTCAGGGGGGTATTTGGAGTGTTAGATCCCCTAATGCATTTTCTGAATAGTAGTTGGGTATAGGTGCTTTCAGTTGGGTATGGTGAGGTGTCTGTTGAATTTCACCAGGAATTTGTACACACACACACACACAGACAAAAATACAAAAACGCACACAACCTATTTCGAAAGGTCTCAAAGATGTTGGTTATTTTACAAACTGTTATGTTTTCTCTCAGTACTCCCATCAATCGGCATTTGTCTCCCTTTCCACTGCCCCTAAAGCCCCCTCATGTCCTGCTTCTCATATAGGGGGTCATTCCGACCCTGGCGGTCAAAGACCGCCAGGCCCGCGGATGACGGAAGCACCGCCAACAGGCTGGCGGTGCTTCCTAGCCCATTCTGACGCCGCGGTCAGAAAACCGGGGCCGGCGGTTTCCCGCCGGTTTACCCCCGGCTGGTCGAATCCGCCAGGGCAGCGCTGCCTTGGGGATTCTGACCCCCTTTCCGCCAGCCTGTTTCTGGCGGTTTTCACCGCCTGGAAGAGGCTGGCGGGAACGGGTGTCCTGGGGCCCCTGGGGGCCCCGGCAGTGCAGGGGTCCCCTAACAGGGCCCAGGGCGGCTTTTCACTGTCTGCTTAGCAGACAGTGAAAAGTGCGACGGGTGCAACTGCACCCGTCACACCGCCGCAACACCGCCGGCTCCATTCGGAGCCGGCTCCTGTGTTGCGGCCCTCTTCCCGCTGGGCCGGCGGGCGCTAACTTGCTTAGCGCCCGCCGGCCCAGCGGGAATGTTAGAATGCGGGAAGCGGTATTTTGGCTGCGTGGCGGCCAAATGGCGCTTCCCGCCTGGAGGGCGGCAACCGCCGCCCGCCAGAGTTAGAATGAGGGCCATAGTGTATTTTAACATTATTTTCAGTCTGACTGTTGGGAAATCTGAAACTCACACCCCCTTCCCCAATCATACTGACCAAGCTACGCCCCTGAGAGCAATCACACCTCCTAAGGCACCTGTTGATCAGGAAACCTCTACATAGCTTCTGTGCTGGAACTACTAGCAATTACAGTAGGGTGACACTTCTGTGGTGGATATGTCAGTGGGAGACAGACATCACTCAGCTCATCACAAGTGACAAGGGTTCAGTGGTGCATCACCAGGCCAAGACTCTAAGACTACCACTTTTGCATTATCAATGCTTGTGTCCTGTACTGTGCAGAGAGAACTACAAACAGTAATCATATAGATTACTATGGGTCAAAGAAGATTATTAGGCATTTTCTAAATTGATTTGTTATAAAAAGCTGACAATCAGAGAAGATGGTTCACTAGTACTGTGTTCTGTACCCTGGTGGTTTTTACTGTCTATGTAAGCTCTGACCACTTTGTGAATTCACTGAGCAACCTCTCCACCGCTGTCATTGTTAACAAAGTATGCCCCGCCTTACCCACTGGCCTCCCCTGTTTGGGATAAATACATGCTTCCCTGTCAGTGCTGTAATGGTTGTCAATATCACAATTGTTGGTTCCTCATCCTTTTTAATACCATTGAAGAGTCATCTCTGAATGCACTTTCCCCAGTTGTCCTTGCATTGTCAATCCCTGTTAATCCTTTGTGAATTCCAAATTCAGCATTTCATCCCCATTTCATTCCTATTGTCCAGCTCATGCTAGGCTCCATCCTATACGTTTTGCCATTATGAAATCAATTTAGGGACCGTCTTTCACCTGTAGGTTCAGGTGAAGGTGCATCTCATGAGTGAAGTCACAAAAGTTGCCATTAGAAAAATCTGTCTGCATACTCGTCCTCTTCGTATTTTGATCATGATTAAGGTCACATAATTGGATGCGGCCACACACTCACTGGGAACTGATAGACATTTCCAAGTTCCTTATTTCTTGTGCAAAAGGAGAAAATAGAGTGGAGAGTGGATTCAGTACACTCGTACTTGTGGTACGTTTATTGATGAAATGATTGACTTATGATAGACTTTTGCTGCCACTGTTTTGTGAATTCGTGCTTACTTCCCACCCACATGATGGGATTGGCTTTATTTTACAAGGTTGCAGGTAAAGAGGTCTGTATTGCTGATTTATAATTTTTTGGCACCACACGACCATTACTTCCTGATAGGAGTCGATCATAGCAAGACTCAAGCACATTGGAGGTGGACGTCTTGTTACAAAATTTGGAAGGAGTAGTATGTTTACAACATGCTGTATTAATTGATGCAAAAACCTAGATAAGACATTCATTTGACATCCACCACCACATTTTTCCCCAGGGAAGGTAAAGTAGTTGATTCTTAATTTAAATGAGTGTTGTTGACATAGGGGGTTATTACAACTTTGGAGGAGGTGTTAATCCGTCCCAAAAGTGACGGTAAAGTGACGGATATACCACCAGCCGTATTACGAGTCCATTATATCCTATGGAACTCGTAATACAGCTGGTGGTATATCCGTCACTTTACTGTCACTTTTGGGACGGATTAACACCTCCTCCAAAGTTGTAATAACCCCCATAGTCTTCTTTGAAATTCACAAAGGTCTCCCAAAGTGTGCATGGAAATCCATGAAATTGTAGATTTCCAGGTGATCCCCTTCTTTTCCTAGTCAGCTGTAGTAGATGATCTGCAGGGTAAATATTAATTTGCACATAACCTTTCCCTGTTTTCCCAAGTGGAGAACGACATTTTTACTCCTTATGCCCTCATGCATACTTCTAGGTGTTTAAAAACCAATCAGCGCCATTCGTAAACACATACAAACTTACTCCAATTGTTCTTAGAGTTCTATTTCGGTTGCAATACCCACAGGGTTAGGAGCTTGCAGGTCTTCTCAGCATTCCCAATGTCGATCCTTAGCTCCTCCGAATGCACCTCATTGCCAAACCCCTTTCCCAAACCCATGATTACAGAAAGTATACACACATGGGAGATTTTTCAAAGTCTCAAGTCCCCATGCACTTGTAAATGTCTGCATATCCTTATCATGACATACATCAAAATGTAGGGACACCTAAATAAACAGTTTTCTAAAAGCTGGTGAGATTCCCTCAAGGTGGCCAAGGGTGATGTGTGCCTACTGCCTAATATGTGGCGTGTGTAATAGCAGCGGGGTGAAGGGTAAAGGTTAATGCATATTCACATGAGACAGAAATGTGTCACTCTAAGCAAATCAAATGGCTAGTGTACTTAGGCCCATATTTATACTTTTTGACGCAAAACTGCGCCAACGCAGTTTTGCGTCAAAAAAATTAGCGCCGGCTAACGCCATTCTGAAGCACCATGCGGGCGCCGTATTTATTGAATGACGTTAGCCGGCGTTAGCCGCCGGCGCTGTCTGGTGTGCGTTAAAAAAAACGACATACACCAGGTAGCGCCGGCGTAGGGGGAAAATGGCGTATGGGCGTCCAGAAATGGTGCAAGTCAGGCTGAGGCAAAAAATTCGCCACAACCCGATTTGAGCTAATTTGTTTACGACGCCTATCCCCCATTGAAATGACTCCTGTCTTAGCAAAGACAGGAGTCATGCCCCCTTTCCCAATGGCCATGCCCAGGGGACTTGTGTCCCCTGGGCATGGTCATTGGGCATAGTGGCATGTAGGGGGGCACAAATCAGGCCCCCCTATGCCACAACCCAAAAAAAACAAAATACTTACCTGGACTTACCTTAATGTCACTGGGGTGGGTCCCTCCATCCTTGGGTGTCCTCCTGGGGTTGGCAAGGGTGGCAGGGGGTGTCCCTGGGGGCTTGGGAGGGCACCTCTGGGCTCATTCTGAGCCCACAGGTCCCTTAACGCCTGCCCTGACCCAGGCGCTAAAATCCGGCGCAAATGCGGGTTTTTTAGTCCCGCCCACTCCCGGGCGTCATTTTTGCCCGGGAGTATAAATACGAACGCCTACCTTGCATATCATTAACGCAAGGAAGGTGTTCCCGCAAAAAAATGACGCTAACTCCATGAACTTTGGCGCTAGACGCGTCTAACGCCAAAGTATAAATATGGAGTTAGTATTGCGTCGAATTTGCGTCGAAAAAAACGACGCAAATTCGGCGCAAACGGAGTATAAATATGCCCCTTACTATTTAAAGTAGCCTCAGAACAGGACCTCAAGCCACTTCTGCAGAGTGCTAATGCATGCACTTCACAGAGCATACAACTTTTTCACCGGCAACAAATTATTTAACATGAACCAGATTGTGCTGCGAGTTGCAGTTATTGCAGCCTCAATAAATAATACTTTGTAATAAGAGCTGGAGAACGCTTTTAATTCACTTTTTGGGATTTAGCTGTATTGGCATTCATTTCAAAGTACTGCAATTCTAAGGAGACAGTATTAGATTTTGTAATTGTGGTTTATGGAGGCAATGTAAGTGCTCTGCGAGATTTGCAGAGTTTAACTATTATTGTGGAATTTACTAATTTCAGCGTTTAGTAATGGTAAAGTGTAGTGTGCTAATTCATAGAAAAGCAAAACATTGGAAACCCTTTTCAGCGAATCAAAATAATCGACATGCCATTTAGTGGACAAACAGGGAATTGAAATGCAGTTTTCTAACTAATAATAGGAAACACAAGAACTGTAAAAACTAATATTAATTTACTTTACAATAAATGGACTGTTTAAAAACTAATTTTGAGGACCTCATAGCAAATCTTGGTAAGGGAACAAAGATTTGAAACAAAGTAGAACAAGCATTTTATTAAGCTAGATTTAGTGAGAATGTAAATTCATAACAGGACTTTTCTTGCCACACAAATTAGTCAACCCTGCCTTATAATTTCGACTTTTCCTGCCACATATTCACAGTGGCCCTGCATAAAGCAGTTCTATTTACCTTCTTCCTACATCTGCAGGAAAAAACGAAAATGTTGCTAATTAGCATCCTACTTTAAATCTGCCATGCTAAGGGCCAGATGTAGGTAGGTTTCCTTTTGCGAGTTGCAAATTGCTAGTCCCAGCGACTCGCAATTTGCAACTTGCAAAAGGAAATGCAGAAAGGTGTCTCAGACACCTTCTGCGACTTGCTATGGGGTCGCAAAGACCCACCTCATGAATATTTATGAGGTGGGTCACAGTTTGCGACCCCATAGCGAGTCTAGGCACTCACGGGGATGGTGGCCTGCTGTGGACAGCAGACCACCATGTCCGTGACTGCTTTCTTAATAAAGCAGTTTATTTTTTTCTTTTTGCAGCCTGTTTTCCTTAAAGGAAAACGAGCTGCAAACAGAAAAATAACCGAAACCATTTGTTTCGGTTTTTTCAGAGTAGGCAGTGGTCCATAGGACCACTGCCTGCTCTGAAAAAATATTTTTGTTTGCATTCACAAAGGGGAAGGGGTACCATGGGGACCCCTTCCTGTTTGCGAATGAGTTACCATTCACTTCAAGTGGATGGTAACTGCGAGTTGATTTGCGACCGCTTTCGCGGTCACAAATCAACTCTACATCGCGATGCGGTCGCAAATAGGAAGGGAACACCCCATCCTATTTGCGAGTCGGAATCACATTTTGCGAGTCGGTACCGACTCGCAAAATGTGATTCTGCATCGCGTAAGGGCTTTTGCGCCTCGCAAACGGAGTTTTTCGCCGTTTGCGAGGTGCAAAAGCCTTCCTACATCTGGCCCTAAGTCCTTTACTCATGCCAACAGATTCCTAAGACCTGGAACAGCAGTAAGTTTGTCGAGGTTGGTGTCAGAAGAAGCAAACGAGGATGCAAAGGAAAGCAAAAAAGAATAAAATAGTGTATCGCTTGACTTTTTCACCCTGAGCATTGTTGTAACTAAGGGCCAGATGTAGCAAGCAGTTTTGCCCATTCTGTGTCTATGGGAAAATGTGTTCGTACATATGGCCCTAAGTGTACAATTGCTATATTATTTACAACAAAAATCTATGAACTTTAAGCTCAGCAATCACTTAAGGCAGACACAAAATAATACGAACGAAGCAACACAAAAATCAAATGTAATTACATCAGGATTAAAGCCAGTGGCCCACGAGCCCCTCATTGTGACACCGTTTGGATGTGCGATAAACAAAGTGTCAGGGGTCTTATCAAGGGCAATCATGAGTGTTCAGTTGAAAGGGTACACAATTGGCACCCTGCGTCTGCCTCTTCATGACAGGCTGGATGTGCCTGCATCGTCCTCAATTCATTGGATCACATGGGGGAGCCATGGATGTTACAAATAAGAATGACAATGTGATACATCTGTGTGTAGCACAAGTAGGGCACCGCGTGTATGTAACCACATTCCCTATTCTATTGTATAGCTTTAAACTCGTTTTCACACACATCTCATGTTGAGTGGTGCACCATGACATCCAGAAAACAAGTCATATAGAGAAACAATCGTGCGTAGGAAATAAACAACTGTGACACAGAATGGTGCAAATTCCCATTGCGCTTTTCTCGTGTATATTCAACACAAATCCTAAACACATGTGCTAGTAAAGCAGCCCTCAGATCCACTGTACGTTTCATGTGGTGCAGTGCAGCTGCTGTGACGGGTCACGCATGCAGGAGGCACTGTGGGGTTTACAGCACAAGCAGGGCACCACGTGTGTGCAATGTGCCCCTAAGTGTCAGGTGCCGTGCAGTGCACTTGTGACAAGGATCTGCTGCCATCCAGCAGTACTGAAAGGGGCACCCAGGAGGACTAGATCCTGTAATGTATGTGAGAGCAGAAGGACGTGCAATATAGGGGGCAGTACTGAAAGGGGCGCAATCCTGTAATTTATATGAGAGCAGAAGGACGTTCAGTATGGGGGACAGTACTGAAAGGGGCACCCTGGAGGACCTCCAAGAGCGGTGCCACCCAGAGCCCTCACATAAACACAGAGTCCCACTGCACCCCAGCCAGTCTAGGCATGCCCAGCCCCTCCCTCCTGAGCCAGCTCCACAGTATTCGTGTTAAAAACAAGGGCGATCGTGCTGTGAAAAACCTTGAATTTACCAAAAATTGATAATTGGACTTTTCTTGCCACAAAAATTGTGCAGGCGTAAATACAACCCACCAGAGGGCGCTTGGCAATGTGTATGTGCAGCGGCGGCTGCTGCAAATCTCCAGGGAAGGGGTGGGCTGGGTGGTGGTGGTGATAGGGAAAGTGGACAGGGGAAATAAAAAAAATAAAAATTTTTTTTTAAAAACAAGCACTATGTAAAAGCTTGAATTCACCCAGGAGCACTTACATAAACAATAGAAGTAAACTGGTAGTCATGCAAAGCACACGATTACTGCTCAGCGAGATCGTGCTGTGTAGGAAATAAAAAAAAATAGTAGTCCAGAAACCATGAAGAAGACGTGGAGCTGTGTAAGTTTTCAGTAATTGGCTGGTGCACTTGAGGAGGGCTAAACCCCGGAAAAGGCATGATGTATGCACGTCTTTCATAAATAAAATCAAGGGAATTTTAAAAGGCAAGCACACGAACGAATGAAAGTGATAGGCATGACATGGGCATGGTTAAAAGCTCAACAGAAAGACAACAGGTCGGAGGTGCTTGCGCGCTCTACCTAAAAACGAGGTAAGAAGACAAAGGTAGAATCAGGCAGGAAAGAAAGTTTTAAGGAGAAGAAGGAGAGTATGGAAGGAGGCCCCACAAAAAGGGGAAAATGAGGGGGAAAAAAAGCAGTATTAATATGGTGAAACAACGGGGCTTAAGGGCATACAACCCTTCAAAAAAGCAAGACAGGACATAGGAAAGAGAAAAAGGAGGGAGAAAGCACTTGGTTGGCAAAAAGATAGCAGTGGAGAGTGAGAAAGACGCTCAAGAAGAAGTGTAACCTAAGGTTACCAGTTTACACATAAAAGTCAAACGTTACCCACTGACCAAACCAGAAATGATACTGTGTTTGGGGGAAGATGGGGGGATCAAAGAAAGACAAATCTATGGTAACGTTTCAGGGAAAGAAACACATAGGATACATTTTCAAGACAAGTGGCATTTACATTTTTTAGAAAGCAAGTAAAAGACAATTATAAAAGACACTCTATAAATTTGTTTTCATCAAATGGTAAACACCATCCATCTTGACAAGTTCAATGTAAAAGATTGGATGAAACTGTTTCTCAGTATCAGTAGTCTATGAATGACATTTTTTCTAGCTAACGCGTTCAGAATTTTCAATTCTATTAAGGACACGGAGGCGAGGATTATGCTTCTCTTTCTATGCTTTAATAAAACCTCAGCAGCTAACTAGAAAGCTCTTTAACAAAAAACTACAAATCCCATGAACCCACCATAGTACCATAACAACCACAGAATCCAACCCTATAAAACCTTCCTGACACGAAGACTCTTCCTCTTTCTTTGCACAAAGTCAGATATACAGCACTACTGCCGAAAAAGGCCACAAATGAACCTGGAGTCCAGAACCGAAGAACAACCAACTTCCCAACCAGAAGGACGAATATCCCATCAAAAACGTGGGAGGAGAAGAAAGAGCTTCAGTGGAATCCGAACAAAGGACTCTGAATCATTTATCCTCTTGACCTAGGATAAAGAAAAAGAACGAGCCATAAACACTGTCACATATATGATAGAGCAGAAAAACAATCAACACACATTTCTTTTTTTTTTTTACACAATATAATAACGGGGTGGGAATTTTAATAAACTATTTGTTTCAAAATCATAACAACATTATGAAAAAACAAAGTATAAACATATCAGAAACATAATAACCATGGGCGGGATAATCCTCGCCTCCGTGACCTTAATAGAATTGAAAATTCTAAACGTGATAGCTAGAAAATATTTCATTCTATGTCAGCACCGGAGGCTCAGATTATGCTAGCTTAAAGTCCTGTCAGTACCACAGAAGACACATCCAAAATAGGCTTGTAATAAAACCTTTCAAATGTGGAATCAGAGAACTAATCTGCTGTGTTCAAAATGTCTTCTAAGCGAGAACCAAGGGCAAAAGATTTTGATGCCATAACACTCCTAACGGAGTGTGCTCCAATTTGGAAGTGTCAATGCCCGCTTCAGACAAAATCCATCCACATCAGCCATCTAGCCAGAGTAGCCGAAGAGACCGGTCTAAATGGCTTTTGGAGAGAAATAAGCAGTTGACCCAACATGTCAGATCGGAATTCTGATGTATTTACCTCATAATCCTTTAGGCATTGAACAACACAAAGTTTGTGATTATCCGGAAATGCTGGATAGGACACCAACCTGGTGTTGCACTTAGTCCTTCCATATATGACAAAAGAAACACCTTCAGGAGAGAAACACCTCCCTGCTAAATGCAAAGCTTTAATGTCAGAAACACGTTTATAAGAAATGAGACAAAGAAGGATGGTAAATTTAGCAGAACGTTGTTTTCTGGAGAGGTATTTATTAGAAGGCCAGGAATCTAAAAACCAAAGAATGATGATAACATCCCAAAGCTCTGAGTACTTGGGAAGAGGGGGATTTAACATCCTAATGCCTCGAATTAATTTCCAAACAACAGGTAACTGACCCACAGGTCTGCCATCAATAAAGACATGACCGGCAGAAATGGCTGAATGAAAATTTTTAATGGAATTATAAGCCATCCCAGAAGTGGCTAAAGAAGCCAGGAAATTTAGGATCAAAGTACAATCCACATTAAAGGGATCTGAACCCATCGAAGAACACCAACTACACCATCGTCTCCAAGCGGAGGCATAACGTTTATGTGTGTTGGGGGCCCAGGATTGATTGATGAATTCCTGAGCTTCATTCGAAAGGCCTGGGAGGCTCCAGTTTTGCCTGAAAGACGGCAAGCTAGAAGGGACAATTGACCTGACAGGATCAAGGGGTGAGGAGACCCCACCGGATCCAGAAGGAGGTTCCAACTCCAGGGCAAGAGACTGGGGAGAGCACAGGCAAGCTCCATCAAGATGGGAAACCAAGGCTGGGCTCTCCAATACGGAGCGATCAAATCTATTTCCTCTTCCTGTCTCTGAAGATACGCTAGGACCCTGGGAATCATTACAAAAGGAGGGAATGCACAAGAGAGAAAAGGAGTCCAATCCTGGAGGCAAGCATCGGTTGCCCTCGCTCCCGGATCTGGATGCCAACTGAAGTAAGTGGGGAGTTGAGAATTCAGAAGGGAAGCAAACAGATCAATTGTGCACAGACCCCACATCATCATGATAGCCCTGAAAACTCGTGGGTGTAACCTCCAGTCGCTGGAATCTGTCAAGTGACGGGAATGCCAATCCCCAGTCACATTCCGCTGACCCGGAAGATACTCCGCTGTCACCAAAATGTGACTGAGAAGACAATAATGCCAAAAGTCTTTGGCAACCTCAGTCAGTAAAGGAGAATGGGTCCCCCACCAGCTTGTTCACGTACCGAACCACTGAAACATTGGCCATCCTGAGAAGAATGCAACATTTTGCTTTGCCCACGGTGAAGCTGCGAATCGCAAAAGAGCCCGCTAAGAGCTCCAGGCTATTGATATGCAGAGATAGTTCTTGCTGGGACCAGCGACCCCCCATAGAAATAGGGCCACAACGAGCCCCCCCAACCCCATAGACTGGCATTTGCTTCTATGATCAGGTCCAGGGAGCAGGGAAAAATGGCTCTCCCATTCCATGCTTCCATGTGAGATAACCACCAAGAAATTTCCATCTTCGCCTCCTCTGAGAGGGGAACTGACTGGAAGTAAGACAAGCCCTTGTTCAGGTGCATGATCTTGAGGCGTTGAAGGGACCTGTAATGCAGGGGTCCTGGAAATATTGCTTGAATCGAAGAAGCTAGCAACCCCACCAGACGGGCTAGGGACCTCAAGGATATAATCATCCTGGACAAGGCTAGTCTCAATTCTATCTTGATATTCCTCACCTTTGTTGGAGGAACAATCAACCGAGCCGAGGGGGAGTCCACCAAGAAACCTAGAAATTCTACAAATTCACAAGGGATTAGAATAGATTTTTGGATGTTGATGACAAAGCCTAGGTCTTGAAGGAGAGAGATTGCCCATTCCAAATGGATCATAACCGTCTGGGTACATTGGGACATAATTATTATGTCGTCTGGATAAATGATGAGGCGAACGGCCCTGGCTCTCAGGCATTCCATCACCTGCCTCATCAGTTTCGTGAAGCACCACAGGGCCGACGAAAGACCAAATGGAAGATCCTTGAACTCGTAGATCTTCCCTTCCCAAAGAAACTGGAGGAAACGACTGTGGGGAGGGAAGATAGGAACGGAATGATAAGCATCTTTCAGGTCCAGACGGACCATCCAATCTCCAGTCCGGAGAATGTCCCGTACTAAATGGATGCCTTCCATTTTGAAATGGCGATAAAGGATCCACTGATTGAATTCCTTTAGATTGAGGACGAACCTTGAGCCTCCACCCTTCTTGTCTACTAGAAAAATGGGACTCAGGAACCCTTGGGGGTGTAACACCGATTCCTCTATCGCATCCTTGGATAGAAGTGCAAGAATTTCTTTTTGAATGATGATCTGATCTGAGAGGGAAAAATACAGAGTGTGGGGAAAAGGAAGTTGAAGGGGAGACTGAAAGAATTCTATTTTGAATCCCTGAACGGATTCTAGCACCCACGGGTCGTTTGAATTTTTTTTCCAATTGTGAAAGAAACATTGAGTGCTATCCCCTTAAGAAATTCTTCCAACTGAATAATTCTCACCTGCAGAGGAGGAATCCTGGATGGCTGCAGCAGTGCCCCTGAATCTTCCTCTACGGAAGCGGCTTCTGAAAGAACGCCTGGAAGGGTAGAAGGAGGAGGCTTGGTCTTGATAGCCACCTCTACCTCTGTGACCCTGGAAGCTGTCTCCGGTTGGATTCTGGTAACCTCGGCCGAACGGTCGCCCCCTGAAGCATCCGGCCCAGGAAAAAAGAGGTGGCAGAGCTCTCTTGATGGAGCCTTGAACCTTGTCTAAACTAGAAAAGGTTGAGATGAACTTGGAAAGTTCCTTGAGAAAGGGAGCTCCAAATAAAAGGCCTTTAGCTGCTGGACCTGCTTCAGAGGAAGCTAGATCAGCCAATTTAGGGTCAAGTTTCATAAGAAAAGAACAACGGTATTCATTAGAAATGGCACAGTTAGTATTGCCCAAAAGACATACTGCACGTTGAGACCAACCAATCAGAGTGTCTGCATCAATAGGAGAATTAGATGCCTTTGCCTGATATGCAAGTTCCAGGATCTTAGTTAGAGGACCTGATAAGTCTAAAAGCTTGTCCTGACAGGATTTCCAAGCCCTATCGATACCCTTCTTAGGGTCTTTAGTGTAATTCTTCAGGTAGGTCACCATAGATGGGTCTATCTCGGGAGTCTCTGCCACCTTGTCGGGAAGATCAGGTCTGGGGCATTCAGAACGCAAACGTGCGCAAACCTCCTTATCGAACTCCTGTCGAATGTGGATCTTCACATAATCAGAAACTTCAGGAGGAGGAAGCCAGGCTGTAGATCTGGGGTGTATAATTTCACCCGGTTCAGAAGTTAACAGTCTAGCCTGCTTAGGATTGGAAGTATGATGGGACTTTGCCTTATGCTTGCGTGGAGGATGCAAATCAGTTTTTGACGAACCCTGAGAAGAGGAGGCATCGGAGGCATCTGACAACTCATCAGAGCGGGGTGCAGCAGGCATACTGTAGAGGTGTTCATTAGCCAAAGAAGCCGCAAGTTTTTGGAAGGCTTCAGAGTGAATCTCTTTAGATGGTAGAGTTGTGGACTCATCTCTAAGACCTTCGGCGGGAGGAAGCCAGCCTTGTTGCTGAGCAAATCCGTAAAGGTGGTGCTTCAATGGAGTAATAGCCTTAGCCAAGGCATCATTAATGGTTTGGCACACCAGATCCTGTTCAAAGGAACCTGTGTGAGTTTCTTCAAAATAATAATTTTCATCCCTCTCTTGATATTCTTCATACATGGCTGGAAAAGAGTGGTGAAAGCAACTAAAAAAAGTTAGAAATGTATATATCTTTACCTATATATATAAGGAATATATATGTATATATATATATATATTTATATATATATATATATATATATATATATATATATATATATATAAATAAATGTCCACATGCTCGAAAAGGAGAACAGCTTTCGGCCCAAGAGGGGTGGTGCAAGAACCGGCACGAGCAAGCCGGTAATTCATACGTCACAAAAGAAAAGGGGATTGTACTTGCACACTCAGGATTCAAGAAAAACTCAGTTTATTCCAAAAACACACGACGCGTTTCGGCTGACACAGCAGCCTTGATCACATGATAATTACCACCACTGAAACTCCCTTAAGTACTTCCCCTCCATAAACATAGAAATAGGACAATAAATGTGTAAATAAGAAAATCAGTAAATCAAATTAAATAAATAAAACTAAATAAATAAAGCTAACAATTCCCACCCAAATAGCCTCAATATATATGTAGATCTTAATACCAAGCAATACCTAGCAGCTATTAGTTTCTATTAATTTCTATTATGGAAATTTGGTTTTTAATATTTAGTTATTCGATTAGACAAGATGAATTCATATCCCTATATGTTACCCTCAAAGGGAAATGAAATGGAACAGGAAAGAACAATGTAACTTAACCAAGTTGATATTCCCCGGACCATATGATAAATAAACACATATTATATACTAAGGTCCTGCTTGGAATAAAAACACCTAATAAGACATCAAACATTGTAAATACATATTTCTATCTGTATAAATACGGGGATCCTGTCAAGAAAACATATAAAACCAAACATACTGCTTATAGGTAAAATATTCTTATTTGCAAATTTGCAAAAGGAGATCACCCAACAATAGCATGACACATAGAGAAAAAGGACAATAGGTTTCCATCCGACCCGTCACATCTAAAAGAAAAGGTTACATATATAAATATAAATGTAAAAATGTAAAAATGTAAAGAAAGAGACATATATATACATATATAAAAATAAATAGATAAATATCTCAATAAATACATTCAACAGCGATAGAAGCAACATCATAAATCCAATCCATTTCTTAATAAAATATTATCAATTTCATCCATATCCATAAAGAAACTAAAATACGTCCACTAAGAGACCTATAGTTGTTAAATTATAATAAATTATGAAAAAATATGGCAATAGGATAAAATCATAATAGTGTACATATCATGTCCAAAATACTAGTAGTTATCAAATAGGTGGGTATTCAATTCTTCCCCCATGTTCAATCCTCTCGGTGTCTTAGTCTCTAATTCTAAAATATATTTTGACTCTTTTTTCCTCACTGTAAATTCTCTGTTTCCTCCTCTGTGACATGGAGGAACATGTTCAATACCAAAATAGGATAACTTAGTGCAATCAGAATTATGTCTTTCTTTAAAGTGCCTCGCTACCGGATAATGGTCATCATTAGATGTAATCACACGCATATGTTCTAAAATCCATTTTTTGACAATGTGTTTGGTACTACCAACATACCATTTTAGGCACGGACACTCTAGTATGTAGATCACATATGGAATGCTACATGTAATAAATTGATTGATTTGCCTGACTTTCCCAGGTTTACACGTAGCATGTTGTCTCCGCATCTCACTATTGCGGCATGCCTTACAATGTCCGCATGGAAAGAAACCTTGTAGATTATGTTGCCTCACTTGTGGGATTGTAGTAATATCATTTGATCTAAGAATATCATGTAGACTACGTCCTCTCCTGTAAGTAATCTGTGGTCTTTTTTGTACTATATCTCCAATGACGGGATCACTCTTCAGAATTTTCCAATTTTTAGAGATAATATTGTTAATCTGTCTTGTCTCCTCATTATAGGTCATTATAAGTCTGGTCCCTTCCTTATCATCCTTCTCTGATTGAATGGTATTATCAAAAAGGGTGTCAGATCTTTTTATCCCTTTTACTTTATCAATCGCTTTCTTGATTACCCAATCGGGATAACCCCGCTGTTTAAATCTTCTAATCATCTCTTCTTGTTCTATTTCAAAAGCCTCATCAGTACTGCTAATTCTTTTAGCTCTTAGCAGCTCACCATAGGGAATACTCCATTTTAGGTTTTCGGGGTGACCACTAGAGGCATGCAGTAGACTATTACCTGCAGTCTTCTTACGAAATAACTCAGTGGTGATCTTATAATCACTGATCTTTATCAGAGTATCCAGGAATTCAATACTAGATCTACTTATATTGTAGGTCAGGCCAATATTCAAATCATTTTTATTTAATTCTCCAATAAACTGAATGGCCTCTCCCTCTGTTCCTTTCCAAATAATAAAAAGGTCGTCAATATACCTTAGCCACAAGATAGCCTGGCTAGCTTCTGGGTAACGTTCCTCATCCATGAAAATGGACTCCTCCCACCAGCCCAAAAAAAGGCAGGCGAAACTAGGAGAAAAACAGTTACCTATCGCAGTACCGAGGGTCTGTTGGTAAAGTGTTCCATTAAATAAGAAAAAGTTGTTAGTCAGACAATACCTTATAATGTCCATTATCATATCAGTATGGGCCAAGTATTTAAGAGATCTCATACATAAAAAATGCTACAAGCAGCGATCCCCTTGTCATGGTTGATAATAGTATATAAGGAATTGACATCCAGTGTCAGAAGCAAAAAGTCCTATTCCCATACAATGCCTTCCAACTTACCCAAAAAGTCCTTAGTATCCCGAACGTACGATGGCAAATTCACAACAAATTCTCTCAGAAAATAATCTACATATTTGGAAACATTCTCCAATACACTGCCACATGAGGATACAATAGGTCCCCCTGGGGGATTGATTGCATTTTTGTGAATTTTCGAAAGGATATATAGCACTGGTAGTTTGGGAAAGTCCCTTTTTAGGAAGCAGTATTCTTCCCATATCAATAGACCCTGATCTTTCCAATCCATCAGTAACTGCCAAATTCCAGTAACACTGTTAGTATATGCCTCTTAGTACTAACCCTGTAGAACTGAGTATCATTAAGTTGACGCATAGCCTCCTCAATATATTTGTGTTTGATCATGAGTACTATATTTCCTCCTTTGTCAGCGGGACAAACAACTATATTTTTATCATCAGCAAGCTTAATAATCAAAGATCTCTGAGAATGTGTCAAATTTTGATTATCTCTGGGTTTGAACCATGTTTTATGCCGAAATCGGATTAAATCTTTAACCACCATATCATGAAATGTATCGATGTTATCATGGTTCATCATAGGAAAAAACGTAGACTTAGGTTTAAAACCAGTTGGAACAGACCGCTCATACGTAATATCCAACTCATCAAGAATCTGATAAACATTGTCAGTAGCATTAGAATCAATTTCATTTCTCTCTAATTCATATAATGTCACTAAAGAGTCCACATCACTGATACTGAGTACATCCTGAGGATCACCCCCCTGAGAGATAGCAACCCCCATAGTAGATAGATCTTTATGTTTAAACCATTTTTTCAATTTTAATTTTCTAATAAACTTAAACAAATCAATTTGTGTATCAGCATAATTAAACCGTTCTGTAGGGCAAAAGGAAAGGCCTAAACATAACGTTGCTTTATCGCTCTCAGAAAGGACAAAATTGGATAAATTCACAATTGTCTTATTCACCATATTGATATCCATTAGGTCTGTAAACTGGAGCTTCTTAAAGTTTTTCCCACTTGCCCCAGAGTGAAATCGGTTCTTGTTGTGGTTTCTGAGTCTTTCTCGCCTCTTCTTACTCCGCCCCGTCTTCCTCTTCGACCTGATGCTCTGCCTTTGTAATGCACAGTTGGTCCCTGTTGGTTCTTGGAGATCTGCCTGCCGTGTCGCAGCAGGCGATATTCGTCTAAAAAGTCGCTGGTTTATTAATAACTCCCTCAATAGATTTTTCACTCTCCGTAGAACTGGGAGTATCAGATTCCCTTGTACTCTCCACATCACTGTCAGAGACCAATTGGCTTTCCTGTGGTCGATGATTAGTGACTGATGATTTATATAGGTGGTCACATTTTCTACTAAATGTCAAAATCCTTCCACTCTCATAGTCACCTATGTCTCTATGTAATTTCTGTTGTTTTTTTATCTTGAGATCATCCTCATATTTCTTCAGTCTCAAGTTCATTGCTTCCATAAAAATGAATATTGGCCTAACCTACAATATAAGTAGATCTAGTATTGAATTCCTGGATACTCTGATAAAGATCAGTGATTATAAGATCACCACTGAGTTATTTCGTAAGAAGACTGCAGGTAATAGCCTACTGCATGCCTCTAGTGGTCACCCCGAAAATCTAAAATGGAGTATTCCCTATGGTGAGCTGCTAAGAGCTAAAAGAATTAGCAGTACTGATGAGGCTTTTGAAATAGAACAAGAAGAGATGATTAGAAGATTTAAACAGCGGGGTTATCCCGATTGGGTAATCAAGAAAGCGATTGATAAAGTAAAAGGGATAAAAAGATCTGACACCCTTTTTGATAATACTATTCAATCAGAGAAGGATGATAAGGAAGGGACCAGACTTATCATGACCTATAATGAGGAGACAAGACAGATTAACAATATTATCTCTAAAAATTGGAAAATTCTGAAGAGTGATCCCGTCACTGGAGATATAGTACAAAAAAGACCACAGATTACTTACAGGAGAGGACGTAGTCTACATGATATTCTTAGATCAAATGATATTACTACAATCCCACAAGTGAGGCAACATAATCTACAAGGTTTCTTTCCATGCAGACATTGTAAGACATGCCGCAATAGTGTGATGCGGAGACAACATGCTACGTGTAAACCTGGGAAAGTCAGGCAAATCAATCAATTTATTACATGTAGCACTCCATATGTGATCTACATACTAGAGTGTCCGTGCCTAAAATGGTATGTTGGTAGTACCAAACACATTGTCAAAAAACGGATTTTAGAACATATGCGTGCGATTACATCTAGTGATGACCATTATCCGGTAGCGAAGCACTTTAAAGAAAGACATAATTCTGATTGCACTAAGTTATCCTATTTTGGTATTGAACATGTTCCTCCATGTCACAGAGGAGGAAACAGAGAATTAACATTGAGGAAAAAAGAGTCAAAATATATTTTAGAATTAGAGACTAAGACACCGAGAGGATTGAACATGGGGGAAGAATTGAATACCCACCTATGTGATAACTATTAGTATTTTGGACATGATATGTACACTATTATGATTTTATCCTATTGCCATATTTTTTCATAATTTATTATAATTTAACAACTATAGGTCTCTTAGTGGACGTATTTTAGTTTCTTTGTGGATATGGATGAAATTGATGATATTTTATTAAGAAATGGATTGGATTTATGATGTTGCTTCTATTCCTGTTGAATGTATTTATTGAGATATTTATCTATTTATTTATATATATATATATATATATATGTCTCTTTCTTTACATTTTTACATTTTTACATTTATATTTATATATGTAACCTTTTCTTTTAGATGTGACGGGTCGGATGGAAACCTATTGTCCTTTTTCTCTATGTGTCATGCTATTGTTGGGTGATCTCCTTTTGCAAATTTTCAGATAAGAATATTTTACCTATAAGCAGTATGTTTGGTTTTATATGTTTTCTTGACAGGATCCCCGTATTTATACAGATAGAAATATGTATTTACAATGTTTGATGTCTTATTAGGTGTTTTTATTCCAAGCAGGACCTTAGTATATAATATGTGTTTATTTATCATATGGTCCGGGGAATATCAACTTGGTTAAGTTACATTGTTCTTTCCTGTTCTATTTCATTTCCCTTTGAGGGTAACATATAGGGATATGAATTCATCTTGTCTAATCGAATAACTAAATATTAAAAACCAAATTTCCATAATAGAAATTAATAGAAACTAATAGCTGCTAGGTATTGCTTGGTATTAAGATCTACATATATATTGAGGCTATTTGGGTGGGATTTGTTAGCTTTATTTATTTAGTTTTATTTATTTAGTTTGATTTACTGATTTTCTTATTTACACATTTATTGTCCTATTTCTATGTTTATGGAGGGGAAGTACTTAAGGGAGTTTCAGTGGTGGTAACTATCATGTGATCAAGGCTGCTGTGTCAGCCGAAACACGTTGTGTGTTTTTGGAATAAACTGAATTTTTCTTGAATCCTGAGTGTGCAAATACAATCCCATTTTCTTTTGTGACATATATATATATATGTTTATATATATATATATATATATATATATATAATGCAAATCACCTCTGTGACCAAGGGGGCGAGGATCCAAGGGAGAGCTGTAAGTTCTGACCCCAAAATGTGGCAAGTATTAGAAATAGAGTGTGGAGGGAACACTCAACAGCTCTAGGCAAAGCCTATATATATGCGAGGCTGCGCAGTCCAGGCTCACAGAAAAACAAATACCGCTCCAGTCAGCGTGGGCTGCCAGCCGCCCGGTGAACAAATCCAACTAAATAACAGTGAAAAACCAATGTTACATACACATGGCAGGAAATCAGAAAAGAAAGCACACGAGGCGGTCATACAGCGATTGAACAAAATCAACACAGTTAAATACAGAAAGATAATCGTGCTAAGGAAAGAAGTATACACTTAACTGGCTGCGAAGCAGCAATTAAAGAGGAAGAGGCTTCGTGTCAGGAAGGTTTTATAGGGTTGGACTCTATGGTTGTTATGGTACTATGGTGGGTTCATGGGATTTGTAGTTTTTTGTTAAATAGCTTTCTCATTGGCTGCTGAAGTTTTATTAAAGCATAGAAAGAGAAGCATAATCTGAGCCTCCGGTCCTGACATAGAATTCGTTTTTCGATCAAAATACCCTGACCCTGCCCCTAAAACTAAAAATGCCCCAGCCCCCCTCCCCCGCCCCTAAACCTTAATCACCCTGAGCCCCCACCCCACCCCAAGAACTAAAAATACCCCCACCCCAACCCCTAAAACAAAAAATACCCGCCCCCCCGCCCCTGCCCCAAAACCACCCTGACCCCACCCCCTAAAACTAAAAATACCCCTCCCCCAAACTAAACCGTCTTGACCCCCCACCCCTAAAACTAAAAATACCCCCCTCCCCGCCCCTAAACCTTAATCACCCGAGCCCCCCACCCAACCCCAAGAACTAAAAATACCCCAACCCCTAAAACAAAAAATGCCCGACCCCCCAACCCTGCCCCTAAACCACCTCGACCACCACCCCCTAAAACTAAAAATACCCCGACGCCCCTGCCCCCTGCTCCCTGCCCCCTGCTCTTCAAACAGCCCAAGTGCCAGCCCCACTTACCTCCTCCTTGATCGTGTCATCCTCCTCAGCCGACTCCCTTCTTCTGTGCCTTAACCACACATGTGCGTGGTTCAGCACATGCGTGGTTAAGGCCCCAAACAAGTAAGTCGTGGTTAACGAAAAAGTTGTTTCGCTTTCATTTTCCACTACTTCGTTGTTCGGGAGTCGTGCTTCCCGCTTTAAAGCAGCCACTCTGCTTTTCACATGAATGTGCTGCCCCCAGGACAGAGCAAGTTTGAGGATGCCCTAGGGACAATGTATTTGTTCTAATAAAAAGCATTTTTCTTTCTTTGCACTGGGTGCACCTTTTAAAAAGGAAGATTTCGGCTTGGAAAAAGGTTTATTTTCCCAGGTCAAAATGGCAGTTTAAAACTGCACTTCAGTCTGCAGTAGAAGGCCTGAAATGTATTGTGAAAGGCTACTTTACTGGGAGGTCCAAAGAGTCAAAAAGTGCTGCAGCCCACAAGTAGCATTTCCATTTCATTAACTGGCCATGGGTGCATGAAATACCATATACTAGGAGCCAACAGGTAAATTAAAGGTACCAATCTAGGGCTGAATTACATAACATAGGGGGTCATTCCGACCCCCGGCGGCCGGGGTCGGCGGGAAAATGGGTCCAATGGACCCCCCGGCAGCCACTCACTGCACCCTCCTGCAAGGTGATCTCTAATCCCCTTTAAAAGTGCAGGTTGGTTGCCACCTGCACGGTGAAACTCAGAGTGGTTTTAAAGCAGACGCTCTGCGTTACACATGAATGTGCTGCCCCCAGGACAGCGCAAGTGCGATTTGGAGCATCTTCCTTGCTTGCGCCAGGTGCACCTTTTTAAAAGGTGCACCTGGTGCAGCAAGGACACTGCTCTGTATGTATGATACAGCCCCAGCTGTATACCATTCATTCCACGACTAATGGAGAGAACACAAGTACTTTAGCTCTGATTAGCAGGGATAAAGTGCACAGAGTCCTAATGACAACAAAAATGAAAACTCAGCGAGTGAAGGTTGAAACATTTTGGGGCATACCATGCCAAGAATTCTAGGCCTAACAATATTTTGAGCAGTGTATTGCATAGAACTGTGCCAGGTTCTTGCAAAGTGAAAACCTTGTCCTTGTGTGTAGCTTCTTCAAGTGAGGCTGACCTTCATTGAATACTTCAGCAGCTACTTTTCCTGTGTAACATAACTTTTATAAAGAAAAACATATTGCGTCAAAAAACTAATTGAAAGTGGAAAAAATCTGAAGTACAAATTAAATGTTTCATCATCATCATTAGCTTTATTTAGGTAATAAACATACCATAAAAGCTCATCCTACAATGCACATATAGAAATGAGTAAAAGCATAATATTAAGCAGTCTATCTATAAAATGTTCAAAAAGGAGCAATAAAAGTGCAAAATTATTAAGACATGATCAGAATAGTAAAAATCCATCAATATAAATGATATAAAAACCTTCGCCCAATAAATTAAGAATACAAAAAGGAGATAAAAA
This sequence comes from Pleurodeles waltl, assembly GCF_031143425.1. Classification (NCBI taxonomy): domain Eukaryota; kingdom Metazoa; phylum Chordata; class Amphibia; order Caudata; family Salamandridae; genus Pleurodeles; species Pleurodeles waltl. Next base: position 128,706,694 of record NC_090447.1, read on the forward strand.
CACTCCAACTAACATAAAAATCTTAAGGTTAATATTGATTATTCCCTGTAAAAATAGCATATCCATTTTTGTCTGCAGTCTTAAACTTATTTTAGTGTAATGCGTTAGAAGGTGCCTCTAAACGTTTTGCTCTTACATTCCAAATTGCATCTAAATAGCTGGCCAGCGCACATACCACAATACCATGGGTATTCGTTTTGCAGATCCTAAGAGCTAAAAGCCAATTGTTAATGCCCATGGATCTGCAAAGAAGTATAATCCATTGAATCCGCTGTTTAGCATATGCGGGACAATGAAATAGCATATGAGCAATACATTCTGGTGACCCAAGGCCCATTGGGCATAGGTCTTGTTGAAGATCCTGTTGGGACCATCTACAAGTAAAAGTGCGTAATGGTAACGATCCCAGCCTAAACCTGATGTAAAGTGCACATGCTCGAGGGGAGAGGTTCAAATCCATATAGTTTTCAAATTCATAATGACATTTAACTGATGTAAACCTATCTGTCAGACTGAGCGAAGGCGCCTCAACCAATTTGCTTATTTTTAATTTTAACCAGTATGTGTCCTTAACAGTTTGCGCCGCATTTTTTGGAAGACCATAAGGGTCTGTCCAAAGTGGGCCAATCCTAAGTTAGTCAAACTATTTTCAACATGGTTACACCATGGAAAATTCCTTAATATGTGTGTACTGAGCAGGACATTGAACCATGTTCTATAAGGGCCGAAGATATCCATGGACCAAATCCTGATCCAATACAATATTGGTCTTAAGGCGGCTATATGGGCAATGGAGTGTAAATTCAGGTCCATCTGGATAGGCAACGTCGGGGAACTAGTGGGTATTTTAAGCAAAGAATTTATAAATGAATTTCGGGTAAGCTCTAGGTCCCTCAAATTGCCATGCCCCCATAGCTCTGCTCCATACAAGGCGCCCCCTCTTGCTTGTATTTTATATATTTCCATTACAGGAGAGATTGAAATCTAGGGGATCTATTGGCAAATCTCAAGACACCCCCGAGTTCTGTTTCAGTCTCATATGTGTCTTTGATAAGTGCGTCTGCCATTTATGCGTGTCCTCTAATCTAACTCCCAGATAATCAAAATTGGCAACTCTCTCTAATACTTCCCCATCCATTAGGATCATCTTCCTTATTTTGCATTTTTTGTCACCAAAAATCATATATTTAGTTTTCATAGTATTAACTTCAAGGCCGTAATCTTTACAAAAGGACGTGAACTTCACGAGTAAATTGGCAAGGCCGGAGGCAGTATGGGATAGTAACAAAGTATCATCCACAAATAGTAAACACAGAATCTTTGCCCCATCTAATTTTGGTGCGTCATTGTCACAGGCAAGTAAGTAAGGGATGCATGTGTTAATAAACATTAAAAACAGTGTAGGAGCCAACACACATCCCTGCCTCACCCCTCTTTTAATTGGAATTTCGCTTGTTACCTCCCCGTTTACTCCCCATCGAATTTTTGCAAAACTCTCAGTGTATAAGCTTTTAATTAAGTTTAATAAGGAAGCTGACTCCGTCCAATACCTCCCAGAGTTTGCAGTGCAGGACCAGATCAAATGCAGATTTAAGATCCACAAAGGCCACTAAAAGGTTCCCTCATCCAAATCTACAATCTTCCATTTGATCGTGAGAAACTTAAATATCTGGTCAATTGTACTAATTTTCTGTCTGAACTCTGCTTGGAGGTCACTGAGCACTTGAGACTCTTCTAGCCATTCCTTAACCCTTATCAGAACCTGGTAACAAAATATTTTTGGGAGATTGTCCAGAAGGCTAATTGGTCTGTAATTCACAGGAGTGGCCCTATTCCCCTTTTTATAAATAGGCACAATAATTGCACCCTTCCAGGAACGGGGGTAGATTCCACTAGCCAGAACGGCATTTGATACATTATTAACATAGGGGCCCCACGTATCTAGATCAGATCTATATAAGTCGGCAGGTATGCCATCTAGACCAGGGGCTTTTCCAGGTTTTTGGGCCACAATGGCCATTCAAGTTTCGTTCAATGTGAACGGGGTCAGGCTGTTAATGGAGAGGGAGTCTAATCCAGTTGCAACACTGCTATTAATTTTGGCGTCTTACAACTTCGTGAAATGGGCCACCCAATTTTCCGGTAAAATATGAAAATCTGATCTAGAATTTTCATTTCGCCCATTGGAAGCCACCTAGGACCAAAAACGTTTTGAATGCTTCTCGTTGGCTGCTATCAACAAATCCTGCCATGACTCTGCTTCCCAATAATTTTTACAGGTCTTTATTGTTAGGGCATACTCGCGCCTAGCACTAGTTATCAAGAGTCTATCTTTAAATTTAATTGCCTTTATCAAGCTACACTTGGACTCCCTACATGCTTTGCCAAACCACCTCTCATGGGGTCCAGCTACTGGATGGTTATTTTCTCTAGCAGTTCTAAACAAGAGGTCCTTCAAAGTAGTAAAGAGTTCAATATGCAAAGTCAAATTAAATGTTGTTACACTTCTAATGAGTTTTAATTGAGTGAAATAAGTCAAAGTGTATTTTCCTGCTTTGGTCGCACTGCCCTAAGAAGAGTCAGGGGATTAGGAAATAACGTGAAACGCAAACATGGCAAGTACCAAAAAAGGAGGCTAGTGAAAATATATTTTTAAGCAAGCATTGGTGTTGCCTTTGCAATATATTGGCATTGTCAATGTCTGTTGGCAATGCTGTACTGCATCATCAAAATGCTATGCAGCAAGACAAACAAGTTTAAAAAAATTGGCTGTTGGACCTCTGCGGTTATGGTGGTCCGACTGCCACATTACAAGGTTGGCAGGCAGCCCCGCCAACCTACCGGCATCTCTGCCAGGACTGGAGATCCCGATGGGCTGACAATGGTGCAAGTTGGAATCAGCCAGGGCGGTGCTGAACTTAGCGCTGCCCTGCTGATTACAACCTGGTTCTCTGTCAGCCTTTTCATGGGAGTTTCACCACCATCAAAAGGCTGGCAGAGAACAGGTTGAGGGGGCCACAGTGGGTCTGGCATGGGCAGTGCAATCATCCTCCTGCCCAGCACCCTCATAACGCGCACTGTCTGCTGTGCAGTCACTGTGCATTACGAGGGTGCTGGTGCCCCCTGCCGCCACCACTTTCCCGCTGGGCTGACCGGTCAGCCCAGCAGGAAAGTCTTAATTGGGCCGGCAGGGAGGTTGCCAGCACGGTAGCAACCACCACGTCAGGAGTTTGACAGACGTATGTTCCTATCTGCCAAACTCATAATCGGGGCCTATAACTAGGGCCCCGTCATCAATACATCAGTGTTTAGTGGGTGTGTCAGTGGGTCTGTGAGTGGGTGCATGAGTGTATCAGTGGGTCTGTGAGTGGGTGTCCGAGAAACTGAGTGGGTCTGTGAGTGGGTTTGTGAGTGGGTGCATGAGGGTCTGACTTGTGCTGTGAGTGGGAGCACGGAGTCTCAGTGGGTCTGTGAGTGGGTGCGTTAGTGCCTGAGTGGGTTTGTGAGTGGGTGCATAAGTGTCTCTGTAGGAGTCAGTGGGAGAAAGAGATTGAAAGAGAGAGAGAGAGAAAGAGTGCGAGCAAGAGAGATGGAGACTTTTCAGGCTTTGATGTATGATATACTTAGAATGAGATATTTCTGTTTAATTAAAAAATGAAAATGTATTTCTTATTTTAAAAAATAAAATCACCTTTTATTTTATATTTAAACATTGGTAGTTTAAAAAAAAAGAGGAAGGGGAAACGGGTGCATGAATGTTTGAGACGGCACTGCCCCCTACTATTTGATTCAAGCCTCGGGGGTGGCGGTCCCTGGGGCATAAATAAGCTCTGGAAGGCGGCCCTATGCAGCCCCCTTATATACTTTTTGATATGTCCCCAGCACCTGGCCCACCCGGGGGCTTTACTTGAACAAGCACAGGAGACCATGCTTGTTTTTTTTTTTTTTTGCCAAGTATTTCCGACATAAAAGGGCTTTTTCCCTGGCCCCTTTTCTTATTTTATATCTTTTTTTTCAGGGACTCGGCTGAAGCCAAGTCCCAAGATGGCTGCCAACACTTCCTTGTTGAAGTGTTGGCAGCCAATCAGATCACAGTACAAGATTGGGAGGGTTGTGGGGCCTTCGCGTCCCTATATATACAAATTAGAATTTTCTTTAATATGTCCAAAACTACTCAATAGATTTACACCAAATAATAAAAAAGGCACTTTCTGGACCAAGAGCTACCTTTCGGTCAAATTTGGTGTAATTCCCTCCAGACGTTCGGGCTGTAGACCTGTTAAAAAACTCTACGGGAATTAAAATGGGGAAAACACGTTTTGGGTCCCCCCTATTTCTTGGCTCCTGCTTGACGGATCACCCGACTTTTTCCAGACAGCAGCTTACGGTGAAGGTCGAATTTGTTGGGAAAATTTTGTGAAGGTTCATCAACCAGTGCTAAAGATATAGGCATGTAAAAAATGCATTTTCTATTGAAACTAGGTCCTAACTATAACTTTGGAGTGGCAATTGACACTAGGTTTCATAGATATATATACAGTTCTATCCATATATATATATATATATATATATATATATATATATATATATATATATATATATATATGGATAGAACTGTATCTGTTAGTTGGCATAATCCAAGACTCACTCCAAGTGCTGATCCAATAATACATAAGTAATATTTTATTATACTTTTAACATTAGTTACATTTGTTTGTATTTGTAACTCTTTTAAATAACAAGATGTAATTTACCATTATTTTCATATGGGGTTTTATTTTAAGCCCCTGCTTCCATTTCTTTCAATGGATGGTTGTTGCAATACCAGTGGTTGTTCATGTCTAGTGCTGGACTTCCTACAATAATGTGAGTTACTACAAAAGTGTAAGTTACAACAAAAATACAGCTTGTGAACAGCACTTTGAAATGTGGTTTGTAGAACTACCGCAGTACTACAAAGTGCAGTTTGTGAATCATCCCATGAACCTGAATATTTTAGGCAAAGTTGTACCTGTTCAAACTTGCAAAGCCCAAAACTCTAAACAGATTTGACATTGTTGGAAGGGGTGAACTCTCTGATTGCTTTGCATTATTTCTTTTCCCTTCTACTGGAGACAGGGATAACCTTGTATGCAAATTCCACATGGTTGTACTGCACGGTATAGGTCTTCAAATTGTTATAGAGATGATGAGTTTGTAGCCAACATAATAGCCTCTCATTCATGAAATGTGTGCAGTTGTACATACCAATATTTCCCCTTAGTAAACCTCAACTAGGATAGCCAGGTAACTCATTCTAACACCTTCCAAGCAACATGTGTGAAGTATAAAGCATAGTAAGCTTTTCATTCAAAGTAAGGCCTTCATTTAGAGTCTGGTTGTACATTTGTAGTGTTATTCTCACTACCATAATTATGCCACTGCATTTACAGTGTTTGAGATTACCACACATTTACATATGGCTAATAAATAGTGGTAATCTTATTTAGCACTTATTTTTCAGTTGTATAAACAAGGGAGTTAAGACCGGCGTGGTGCATGATTTTTCCATGTACAATTGCACACTACCACATTCTGAAAGAAATAACAGCACATTCCTTCAAGTAAGCTGAATGCAATAGTTGTTTGGTGATCCAATTGCAGCACGTTTATCAGGTTTTGGAGCAATCTAAATAATGGTCCTCGTGGATTGAAACACTTAATTTCAAATGAAATGGACATGTGGCATGCCATTATGGTCATATTTCAATATTCTGCACATAACATCAATAGGCAAACGACTCGCGCCCCTCCTAAATATAACCATTTGACCTACAATACATTTTTTCTTACCACACATCATTCTTGAATTGATTTTACTCGGGATTCTACTGCTTGTGTTTGCAAACGTGCCCTTGGGCATGAGTTGCTAAAGCTTTTGCCGCTCTTGTGGCTTGACTAATTCTCTCCTGTGGCCCTTCTCTGACACATCTTTTTAAGAATAACATGTGGATCTCCTCGTGCATTTTTTATGTGTGAATGCTTTTGTTTCCTAGGGGTTGCTATCTCTGAAAATTAAAACATGTATTTCAAACATTCAATAAATATCAGACACCGGCAAAACCAGTAGTTGTGGAATTGTCTGCCAGACTTTTGGCTTTGTCAATACTTGTTCTATTTTATCAGGGGTTTTGAAAAACTTAATTGTTGGGCAAGCTGAATGTAAAAAAATTGCTGTAAGCAACATTATTTGTTTTGTTAAAAAAACGAATTTTTGTTGTAGTCCCTGGCACGTATGAGAACTACTTTTTGTGTGGCTGTGCCCCATTTGAAAGGGCAATGCCATCAATCACAGTGAAGTTATCTCGTGGGTGAAATGGGCTGAGCCATTGCTCCATTCCTTATGCCTTAGTGGTTGGAAGAAAAAAATAAAAGACAAAATAGCAGACCAATGGATTAAAAGTCTGACTGAAAGCCCCTATAAGTAAGTATATTATATGTATAATCTTATATCATTTTATTAAAATCTGAATATTCTGGGTAACAGCAGACCTACAAATAGATTTTTGCTAGAGCACAATGAGATTCTATTCTGCACTGCAAAGCACAATACTTTTGTGTACCCAATTCATGATGCAGAAGAATGTAGAATTCCATAATACTTTGAAGAAGGAAATCAAAATTTTATTAAAGACACAGAGGACAAAATTATGCTTATCTTTTCTTGTTTTAATCAAATAGCAGCAGTCAAGACACAGCCAAATTACACTTCCTGGAAGGGGTATGAATAGACTGGCCTTTGGGAATACAACGTAAAACACCAATAAAGGATAAAGTATGCTACCAATACTCTTGACAAATCAGTGGCATAACAAAATTTCAGGGGGGCCCCCTGCGAAATACATGGAGGGTCCTACCCTCCAGACTCAGTCAGGAGCTCTGAGGCCAGGGTACTGTGCTGAGGAGGCCCCAGGGAGCTCAGGGACCCCCAGCACCACAGGTGAGTGTTGCAAAAAACTGAAAAATCAGGAAAAGGATGAAAATAGTCTTAACATATATAAGATAAACAGTTCTCCTGTCAAATCTAACAAATGTTGTTTGCTTCTAGGTGGTTGGAGGTTGGTGAATAAACATCCATTGTTGAAGAAGCTGTGGTTCTTGACAAATGAAGCCATGAATTATAAGCTTGATTTTGTCATTTCTCACAAACTTGTGGAGAGTTGGTTGGAAGATGCTCAATATATATGCGAGAATGAACAAGCAACAGTTAGATAAAAAGAGGTGGGATAATACTTGCCTCTATGTCTTTAATAAAATGCAGACTTTCCATCATTAAAACACTAGGAAAATGTAGATTTTATGTTAAGGACTGAGACTCATATTATTCTCATTTAAAGCATGTTCACAACCAATGAAACAGCAGGAACCACTGGTTTAAAAGTTGCTAACACATTATAATTTAACCCATCATCCAATGTGAGAATGTCCTCCAAACTAGATCCAGACCAAAACACTTTGTTCCCCTTGAAGGGTGGGTGCCAAAAACCGAATTATCAATTCCTACTAAACACATAACCCATTTTACACTGAGCCAAAGTAATAAAAGACACTGGTTTGCCGGGTTTTCTAAAGATAATATTTGAGAAGAGGAGAATATAATATTAATAGTTTAGTTTTCTACTTATAAACATTTAGACATCTTCTTACTCACAACTTAGGTTGAGATGGAAAGTAAGGATGAAAACAGAATTCACATTTGTTTTTGTTCTTCTAGGAATATTAAAGCAAATTCCTGCAGGAGTAAACTGTATTGCTGTAACTTCAAGAGCTCTTACATCGGACAGTCATTTAATAGACACTAAACAAAGCAACATAGTTAATTTTGCTGAATGCATTTTCAATGGTAGATCTGAACTTTTAGGCCAGGAAATACACAAGTTAAAAACAACTTAACATCCCAAAACTGGCTGTATTTCGGAGGAAGAGTATTAGAAAAAAACACCCCTATCAAAAGTCAGCAAATCAATGGATGGTCACCAATGGGTTTATAAATTACTGAAAGATGTGGTGCAGAAAATGCTGAATGTTATGTGTTAATAGTTGTATATGTTTTGCCCTTGGTGGCCAAAGGAGCTAAGAAGTTCAAAGTTAAAATTATATCTGCAGAAAAGGGATCAGCGAACCTTCCCAGGCTGACCAGAATTCCCATGTTTGAGAGATTCTTGGATCCAAGATTTTCATATGTATTCTGCCGTCCCTAAATTCTCCTAGTTTACAAAGTTAGTGTTTGATACAGGATCAACTCATGCATATGCCATTGAGGATTGAGGAGATTAGGACAGATTGGAATGAAATGGGTAATCTAATGCTAACTCCAGAAGAACTGGATACCAGACTAGTGATTGCCACAGCAGCACCACTAGCACCAGGTTGGACTGGCATCTGACTTGAGCCAGTCCTCTCTTGATCCTTATGAAAGGAGTAAAAGCATAATTTGATCCCTGAGACCAACCATGTGGAAAGGTATCTGACACTGTTGCCACATCCGGTCTCTGATTGAAAAGGGATGGTATGAGAAAATTTAGATGAGAAGCAAACAAATTTGTCTGGAGGGGGCCCCATTTGGGGGAAAGTTTCTTGAAAACAAAAGAATGAAGTCTTTAATTGCTGAAGTCTAGGATCGGCCTGGAATGCCAATCTGTTCTGAACTGAGATTGCCAGGGAGATATTGGGCCAGATGCACGACCATTTCCTTTTGCATCTCACAAATCGCAAATTTTTGCGACTCACAGTTTGCGAGTCGCAAAAGGAAAAGTACTCACAGACACAAATGTGGCATAGACACATTTAGCAATTCCCATTGGGGTCACAATTGACCTGCCTCATCAATATTCATGAGGCAGGTTGCAATTTGCGACCCATTAGGAATGGGCAATAACACAGGGATGGTGGCCTGCTGGGGACCACCATGTCTGTGTTTGCTTCCAAAGAAAGCAACTATTTGTTGGGACCACTGCCTGCTCTTAAAAAACATTTTCGCTACCATTCACGCAGGGGTCCTTAGGGGACCCCTTCCCGTTTGCGACTGACTTACCACCTACTTGAAGTAGATGGTAAACTGTGTTTATTTTGCAACCTCATTCCGGTCGCAAAAATAATCATACATCCCCCACAGCTCACTATTATGAAGGGACACCCTTGGCATACCTCTTCCTAATAGCAACTTGCAAACCCTATTTTGCGAGTCGGTAATAGGTTACAGATTTGCAAAATAGGGTTTTACTTGCCAGAGGCCATTTTAGTGGTTGCACATTGCCCGAATCTCCGTTTGCAACCACTAAAAACAGTCCTGCATCTAGCCCATTATGTTACAACTCACAACTTCAGTTGCAGACAAAACTCCCACACATTGTGCTCCTTCTAATGGCTGGACCTCATCCCTCCTAATTGATTTATGTACCTAACAGCTCTGAAATTATCCATGTTAAGCAGAACTGAACAACTTATTTTGCTATTTTTGAAACTTCTGATCCTAAAGGAGCCTGCATGCATCTCTAAACAGTTTATGTGCATGGACTACTCCTCGCTTGACTATATATCTCCAGTTGAGAACTGCTAACACCTGGTTCCTTAATCTGTCAGACTTGCATCAGACTGTAATACTAGATCCAGGCAGAGGCAAATATGGTTCTCTTGTTCCATGCTTTAGTTAGTTCAAACACCTTTGACTCTCTAAGCAAAAGTCTTGTTCTAATGGAATTATACCTGAGTAATCCATACCATCTTAGAGGTGTCAAATTTTCAACCTCTGTACCGGATGATAGCAAAGGGGTTTCAAGGGAAAACTGCTTGCATTGAAGAAGATAATAGGCCTACTATCCTTACTAGAACCTTGAGCAAAATAAAAAAAAAAGTGGAAGAATTTGTAATATTACTGATTTTATGGGTTGAACTTTGTGTTGGAGAGTTTGGAAAATGGATTCCTCTGAAAGTATTAGAAATAGACTCCATTTGTTTGCAAATTGTACTTTTCTATGTTTAATGTAAAGCCTGGTTGGAGTAGGAGGTTGATAATCTCATTTACCTGTAGACAAAGGATCAAAATAGTCTGACCCATGATAAGCATATCAGTTAAATAGATGGTCAAACGTATTCCCTGAGATATCAACACAGGCAGGTGACATGGTCTTTGTAAAACACCATGCAGCTGAGGATAGGTCAACAAGAAGGCATGCAACTTTCAAAGTTCAGTTGACTGATTGCAACTGAAGACATTTCCTGCATTTTTTACTCTAAGGCCCATGCACCTTATTTATCTTCCTGTGCAAAAATGGTGCACGGGAGGGAGGCGGGCCTAAATAATGGCGTTAAGCTTGCACAGTTTAATGTCAAAACATATACATCAGGGCCTAAGTGCTCATGTCATTTTGGTCGGGCGTTACAGGCTGGCCAAACTGACATGCACACTTAGGTTTCTCCAACCCAACTGTGTTGCACAGCTAGGTTGGAGAAACTGCAGAGACTCCAGTGCACTGTCTGAGTGGCAGGCCAAGCCGCTCAGAAAAATCCTGACACTGTGTGACACTTGGTATAGCATGAGGGCAGTGCCAGGATTGTGTGGGGAGCCTGTGCTGATGTCGCAGGGACTTCTGGGACACCATCAGAGAAGAAGAGTGAGGCGGCCAGCGGAGTTGGGACAGATAAACTATTTTTTTAAATTATTATTTATTGTTTTTTAATTATTTAATGGTCCCCCACCCCTCTACCTACCCTCCCCTCCCCTTGAGATTTGTGGCAGCGGCTGCTGCTGCCATCCTCACAGTGGCAGTCAGACCGCTGCACTCCAGGTGGTCTGATAGTCAAATTGCGACCTTGGTGGGCGGTCCTGCCTAAAGACCACCATCTCCACCAGGAACATCGTTCCCGGTGTGGTGATAACGGTCGGGGTTGTACCTAGGCTGGGAGGTGCTGAACTCAGCACTGCCTGGTTGACACAACCCCACTTTCTGCCAGCCTTTTCATGTTAGGGACCCCTCCATGAAGAGGCTGGTGGAAAGCCAGGGCTGGGGGCCACAGCACTCCCCATGCCCATACCATGGGCAGTGCAGAAGCCCCCTGCCCAGCACCTTCGGACTGCTCACTGTCTGCTTTGCAGACAGTGCATATTCCGAGAGTGCTGGTTACCCCCTCTGTGCTACAGTATAAGACTTGGCTGCCTTAAGCGAGTCCTATATCGTAGCATTGTTCCCGGCAGATTGACTGGCGGGAACGTGTATTACAATGTTCCAGCTGGTCTGCCCGGCGGGAACATTGTAATATGCTCAGGGGGGATGTCACAGCCATGGCAGTGGAGTCCCCCGCCTCAGTTTGGCGGTCCTGCAATGGGACCATCAAACTCATAATGAGGCCCTCAATAGTGCACAGTTGGGCGACATAGTGAAGTGAAACCAGACCTGCTCACACTTTTGATTGAGACATATGGTTGTGCCAAAGGAAAAAGTATTGTGCATATTTTATTTGAAGGACAAAGATATGTCAGGTCCTGGATTTAATTAACAGAGGCAAGTGCTGAGGATGTAAACCCAGGTTTCATGGGAAGCTGAATGTTGAATGTTATTTCTGGACCTTGGATTGGGGCAAGAGCTGAATATCATTGCAAACTTTGGACTTGTTACCTGTCACAGTTGTTTTAAGTTGTCTGAGACATTACCAGTTGCTGAAAAATATGGTGAATATAGGATTATATTTCGCAGATCCATAGCCACATATACAGGTAAGATTAAATACCAACAATCCAATGAACATGTTTAGCTATGTCACTCCTATTGAAATACTGATTATTCACCATAGCATTATGTGTGTTCCTGATCTCACTCCTCGTAGTACCCTCCCCAAAACCCTTCCCCTCATCCAGCCACTACAAACGTCTGGATCATCAAACTACAGAGTCTGTACTGCTGGAGTGTGGGCATTGGAGGGTACTGTTCCAGAGGAACTTGACCTTGTCAAGATCTAAATGAATCATCAGGCCCCCATGCAGATGAGAATTCATTGGATAAATTATTGGCTTCATTTTGAAATGATGATAGACTCTGAATCGATTGAACTATTTAAGATCGATCACTGGCTGCATTTTCTCGTTCTTTTTCTGGAAAAGAAAAAAAATAAAGGCAGAAAGGATGTAACTCTACTTCTTGAATTGCACCATTTTGAAGACGTAACTGAACCTCTTGAGATACTAGTTCCTCTAGTTTCTGGGGAAATACTAGAGATTGAAGGCGAATCTGTTGAAAAGGAGTTGAAAAAAGTTCTTTAGAATAACCTTTTATTGGATTTAGAACCCAAAGATCCACTCTGATGCTTTGTCACCTTGAGAAAAAGGCCTTTAATTGACCCCCTTTTGAAAGATGACCAGAATAAATATTTACTGTTTTTGTTCCACTCTACACCCATGGACAATGGTTTCTAAAGCCCCTGCCACTTTGTGGGAAGAACTGAGGATGGAACTCTTGTGAAGAAAAGTTGGAGACTCTGTCGGAAATTGAGCAGGGAACGGCAAAGCAACTCCTTCCTCCATCAGCTCTTGCAAAAGCATACTGTCCCAGGACTCTTCTGAGTGACTGCTATGCCTTAGACAATGAAGTAAAAGTTGTAACATATTTTTTTAGATCTCAAATGAATGAGTTCATAAAGGGCATTCCAGTTACCTGAGCTCCCGAATCCACAGCTGACATACTGATTAGTTTTGAATCAATTTTTAGTAAGAGGCCCTTCTCACGTTTATACACTATAACTGCATAGGCATTATCTTGGAGGAAAAAATCCCCTTCCATCTAGCCTAGTTCCACAATGTGTAGAACACGGGTAAGTAGACTGACTACATCCAGCAGCTTATCCTGGCAATTAAACCATGCTTTGTATACGGTCCCTGCTGAACTTTAATAAAACCATCAACCTTCTGGAGCCTATTACTGGAGTAGCTGTAATATTGTGGGGCAAATTGGGGGGAGGGGCCTTCAAACCAAAGTCTAGAGCTTGCATGATTTTACAGAGCTAGACATAACCCACTCGGGAAATATTGACCAACGTGCTCAAAAGGAAACCATTCTATGAAATTCGGATCATGAATGAGAGTTGGATCAAACATGGGATGCCCCACTGCATCCAATATTATAATGGGTTTTTCCTCTCTGTACACTCCAGAAGATATAATATGCATTTTTAAGGGCTGGGCCTTACTAAAAAATGTTTGTCTAAATTAATTCTACAGACATCATCATCATTGTTTCCATAGAAGTTGTTATTTAGTATCCTGAATCTCATGGGCCAAAATTTGAGGTGTCAAACCCACAAAACATTGGAAAGGCATGAAAGCCAAATATGGTAGTAGAAAATGCTTTGCTTCCTAATAATGTGATACAAAATGACAAAGTATGTGTAGCAAATGGGTTCCGTTCATTTAGACCCTCTGGATTTTTCTCATTTCATAACCTTTTTTTTAAAACTTTTGTTGTGAGCACGTCTCACAATCTGAGTCTCATTTTATGTAAATCCATGGTAAATAGAATGAGTGCTAACAGCTAATGTCCTTCTTTTAAGATAAGGCTGCAGTTGTGCACATAGGTAAGAGGCTCTGGGCTGGTTACATGTAAACATATGAGCACCCATGTTTGCACACATATACATGTTGTGTGTGTAAGACTACTGTCTAGCACAGTCCAGTGCAGCAAGGAGGGTGTTCTACTTGCTGGCTGTGGAGGGGCAGTGGAAGATACCCCCAGATCAAAAGAGAGCTTCATCGGCGGAGGCAGAAGATATATCAAGTGCTGGGAGACCCCCCAAAAAGTGCAGTTTAAAGGCCAGCAGGGCTGAAGAAAATGGTGGCTAGGGGTGGCCACCAGGAGTAACAAGAGCTAAAAAATGGCAAGATTAGCCATATAGGCTTGAGATACGGCTTGGTCTCACCAGTGTGACCAGGCAGAGAATGAAGTGCATTGTGCATTGTGGCATGATTTTGCAATTTCCCACTGGGAGGGTCAAGCCCCTGGGGGTCAGCACATCTATATTTATGGGGAAGTGGAATGCATGTGGTATTCTTTCTGAGTCAACTTTTGACCCCTGAGATCCCATTCCCCAGGGCCCAACAAGTAAAGATGTCCCAGGGACCACATTCCCAGGAACAAGGAACCGAAGGACAAAGCATCTCATCCCCATCACACTGGAAATATCTACGATTGTGGGGTGTGTTGGCGATCCCCATGTCTAGGACGTCTGGTGCACCAACTACTTGGTTCCCACCAGTGGCAGGAACCATATCCTAGCCTGCTCCGGTCTGTGCTGGGAGCAGGATCAGAATGCTGGCTCCACGTGGCAATCAAGGGCTGTACCATTTCTTGAGCCGGCTGAGGTTACGGGGGCATCGGAAAAGGAGGTTTCAGGTTCCCTGGATGAGTCTTGGGCACTGAAGATAAGATAAAAGATGAGGATCTGAGATGCAAGGCCATGGGGAAAAAAACAGTGGAAAAAGATGTTAATTCAGTATGCATTCCTGGGGCCTTGGAGAGCTCCATAAGCCCACACAAGTGCCGTAATTTGCATATCCAGTTTATTCTGGCCGCACCAAGTATGGGCACGGACACCATCAAAGGTTTTGATGCACTATTTGGGGTCTCGAAGGGCATTGTAATCATGATCCAAGGAGGGATTTACCACGATTACCAAGCACTGCTGAAAGGGTGCAGCTTTTGCTCCTAGGCTCCCGAGTGCAGCGACCTCTGTTATAGCAGAATATTGAAACTAAAAGAAAGACTCGGGACACCTGTTATTTAAATTAAAGCTTTATTGACAATGTTGTTGGTTAACAGTGTGAGAGCTGACTTTATTGTAAATGTTATTAAATGTTGGCATCATACCATTGACTCCAATAGAGGGTCATAAAATGCACTGCTTGGTGGTACAGCCCACATTCATTTGAATGGTGTAATAATAACATGAGGCAGGTTCTCTGCTTTTACTGACGTGGTGAAACCATGACAAAGCTGGTTGGTCTATCTTATTGATAATGACACCACCTTATGCTGTAATGTTGCATCTAGTATAGTTGGGGGGTATTGTGGTTATAGAGTTTAGGACCCACTAGGGGTGTAACATGATGTGAAGTTGTCACCAATTGTGAATATTTGTAGTCTAATGGATATTATTTAGTAGTGTGTGTGCAATACAAATATGTTTAAAAGAAAAGGCACTGATTGTGCAATAATTTATTGAGTATTTGTTACAAATTGAGTTTTTAATTGAGGGTATGAAAACCCTTCTCAAGCAAAAACCACAACCCTTGTCAGGCTGAACCACAAATGTCATTAAAGTGGTCTGTGCCCTCTGGTAGTTTGACACAAAAGAAGTCTGGGTTACCTTAGAAGCACTGTGTAACTATTTATGTAGCACACAAACAGTAATAAAGTAAAAGCATAACACAAGAAAAATCCCAAGCCAATTTCGAAAAATAGAGTAGAATTAATGAAATACAATGAGACAACATGACACAAATCCAAACAGTAGAACAGGAGATATTCAATTTTAAAAACTTAAGTAAAAACAGCACCAAGAAGCAAAAGGTGCTAACTGTGAGTATCAGGTCTAGCTAGAGTGGGACAAAGTCACAACTTCAAGCAGACCTCAAAGTAGTGCAGGCCTAATACAGGGACCAGGTTAGTTCATCTGTAGAAGTTACATTCTCAAAATTCAGTGCACAGAGATCAACACTTCAGGATTTTACAGTAGGGGCTCAGCTTCTGCCAGGGAAGGGTCCAGGACCTGGAAAGGCGCCTCTTGAGGATCAGGAACTCACTTCAGAAGTGGGCAACAGAGCTCAGGCAGGTCCAGCTGCAAGTCCAGGCAGGGCCAGTTGCAGCAGTTAAGCTGTGCATTTGCAGAGAGGCCTCTGGAGCTGGCTGTGACCCTGAAGCTCAGAAAAGGTGGTCAGGCCACTGACCCTTTGATTCACTTTGTTAGTCCTGTATTTAAGGATATGGTCCTCTCTCCTTCATGCAGCAAGGCAGATCTCAAGCAGCAGGGCAGTCCTCTGAGGAACAAGGAAGGCCTTAAGTAGCAGGGCAGTCATTTGAAGAATGAGGCATGCCTCAAGCAGCAGGACTATCCTCTGGTAGCAGGAAGGCAGTCCTCTGAGTAACAAGGCAGGTCTCAAGCAACAAAGTAGTCATCTGAGAAACAATGCAGACCTCAAGCCACAGGGCAGTCATCTGAAATAAAAGGCAGTCCTTCTGAAGTCTTTTACAGGTCCAGGAGTGTACTGAAGAGTCGGTCTGAGGGTCCTAACTTTATACCTGGTGCCAGCTTTGAAGTTGAAGAAACTTCTAGAGTTTCCCCACCACCACAGTTGGTTCTGGTATTTGCTTCCTCACTGCCCATGCTCCAAGTGGTCTCTGGTGATAATAGACTGGTGTCAAGTTCTTTGTGAGTGTGCTGGATGCAGCGTTTGAATTGTAAGTGGGGCAGGGAACAGGTCTGCCCCTCCCATACTGGCAGGATGGCCCTCTTCCAGCTACACCCAGGTCCTATATTTCACTGTCTGGAATACACATTCCTGATGAAGTATCAATTATTAGGCCCAGGCAGCTGGAAAATCCTAGAAGGCCTCAGAATGTTTAGGGAAGGAAAATGCCAGCTTTCTAAAAGTGGCATTTTCAAAATTGTAAGCTAAACTCCAATTTTGCCATCATAAAGGATTTTTAAATTGCAATTTATTTAAGTTCAAACAGGACATGTCTACCTGCTCCCAATCAAACATTAGCACTTAATAAATGTAGTAAGGTAATCCAATGTTATACTATGGAAGAGAAAGGCCTTACTGTAGTGAAAAACTAGTTTAGGGGTTTTTCACTACCAGGACATGAAAAACTGAAAAGTACATGTCCAGCTTTTGTATAAAATGCACCTGGCCATACCGGCTGTTTAGGGCCTACTTATATTTATTAAAAAGAAAGACTTAGGTGTGGCAAAAAGTTTATTTTTCCAGTTCGAATTGGCAGTTTAAAACTGCACACTGTCTGCAATGGCAGTTCGGAGACATGTTTTAAAAGGCTACTTTTAGTGAGAAGAACAATGAGTGCTGCTGCCCATTAGTAACATTTAATTTACAGGCCCTGGATACCTGTAAACGATACACGAGGGCCTTACAAGTAAATTAAATGTACCAATCAGATGTAAGCCAATTGTACCATGGACTGGTTAGCAGTGGTAAATTGCATAGAGTCCTAAAGGTCAAATAAAACAGGTTTGTAAAACAGGTGGGGTAAAGGCAATATGTTTGGGGGTGATCCCGCAGAGAGAGCAAAGTCCATCAGTGTTGTTGTTGTTGTGTACCAACGAGCTGGGGTTACTAGTCCCCACCACTTCATTTTAGTAGGCCTTGGACTACTCTGCCTTGGACTGATCGGCTTAGCTACCTTGAGACAATCAAGTACTACAATGGAGTATTTGGTTCCCAGTAAAAAGACAATTATAGACTTATTATTTGCGAAGAACTCCCATCTTTTGCAACTAATAATGTAATATATGTGATTACTGATATGTGACATTTCCGTGTCTGTCATGTGACACTAAGGGCCTGATTACAACTTTGGAGGAGGTGTTAATCCGTCCCAAAAGTGACGGTAAAGTGACGGATATACCACCAGCCGTATTATGAGTCCATTATATCCTATGGAACTCGTAATACGGCTGGTGGTATATCCGTCACATTTGGGACGGATTAACACCTCCTCCAAAGTTGTAATAGCCCCCTAAATGTCCAATCTCACAAACTCCATGGCTGGCAGTTTTGTTACTCTAACATGTGTAATCTAATTTTCCTAGACCTAGAGCCTAAATGGGAGAGGGGTGGTTTGTTTTTTCCAAAATGTGTTTAATTCACTCCGTATTGTTTTTCTATTTCCTCTGTGATACTGTGCCTGGCTTAAATTGGTGGGTTAGCTGAGGTGGCAAGGTGCCTGCTGCTATGATCTGTGTTTTTCAGCTACACTAATTGAAATGTATATTATATGGATGTGCGAATCACACACTGTGCCAGGTCTTTGTGCAACTTTTTGCTTCGGGCTCTTCTGCCTTGGAAAGATCCTCTTTTGGTCATTTGCACTAGGCCTGTTAAGTTGGCTGATGCAAACAGCAATTCTGGTTACAGTGTAAGCACTTTACAGATGATACATGGTTACACATGCATGTTCTTGTTCATCTGGTTCACTTGTATGTTAGGACGCTGGTAGGCATTTGTAGTGATTTATGTAAGGCAATACCTGCCTCACTTTCATAAACTTTATTACAACATAATCAAGCACAAGTCACTAAAAATAAAAACGTACAAAAAAGCACAATTGTTTTAGAGAAGTATGCATTGTTTGACATTTGCATCTTAGAATGACACACTAGATTTGTTTACGAATGGATGTGGAAGATTTTATGAAATCTTTTCGCTTCCTCGTCTGTTTCTTTTAAAAAGGTCAAAGCTGCTGCTAGCTTTGCTCATAAACTTCTCTTTGTGCATTCATTCCGATCCCCTTATGTTGTTCCTTTTCATATATTTTGGGCCCATGACACGGTGCAGGCTTGGTTTGGCACTGACTGAGCCATTTCCATTTGTGCATGTCAGGTAAAGTCCTTGGCCATGGTCCTTCAGTGTGGATGCTTTGTTTTTGCCTGTGGCCATTGAACAAGTTCCTCACTGCCTCTCCGAATCCCTGCTTGCCTTGAGCAGGCTGATGGGCTTTGTTGCTTCCACGTGGTTCCTGTGCCTGATATCTTCAACATCCCCCTGGCTCTCCTAAGATTTATATTTAAGGAGTTGATGTTTTTTTCTGTCTTGTGTAGTAAGTTCACAATGCCTCTTTGCGGACTATTAGAGCTATGGTTTGGCAGGACTGTGCACTAGTATTTGTGCGTCAAAGTGTTGGTTCTTAGCACCTGCTTTTAAATGAAGCCGGGCTCATTACATGTTGCCTTTGTGTAAACGAAAGCTGGTATAGCATTTAAAAATCGTGAAAAATGTAAAGACAAGTATACTTTTTGTGACCTGTGCTTTCTATATTCCGTGCTGGATGCTGCTATCTCTCATAAACCATTAATCAACTAAGATTCCTTACTTGACCAGGACATACTAATATTTTGTGACAGCCTTTTCCACATTGCACACTGTTTCTTCCACAGAGCTTCACCGTCAGCGGTGATCCTTAGTGGCATGGGCATAGCAGCAGATTCATCAGGCAGCCGCAGGGACAGTTCAACTGGGTGTCCCCTTTTCATGCCCTTACACCGGGCCATTTCATCATTTGATTCTGGATGAAGACACCTTCCTTCACTTGACCTTGAAATGTTGCAGAGCAGCCTGAAGGAATAACCCGACTACCTGTGGTAGCATGTTCATGGTAATGGAGCTGTGAAATGAAGTTCTCCCAATCATCAAGAGTTACTCCATTTTCTCGCTGTGGGTGATCCTTGCCGTCTAGGTCATTAACATGTTTCCAAAACCAAGAATGTTCTTTGAGTTTTAAGAAGTTATATGTTGTGAGTCATTGACATTCAATGTATTTCATTTTCTCCTCCCAAGGGATCGGCTGTAACCTTCTTTAAGTTTAATGGCTAATTTCAAAAGCTATTCTGCTTTGCTTCTTGAGCTCTAATGTGAACTATCTATTCTTCTGAGCAGCTGAGGAGTAATTTTCCTGGCTGATTGGGGCGAGGGGCGAAATGTACAATCCTTCAAAAATACTTTGTGGATGGATTATATACGTTATGTCTAAATTAATAGTGTGTTCCCAGCTGCCATTGACACTGATATCTTCTCCTTTAATAATATGATGTCACAAGCTGTTTACCATTTGAGCAGCTTCTCAACAATTTCAGTGGTCCATTCTATTCTAATTAACTTTATATCTGCCTGGAGGTTATTGGCTCTTGAAGGGGCTAGGTTATGTAGATACATATGTGTAGTCAAAAATGTTGCCTCCACTGTTTGAGTAGTGAGCAAACATGCCGGCTGTGGGAAATTTGCTTCATAGTGTCAAGGGCACCAATGCAAAGCTAGTGAGGCGGTCATCAATTCGTTTTCCTAGTAGGTCTTGCTTGCACAGTTTTAATCTTCAAAAGTTATTAGGGCTTGTATGCACTGCATTTGTTGTTAAATTATGTTCTGTGTTCCGCAAAATTACGTTCTGTGTTGAACTCACCAGTTATAATCATATCAAGTTGGCTTAACACAGGCAAGGGTCTCTAGCTCATTGGAAAAAAAAATGTTACTGCAGTTTTTTGATCAGTATTATGCAGGTTCAAGCAAACATTGATCTATAATAACTTGCATACTGGTTTGTTGGTAACTAAATGGTTTATTATTTCACATTGGAGAAATCTGCAAATCAAATATAAAGGTCTCACTGTGGCTTTTATGGAAGTTGAGATGTAGATTGATATTCCTTCAGATGGGCGGCTAAGTCAACTTCATGAGATAGCCAAAAATGCCGGCACTTGAAAAACATTGATGAAGATTGGAGTTTTACTCTATGTATCCTGGAGACAAATATTGTCCTAATTAGCATTAATCGTTGATGTATTTTCATTTGGAAGTGACTTTTTTAAACCTGCCACATTCCATGGTAGAACTGTATGGAGATTTGTCTGCATCTCTGTACTTTCTAACTGTGGTTCTGTTGGAAGACTAGAAGCACTGATTTGGGACTCTTACCAAAATGGAAGGTGATCAGCTCTAGTCTTCTTCCTGAGGCTTAGGGGGATGTGTGACAGCTTGACAATGATGTTTATCCTCAGTTACCACGAGGTGAACTTCCTCAAGTTTGTTTGTGCAGAATCTCATGTTCCTTTCAAGATGCTATATGCTACTTCTTTATTAAATGTGTTTTAACTTGAGGAGTTAGCACCACTGGGCATGTTTCTTTTTCTTTTTTTTTATATAACCTAATCCCCCATTTTGAGAATAAATATTTTTAACTGAAAACTAGGTTTGACATATCTGTTGTTCTCCACGTGACCTGTGTACCCTCCTTTTGTGGCTTCCGGGGACATTGGACTAATCAAATACGTACGATATCTCAAGAGGTAAGAGCTGACAGGGATGGAATGTTATGAAGGAGGCAGAGAATACTGCTGTGATTGAGGATGTCCTGGTGCTCCCAAGACATATATTCTGGAGAGAAGATTAGTGTGTTAAAGGCTCATTCTTCTTCCAGATACTTAAGATACTATGGGATTCTCCTGTAACCTTGATATTATTTGTTCTTTGATTTTGTTGGGCAGCAGCAGTCATTATGTCCTAACTAACATCAAATGGTTCAGGCCCCTTTGTGAGATGTGATGTGATGAAAAGTTGATTTCATAGCAGGTCACTGGGGACCTTCGCTCAGTCACTTGTAGGATTTGTTTTTTCAGGCAATAAAGGTGGCTTCTGGGGAGCTGTTGCTGTGGCTGTTATTCTGTCACTAGCAGTAGCTAAGGAGGGAGTGTCACCCTTTAATTGCTGTGATGAGTGCTTTGTGATGTTCCCTTATTTTGAAGGTGTAGAGTGCCTTATGTTAATGCCTTCCATAGTAGGTGGTTGAACTTCCTCTGTTATGTTAGGTGACAGATTAGAACCAGAAGAAGGGGAGTAATTTGAGGTTTTTAACAATGCAGGTTCTCCAGCAGGTTTTATTTTGAAAATTGGACCTACTTTTCAATAGTTGTTGGCTGACTATAGGTTGATCTAACTACTATTGGGGACAGTGATCCCAACAGGTTAGTGACAGTCATAGTCATGGTAAGCCATGGTGGTGCTGAGTTGGGTACTGCTGTGCTGATCACAACTTTGCTTTCCACCAGCCTTTCCATGGCAGGGTCCCTGCCATGAAAAGGCTGGCAGAAATGCAGCATAAGGGGACACAGAGGGGACCCTGAACTGTGCACGACCATGTGGTGGGCAGTACAGGGGCCCCCTGTCAGCATCCTCGGAATGCACACTGTCTGCTATGCTATATCAGACAGTGTGCATTCCAAGGATGCTGCTTATGATGGCATTGGCTGTCACACTGTTTCCACTGGGCTGATTGGCTGAAACACTGTAATACGATGTTTCTGCAAGTCAGCACTGTGGAAACATCATAATATGACGAGGTGAGGCCGCAACCTTGACGGTTGCCTCACCACCACCATATTGGGGTTGTGGCGGTTAAACCACCCAACTCATAATCAGGCCCTTCGTCTGTGGGGTTTTGAAGGTTGGTATTGTCTCTTAATTTAGCCTTTGCACAAACTCTTAGTTTTAGTATCAGGTATGTAAGCCAATGTCCAGGGTTGATGCCAATGAAGTATGTACAGTGCAATCACAATGAGCCTATTCTTACTCTTGTTGAAGGTTTTCTGGGAGCTTAGTGAAGGTTTTTATTGAGAATGCCCTGGAGGCCTACTAGATCTACAGTTTTAATAAGAACAGAGAACAGAAGAACGCTTGGACAAGCGTAGGCCTGCGTGGATTGCAGTTAACAGAAATCTAGTACTGTTGCAGATGTCAATAGTTGCACAAGAAACTTTAGTTGAGAAAAGGTAGAGATTTTAAGAGACATACCTCCTTCTGGAGAGCTTCCTGCTGCTACCATCGCCTACTCCCGTGCTATAGGTTATAGCTATAGGCTATAGGGGCATTCTAAAGAGCAATGAATCTGAACCTTTGTTATGCAGTCAAAGATGAATGAATGTCCTCAATGTTTCTCAAGTGTCCTTCTTGCCCTCCACCTCCTGGAGGCAAGCTTGGTGCATGATGTGTCTGATTTGGTGGAAGACTGCTGGTTAAGGGAGAGGGGCATGACAAGGCAGAAACAAGATGGCAGAGACAAAGTCCAGTTGTAGCCAGCAAAAGCCCAAGTCAGGTCAGGACAGCCTCCCCTGTCTAGCTCCATGCTCCTAGTGGTCTGCAGGGCTCCCACGCTCCTGGCGATGGCAAACACAGCCCTCCCCATCCCCCCAGGAAGGTCAGGCAGTGACAATAGAGCAGTGGAGGGACCTGTGAAAGCAGCCAATGCTTGGGCACGAATTTCAGGCCCTGTTCAACAGGCAGGCGGAAGCCTGGAAGAGCCTGGACTTGATGCTGATTAGGGAGGAAGCAGGAAGAAGCAGGAGACACTGCAAAGCCGAGAACAGCAGTCAGTAGCCATGGTTTCTTCTTCCTGGAGGTGAGGAGGAGCCGATCTGGTTGAGCTTAGAGGAGATACATGGGTGGGCGGGCAGGAGCACACAGCATGGAGTAGCGATAGGGCAGGAAGGAGACATCATGGTACTTCCTTTTTAGGTTGAGCCTAGGCAGCACGCAAGCGCTGTCTCTCGACATATTGTAATCTACATCTGTGGGCCTGCAACACACCCATCTCAAGCCCATCACTTTCATTCATTTCTTGACCTGCCTCTCAAAAGGTAAATGCTTTAGGTTTGCTTCACCTTGAGGCTGCTTTGTTACAGTCTTGGAGAATGACCCTGTTACATGGATTATTGCACGATCAGCCACATACCTTAGTGTGGGGCACTACTTTTTTCTTTTGCCTTTCCGCTTTGCTCTGTGTGGCCATATGTTGTTTCTTCCTCTTCCTTATTTTGGGCGTGCCGCTGTTGCTTTGTGGTGGCTGCAAGCTGGAGGAGTTTTATTTTAAATGTTTTAATTATTTTTGTTTAAACAGGTTAATATAGTGCAAACTCGATCAGAGGAGTGCTTTACGTGAGGACGTAAAGTTTCATATAGTGCAAACTCAATCAGATGAGCGCTTTACATGACTACGTGAACTTTTATATAGCGCATCCTCGATCTGAGGAGCGCTTTACATGAGTACCACTTAACAAGTTTAGCAGTTGAAAGATATACAAACTGGAGCATGTAACACAGAAAAGAACACGGAAATCCTCAAAGCGGCTCTCCCATCACAGCGGGAGAGCTGATACTACAATACACTCCGGAAACTCGCTCCATAATGCTTTGCGGGCATTTCTTTTTCAAAACATTTTTGCCCATAACTCAGCCTGTGGTGGTCCTATGACAATGGGGCCACCACCAAACCGTTCAGCATGACATGCTCTTTCTGTCTATGTCATCTCTGGTCGCCACACTAGGTTGGGAAAGGGGTCAAAATAGTAACCTCTCCCACCATTCAATGTCTTTTTTAAGTTCTCTCATGGCTGGGACTTTTGTTTTACAGCTGGGAGTAGCTTGTGTTTTAAGGGCCTTGTTTGTAATAGCATTGCAGTAGGCCTGCTAGGACTGAAAATGTGTAAGGCACTACGCTCTCTAGGGGCTGCATGTATGGTTACACTGCATTACTTTCTGCTGTTCTGTTTCATGTCATTATGTTCTCTAGGGGCTGACTATAAGGTTACATGACCATGTTTCTTACAAATGCTATTTTCATTATGGTGTTTCCTAGGGGCTGTTCTGAGTATTACAATAAAGATACTACAATATGTTCTGCACTCCGAAACTTTAACTTACCGTGTTGTGGTCCTAGGACAGTGGGACCACCATCAAAATGTTCAGCACGATGCACTCTTTGTGTCTAGGGCATCTCTTTTGTTTTACAGCTAGGAATAATTTGTTTTTTAAAGCCCTTGTTTGTAATATTATTCTAAAAATGTGTAATGCACTACGTCCATTAGGGGCTCAATATATGCTTAAACTGCATTACGTTCTGCCATTCTGTTTTTATGTGGTTATGCTCTCTAGGTTCTGACTATATGGTTACATGACCATGTTTCTTACAAATGTTATTTTTATAGTGGTGCCCTCTAGGGACTGTTCTGAGCATTACAGTCAAGATACTACAATATTTGCTGCACTCGGAAACACACCCCATAATGCTTTGCAGGGCATTCCTTTTACAAAACATTTTTGCCCATAACCCACCGCAGGATGTGCTCTTTCTATCTAGGTCATCTGTGGGTCCCCGCAGTTGGTTGAGGGGAACTCCCAAATAATAAAATACAAAAATAGAATAAATAATGGCAATATTTTGATTTTTTGCTGCAGAAAGAGGAAGAAGGTAAATGGAAGTGCTTAAGTTATATGCAGGGTCACTGGAATTATGTGGCATAGAGGACCAAATTATGTGGCAGGGTTGACCAATTTATGCGGCAAGTAAAGCCCAATTACGCATTTATAACCCCAATAGCTCAACTCCAGCAAATGCGAGACCTATTGCATTGCAAATGCTTGTTGTCATTATGCTGCTAGAAACTGGGCATTTATTTTCTGAACTCAGAGTTGGTTATTGCTTCATATCTGTGCTCCTTCTTGTTGGCTTCATGACTGAAACATTCAGTGGCTGCTAGTTAGTCAGTGTTGATTTTCCTGTGGCTCATGTCACAAGTCAATTCCATGTTGGAAATGGTCATGTGATTCTTCTGTTGATTGTTCAATTCAGTTTTTACTATTTTGAGAGTTGATGAGAATGGCCGAGGTTGTCCCTGAGGTTTCTTAGGAGTTCTGTTTTGCCACTGTTTGCCTCTATGCTTCCTTCTTCCAGGTGGGTACATGATATGATCCTGCTGGGTGTCAGCTTTGAGCTGGATCGTTTTCTTTTTTGGTCATAAGGGTTAAGGGTTGTGATGTGTTGTGGATATTCTGTGACATATTTTGTCATGGTTAGCCAGTATCTCTAAGATTTTTTGGTCCTCATTAGAATCTTCTGTGTTTTCATCGTAACTTGACCTCGGTCAGTAGGGGCAGTGTGTCATTGGCAGACCTTGATGGAGGTTTACTAGCTGATCTGGTTCTTATGTGGTCTGTCTTTGCCTCCTTTAGTAACCCTTAGGTATTACAAAAAAGAATTCTAGGTAAAGGGGCAAGTATTTATCTCCTCTTGACAAGATGAATGGGAAAATGTTTTGTTACATTTAAAGGGCTATTGCAGTTCTCTAATTCCCTGGCATGTCTCATCCACTTAATGTATGGACTGTGAAGACGAAGGGCTTAGTGTAAGCAAGAGTACCAGCAAGTCGCGGAAGCATTACTTGCATCCCTGTCTCGTCTGAGTGCTTACATCTCTGAGGAGAGTTCATCTGATAGTCCTGAAGCACTGTTAAAAGTTACCAACAGGAAATACGAGATTTCTGTCCGGCGCTGGCTCCTGGTAAACAGAGATGGCTTGTCGACGGTGCAGGAGGCCCCAGATTCGTGATCAACCATCGCGCTCCTCCCAACAGGTGATGACATCATGGGACGTGGATGCGTGCAGCCCGCATTCTGAGCTCCATTTGTGCCTTGTCGGGCGCGCGCCCTCACACCCAAGGCGCGAAAATAAACCTGACCTTTTATGTATGAAGCTACTCCTAAGATGTCACCCAGCGGGTCTTGTTTCCCTCTATAAGA
Source organism: Pleurodeles waltl (assembly GCF_031143425.1). Classification (NCBI taxonomy): domain Eukaryota; kingdom Metazoa; phylum Chordata; class Amphibia; order Caudata; family Salamandridae; genus Pleurodeles; species Pleurodeles waltl. The sequence continues at coordinate 128,733,074 of NC_090447.1, forward strand.
ATGTAAATAAATAATTAAACCATAGACGGCTGTTGTGTATGTAGGTTTAATTCCTATTACAGACAGGATGGTGGTGCTGTTCCTTTCGAGGCCTTCAAGGGCTATTGGTTCCAGAAGCCGGTGATCTGAGTTGCGACGGCAGCTTATTAGCCTGCTGTTTTGCACGTTTAGACGGGGATGCTGGTCATACTCATCTGTGCACATTTACGTTTCCTATTTAATTTTGCCGTTCCATCACATGTGGGAAGTGTAGCAAGCAGGGGCTTCTTTACAAACGCTGTCCTCTCATTCAACTGCATGTTTGCACGCAGTAAGATAACTGACTTTACTTACTCGTACCATCCTTTGTGAGAACTGATGCATACCAGTGATAGTTCCTGGTTTGATGTTGCCCTCGTGTGGACAGTAAGTATTGGACCACATTTTCGTATTTATTTTTACATGCTGGCATGTTACTGAGCAAATAATGAGGTCATTCTTTGACTACATTTATTTTATGCTTATTTTTACGTTTTGACCTTATTCAAACAAGTGAAAGAATGCGTCTGTTTCCTAGCACCATTTTCTCAATTTTCTGATTTGAGACGTTGGTGCATTTTGTGACATTTTTCTTATACGGGTCATATATAATTAAATTACCTCTGTTTGTATCTATATATATATACATATATATATATATATATATATATATATATATGTGTTGTTTTTTTAGTCTGTTGTTTGTAAAGGTTGTTACACACATCACCTTGTGTGTTTATTCTTATTATTTCGTTGCTGTTCATGCCAGAGTACCAAATGTGAAATAAGGTTACCTAGAGTGAGCCTTGTTTACCTCTTTCAGGCATTTCTGTTTCGAAAGAGGACCTCAGATAGATATTGAGGCCCATATTTATACTTTTTGACGCTAAACTGCGCTAACGCAGTTTAGCGTCAAAAAATTTTGCGCCGTCTAACGCCATTCTGAAGCGCCATGCGGGCGCCGTATTTATGGAATGGCGTTAGATGGCGCAATCAGACCGGCGCTGCCTGGTTTGCGTGGGAAAAAAACACGTAGACCAGACAGCGCCGGCGTAGGGGGAAAATGGCGTATGGGCGTCTTAAAATGGGGCAAGTCAGGTTACGTCGAAAAAATCGTCGTAACCCGACTTGCGCCATTTTTTTTCGACGCCCATCCCCCATCAACATGACTCCTATCATTGTAAAGATAGGAGTCATGCCCCCTTGCCCAATGGCCATGCCCAGGGGACTTCTGTCCCCTGGGCATGGTCATTGGGCATAGTGGCATGTAGGGGGGCACAAATCAGGCCCCCCTATGCCACAAAAAATTTAAAAAAAAATACTTACCTGAACTTACCTTAATGTCCATGGGATGGGTCCCTCCGTCCTTGGGTGTCCTCCTGGGGTGGGCAAGGGTGGCAGGGGGGGTCCCTGGGGGCAGGGGAGGGCACTCTGGGCTCATTTTGAGCCCACTTGTCCCTTAACGCCATGCCTGACCCAGGCGTTAAAAAGCGGCGCAAATGCGCAGTTTTTAGCCACGCCCACTCCCGGGCGTCTCTTTTGCCCGGGAGTATAAATACCACGTAAAGGCCTGGGAGTCATTTTTTAAGACGGGAACGCCTCCCTTGCATATCATTAACGCAAGGAAGGGGTTCACGCTAAAAAATGACGCACATTCCGGGAACTTTGGCGCTAGACGCCTCTAACGCCATAGTATAAATATGGCGTTAGTTGGCGTTAGTTTAGCGTCGAATTTGCGTCGAAAAAAACGACGCAAATTCGGCGCAAACGGAGTATAAATACGGGCCTGAATCAGTACTATAGCCTTTCTCTCAGGTTGTTGAATATCTGGATTCTCTGAGGTTATTCATTGTATTCTATGGTATGCTTTACTCTTTGAAGCGCTTAAACTTCACCTGTAAATTCGGCTAAAGTTGGGCAGTTTCACCCAGTGCAAAGATGTGGAACATTTGCTGACTTTGCCTTTTGCTTTGTTGTTTAAAAAAAAATCTCAACCATTAACATTATATCAACTCTATTCATAACGATTCCGATAAATGGTTAGAACTTTTTAATAATTCCGACTTTTAGAAGCTCATTATAGTTACTTTTCAGAGAGCAGAATTCTCATGATTTCAAAAAATGTTCCGTACATTTCTTTTGTGTTTCAATTCTTTATTAATTTTGAAAACATATATAAACATAAATTACATATAAACTAAATAGAATACACACCAAATAGTTAAAAAACAAAAGTGTGCTAAAATAGAATGTTTATAATCATTCAGTATTAAATAATAGGAAAAAAAATAAAAATACACAATAATAATTGAGATATATGGACAGAGTCCTAATTGAATATACATTTTCCATTAGGTAAAAGAAAATAGAAAAAAGGAAAATGATATCCAATTAACTTGTATAAAATTATGTACCAATTTGTTCAATATTGTCTAAGAATGAAATTTGTCAGGGAAACATCATAAAGCATAACAATATTAAGAGGTTCACATAAAGAGAATACTACTATTCTAAGGAAGAGCCCCAAGTAGCCCCAAATTGTGTTAAGTTATTGTTTAGTTTATATATCACTTTTTCAAACTGTGCCACCTGAAACATATCTTTCAACCAAGATTGAAGCATTGGTAAAACATTAGATTTCCAAAAACGTAATATGTTAACGTAAGCCATACTAATTGCTGTAGATAACCATCTGAATATCTGTGGAGTAATTCTTCTTAAATTAATGTTGTAATGCAACAAGACCGATCTGGGTTATAGAGAAGTATTACTAGGTAATAGTGTTCTCAAATAATTTGCTATTTGTGTCAAAAATGTTGAATCTCTGGACATTCCCATAAGACATGTACAATATCGCAATTGGATTGTTGACATCTCCAACAATCAGAGTTTGGACTAAGTTTGGCAGAATAGAGTTTTGAAGGTGAGCAGTGCCATTGATGTAGTATTTTGAAATAATTACATTTTAATCTTGCATCGCGAAGACCCTGATTATAATTTTCTAAGATTATAGTCCAGTCTTTATCTGAGAAGGTGGTATTCAGCCTAGGTGACCACCATATTTTTAAATTATCAGATGTATAAATTGAAAAGGATCTGTCAATTAATAAGGAATATAAACCAAATAGAGTACCTTTGACATTTTCCCATGTGCGGATATAGTGAACAATAGATGATTGTGTTATAGGGTCCATACATGAGTCTATTTTTGAATTTAAAATAGACAATATCAGAATAAAATTATTGATCTGTGATTTCAGAAGATTATGGTGGTCATTATAAACATGGCGGTAAACAGTGCACCGCTGGCGGTGGCGGTAACTACTGCCAACAAGCTGATGGTCCTGACCGCCAAATAATGAAGCACATGAGAAACAAGTTGTGGTACATCCACACACCGCCATCATTGTAGTGCCGATGAAGATGGAGGAGGCCGCCCACAGGCCGACAGAAAGGAACTACCCGCCCACCAAATAATGAAGCACAAGACCCCCATCAGTTCCGGAGCAGGAAGCACCGCCACGCAAAGCATGGCGGACATGAACAACATAAAAAGAAACACTCACCGGAGGCACACACAACACGCCGACGCAGACATGGAGAGAGACTTGAAACAATGTCAGTGCTGCTCCTTGCCATATACCTCTACGACCGTGACCGATGACGAAGACGACAACGGTAAGTACCGCAACCTAGTACACATGGGAAGAAAGAGCACAGTTACACACCCACCCATACCGCAACGCACTCCCAACCCCACACACCATCCCACACCATACACACCAGAACAAGATGTACTTACCCGACACATGGCAAAAAGGCCTGCATCAAAGTACACACATGTGCACAACACAACCCCACAGTGAAACGCTGAAACAACGTCCCCATAATGTGCCAACAGCACTACTGGGCACTGCAATTTATTCACAGTAAAAAATGTACTGTTCAAATAAGGCCATTGGCCAGTCCATATGAAAATCCCAGAAGGGCCAAAATAGGCCGGACTTGACTCCCGCATGTGCACAGGCTACTCCACCTGAAGGGGGCATCAATGGGGCAGCCAGGCACCTCAGGGAACAGGGGCTGGCGGGGTGGGGACTTACATCTGGAAGGGGGGGGCTTGGGCTTAGGTTTGGGAGGTGGAGGGGGTTTGGGCTTGCCCTTGGAAGGTAGGGGAGTGGGCTTGGACCGGGGGTGACAAAGGGACCTGGGGCAACACAGGACTTCTTCCTCCCTGGGAAGGGGCATGGGAATGGGAAGGGTGGATTGGGGTGGACTTGGACGTGCAAGGAGTGGACTCGGCAAGGAGATGGGCACGTTTAGGGACGAGACAGGGTGGGGCAGTGGGTTCCAACAGGTCAATGCGGGAGAGGAAAAGCTTCTTAGGGGCAGTTGGGGGGGATTTGGAGGAAGGTCTGGGAGTGGAGGTGGAGGGAGTGCTTGTACCAGGTGTAGGTGTGCCGGACGTGGATGCTGGTGCCTGTAAAGTATGCTGATGTGTGGTGGATGTGTGTTGTGTGCATGTCTGCAAATGTTTGAATGTTTTGGGAGGAGGGGGGGTGGACACAGTGGGGCAAGGCAGGCTGCCAGTGTACATGGATGTTGTCTGGATGTCTGCAGGTCTGGTGAGTGTGCTGCAAGTTTCTGACAATGTAGTTGTGGTGACTGCAGGTGTGGTGTCTGGGGTGCATGTCTGGATGTCAGGTGTTGTGGTGACTGCAAGAATAGGGCCAGCAGCAGTGACTGAGGGTTCAATGCATGTGGATGTGCATGGTGAGGTGACAGACAGGGTGACGGGGGAGGTTGACACACTGGGGGAAGTGGATGTTGTTGTCTCTGCTTTGGTATGTTGGGTGTGTGCATGCCTGTAGTGGGAAGCGTGGTGCTTGTGTTTCTCTATGTGCTTTTTGTGTGTTGATCTGTGTGCATGGCTGTCTGGATGTCTGCTTGGGATGGGCGAAGGGAATGGGATGCTGTAAGGGGTAGAGGTGGTGGGAGGGGGAACGGAAAGACCAGGGACACTGGCTGCTGTCAAAGAGGAGGCCAGAGCCTGAAAAGATCTCTGTAGGCCAGACATGGAACCGTGAATGCCTTCCAGGTATGCATTGCATTGCTACATCTGGGATGCTAGCACCTGGATGGCATTCACGATGGTTGTCTGCCCTACAGAGATGGTTCTCAGGAGGTCAATAGCCTCCTCTGTGAGGGCAGCAGGGCTGACTGGGGCAGGGGAAGAGGGTGCCTGGGGTGAAGGAGACGCCCACCCTTCTGGGTGAGCGGGCACAGGCAACTGGGTGGGTGGGTGGTAGAGATGGCATGGAGGGTGGCGGAAGATGACATAGAATGGGTGAGTCCAGTAGGGTCCACCACCATCTCCCATCGGAGGAGGTATCAGAGTCACTACCGCCAGTGGTAGTTGCCTCCCCCGTGGTACTCCCCTCGCCCTCCAACCCACTGGTCCCCTTGGCGTCTGCCGACTCTGCCTCCTTGGAACTGTGGGCCGCTGCATCCCCACTCACCAGTGCCACTGCTCCCTTGCCATGTACACAAAGGACACAAGAGCACAGGGGTGGAGAGACAAAACATGGGAGAACTATGTAAATACCTGAATGAATACACATCCCTGGCTCACACACACTCCCATCTAGGTCACACACCTACACACAGCACCTACAACAATAGTCATGACTGTGCCCCTGACTAGGGGCCACTACCCCAGAATACACCCCATTACCCACAGAAAACAGGGACCTGATAAACTGTGTGGAATACACACTTGGGAGACCATGCCCAGCCAATGCACTCACCAGTCAATGAGCCCACAAACCATCCAAGATTACAGAAAGGGGCCCCCCATGGGCCTATTGGGACCACCCAAACATGCCCTCACACCATCCAGGGTCTTTAAGGGGGCAGGACTGCAGGAACACACTTGTCCGAGTGCCTGGCACTAGACAGCATACACACCACAGCACCCAAACACATCCATCAAAGAGTATTACAACAGTGTTGGTACTCACCCCCTTGTGGCTGCTGTGCTGCCTTCAAGCGCCCACCCAAATCTGGATAATGCAGGCCATTAGGGGGGTCAGGGTCCGACAGGCTCTTCTTCCTCGTTGGGAGGCCTTCCCCAGCTGGGCCTCTCTGGGCTTCTTGGCCCAGCGCCTCTGGTCCTCCCACCGCTTCGTGCAGTAGGTGCTCTGCTGTTTGTAGACCCCCAGGGTCCGCACTTCCTTGGCAATGGTTTGCCAGAGTCCCCTCATCTGATGGGCACTGACCTGCATGGGACACACAGAGCAGAAAGACAGATGTCAGTATGTGTTCACCTAATACAGATGTCATGTCGTTCCCTATGGAACTGAGATTTTAGAAAGCAATGTTATCAACACGCATACAGTACATGCCAGACAGTCTATGGTTAGGCAGTCACTAATCGAACACACATGCATATAGGCATCGGCCACAATCACACACATCCAAGGATGACAGCCGCCAACTCACTTGCTCCTCTGGTCGCCCATACAACTTGGCATACAGGGGTAGGGCCCCATCCACCAGCTTCTCCAGTTCCTATGTGGTGAAGGCTGTGGCCCGTTCCCCTGTGACTCATGCCATCTCAGGGACCAGAGTCAGGACACAGCAGCACACTCAATGGAGTACTGCCCTGCATGGGAATCAGTAGACAAGTGGCAAGGGTCTGATGACATAGCAAAGTTCTGCATCAGTGTGCACCGTCACCGCCGATCATGCTAGGCCCAGGTTCCCCATTGACAACCATGTAATCCAATGATCGGGTGCATGGCGGTGAACACTGCCTTCCAACTTGATGACTACCGCCAGTGGAATGATGTCACTTCCACTACCTCAGACCTGGATAGCAGGAGGCTGCCATTTTGCTACCACCATGCTATCATAGCCTGGCCAGGGGCTCCATTCAGGACCTCCTAGTCTCCAACCTTAGTCACTTGCTGACATGAGTTTCTGTTCCTCATATACACACATCTTTGGAAATGTGTCCACACTGGTATCCCATTACAACAGAGTTGACTCTGCACACATTGCCTGACGGCGTACTTAATACTTAGCGTCTGTGTGTGTAACCTACGTGTCACACATTAATTGATACAGTAACATCATGTGTTGCAGGTGTATGTGTGCCCTTCATATGTGTTCTTTCCTCCCCCATAGGTACAGACCTATGTGGCAAGGGAGGGCCCGATCTGTGTAGAGACCTCTGGTTGATTTGGAAACAATGGATGAACGTCGCATCATTGTCACCTACAGACTCACTCGTGCTACAATCCATGACCTCTGTGCTTTACTGGATCCTGTACTGAGGCCGGCTAATCTGAATCAGCATGCCATCCCTACTGAAGTGCAAGTGCTATCGTTACTCCATTTTTTGTCTACGGGCTCATTTCAGGTGACAGTGGGCATGGATGCAGGGGTCTCACAGCCAATGTTTAGCCTCATCCTGTCAAAATTCCTGGCTGAATTTGTCCAACACCTGCAGACATATGTTCAATTCCCCCAAAGGGCTGAACTTCCTGCCATCAAGTCTGGATATTATGCCTTTGCTAACATCCCACATGTGATTGATGCTATTGATGGAATGGACATAGCTCTCATACCCACAAGAGTGAATGAACAGGTGTACAGGAATCAAAAGAACTTCCACTCCATGAATATACAATTGGTGTGTACTGCTGACCAGTACATTTCACATGTAAATGCCAGGTTCCCAGGCTCAGTCCATGATTCCTTTGTCCTGAGAAACAGCAGTGTACCACATCTGATGGGACAACTACAAGAGGATGGCTCATAGGTGAGTGTGTATGACAATGGTTCTGTACATAGGTGACAGCCAGCCAATATGTATGTGCAGTCAGTTCATTAAGGTCCTGTTTATGTCCACTATTGCAGGTGATTCTGGCTACCCCAACTTGCAATGGCTCTTGACACCAGTGAGGAATCCCAGGACAGAAGCAGAGAAGAATTATAATGAGTCCCATGGACGTACTAGGAGGGTGATTGAGTGCACTATAGGTCTCCCGAGGGCTAGATTTTGTTGCCTCCATCTCTCTGGGGGATTCCTGTGCTATGTCCCTGACAAGGTGTGCAAGATAGTGGGGGCCTGCTGCATAACTTGGCTGTGAGGAAAGCTATCCCCCTTCTTGAAGAGTAGGGTGCTGTCCAACCAGCCCAGCAACCCCAGAGAGGGGATGAGAGCGATGGTGAGGAGGAAGAGGGGGAAGATCTTTACTCCAGGACCCAGCTGATCCGCCTATACTTCCAGTGACCCCAAGGTATTGTTAAATGATGCTGTTGTCTTCACAGCATAGTTTCAGTCTGACTCATGGAATAGGTAATGTGGTGTCTATAGTCATTGGCAGTGTTAACTGAGTAGTGAAGTGGCATGTGCCAGGGAACCCAATATTGTGTACATTATGACTTACTTCAGACACTACAGTGCGTGGAATCCCCTCCTGCAATAAAGGTATGATTATGAAATTGACTGGCTAATGCATACACACTCACAATATAAACTCATAATAATGGGCACACACAATTTGAGTGCATATGTGTTTTTATTAAGTGACACAACTTTGGTATATCGTTGTACAGTGATACGGAGTGGGCTCATGGTGCATATCCATACTCTGGTGCGTGTGCTCAGCTGTTGGTGGCACTGGGTTTTGGTCCATGTGTCCATTGGTAGATGGTGTGTTGGTAGTGACAGGGCAACAAGGGAGCCCAGTAGCACACAAGGGAGACAGTTCAGGGCACAGTCACTTCTTAGCGGGGGCCTTGGTCTTGGCTGGTGTTCGAGTGCCATGTCTGGGTCTGAGGGCATGTTTGTGTGACTGAAGCTGGGCTGCAGGGCTAGGGGTGCTGGTCTCCTGTGTGTCTTCAGGCAGTGCCACCAGTCCAATAGCTTCTGCAGATGTGGATGGCAGGGCAGTGTCCTGGCTAGTGGTAGGGGATTGCAGGTGGGCAGAGGTCGCAGGCTGGCTAGGGTAGTGGTGCTGCAGCACCCCTGCAATGGTGGCCATGGCGGCATTGAGCCATTGCTTCATGGCTTCTTGGTGGTGTGATATCTGCAGCCTTTGATTCTGCTCCAGGGTGGCCAGGATCTGGCCAAACCTGTCCTGGGCATGGTGGTATGCTCCCAGGACCTCAGATATCACCTCCTGGGCTGCAGCATCCATCCTTTGGCTTCCCCCCTGGCCCAATGATGCCCTCCTATTGGTCCTTGCCCCATGTGCCTGTGTCCCCTGTACAGATCTGGCAGTCCCACTTGCACCGGGGCCTTCATCATCCTGCCTGTTGGTAGGTGGAGACTCCGGCCTCTGTACATGTGGGCCGCCAGTCTGTGCACGGGAGACACTGGTGTGGGGTCGTTTGGCCAGAGCTGATGTTGGTGGCTGGGTGGTAGGGCTGTCAGTGGTATCCTGGTTGGGGCTGCTGGAGGGTGACAGTCCAAGACTGTGTGAAGGGCCAGGGTATTCATCACTTTCCACACATCCCTCTCCAGTCTCCTGAGTGGGGCCTCTGTCTCCGTGTGAGACGCTAGCACTCCTTGGCCTTTGCGTCCGGGTGGCATGGGTGGTGGTGCCTGTGGGGGGGAATGGACATGTTTGTATCATTTACTATTTCGGAAATTGATGCACAGCTCTGCCCTAGTTTGTGCCTTTTAGTCCCCTGTCGTAGCATTCAGGGTCCTTTCATGTACTTATCTTTGCATTTTGTGTGGGGTGGGTGCTGTAGTGCCACTGTGATTCATTGCAGGGGTAGCTGACTGTGTACAGGGGGCAGGATGGGGGCCTGTTTGTGCGATTGTGGGCATGCAGGGTCACTGGATGTGGTTGTTGTAGCCTGGGTGTGGATGGGGTCCTGGTGGTAGTGAGAGGGGTGGGGTGCTGCATGCATTATAGGTGGGGTGACTGTAAAGGTATTGTAGTTGACTTACCCGAGTCCAGTCCTCCTGTAAGTCCAGTGAGGCCCTCAAGGTGCAGGATAGCCAGTACCTTCTCCTCCCAGTCGGTGTGTCGGGGGTGTAGGTGGGGGACCGCCACCAGGTTTCTGTATGGCAATGTTGTGCCTGGATGCCATTGGCCTAACCTTCCTGCACAGGTCGTTCCATCTCTTCCAGATGTCCTCTCTTGTGTGTGGATGGTTTCCCACTGCATTGACCTTGTTGACAATCTTCTGCCATAGCTCCATTTTCCTGGCGATGGGTGTGTGTTGCACCTGTGCCCCGAATAGTTGTGGCTCGACCTTGAGTATTTAGTCCACCATGGTCCTTAGCTCCCTATCTGTGAAGCGGGGGTGTTTAGGGGGTGCCATGGTGTGTGTTGTGGGTGTATTGGTGAGGGTGCTGTTGTGTGGTTATGTGTGTGGTCTATGAGGGTGTTTGGGGTTTGTGTGTGTTTTGTTTGTCTATTTATGCATGTGAATTTTGTTATGTTGTGTTCAGTGTGCGTGTGTTGTGTTGTTAGTCTTAGTCATGCTATTGGCAATGCAAAGGATTGTGGGATGTGTATGTGAGTGTTTTATAGTGTTGTGGATGTGTGTCAGGTGTGTGGGTTTCAATGTGTGCATTTGTTGTTTCTGGGTCCCATTTCTGGCCGTGGCGGTCCGTACCGCCAATGGTCGTTTGGCATCCACTATCTGCCACGCTGATTTGTGCATCATTCTTTGGTGTGCGGAGGATTTGGCTGCATGGTGGTGGCGGGGTGGGGTGTACTGCCTTTCTGCCATCATAGGGCCTGGCAGTGGGTGAAGGTTGCAGGATTTTTGGATGTTTGTCTTTTTGGCATCATAATTAGGCGTTGTCCAGTCTTCCGCCACTAGCGGTCTTCTGTTCACCATCGCTACGGCGGTCGGCGGTGTTTGCCGCCAAGTTCATAATGAGGGCCTATACATCTCTTGCAATTGCGAGAATGATCTCAAGGAGTTACTCCGTGTATATAAATCCGATAGGGTATTTATTTTATGATTTCTCCAGACTAACCAATTAAGCTCTTTACCCTTCTGGGTGATAGCAGAATGATTCCACATTGAAGCATTTAAATGAATATGAGCATAAATGACTGGATTTGAGAATTGTGAATATTTTTCATTTTTGGTATAATAAATAGCCATGGGAGTAGTAGTTGTCAATAAAAACTGTTCAAATTTCACCTATAGAGGTGCATTACAATTTGTGGATAGCATATATGTTGGATCTGACAGCTGTTGGGCCACCCAGTAATTTTCTAAATGTGGAAGTCTTAAACCTCATTTTAATGAGGATGACTGCAATTTTGAGCCACTTATACGAGGCTTTTTTTGCTCTCCAAATAAAGCGAGTTATCAAAGATGAAGTGCTTTTGAAAAAATTGGAAGTGATTGGAAGTGATAACATGCTGAACACATAATTGAATTTTGGAATTGTATTCATTTTAATTATTTGTACTCTACCCCATAATGAAAGATTTAATTGAGACCATCTGATAAAATCCCATTTAAGTTTATCTACAATAGGATGCAGATTATCCATCATTATGTTTTTCAACCCAGTATTAAGTAAAATCCCAAGATATTTAAGTTGTGAAGATTTCCATTTAAAAGGAAATGTATCTAGGGAGACTGGTGTAGTACCAGTATTCATTGGTAAAGCTTCACATTTGGACTAATTAATTTTATACCCGGAGAATTTCAAAAATTGATTTAAAAGGGAAATCAAAGTATTAGCCGAGGAGTCCAGATCTGATAGTGTCAATAATATATCATCTGTGTAATAAAAAGCTTTTATCTCTCCCGAAGCGGTAGCAATACCTATAATATTGATATTTTGTCTAATTGCAATAGCCAAGGGTTCTAAAGCAATAAGAAACAACAATGGAGAAAGTGGACATCCTTGTCTGGTACTCCAAAAAAATGTAAAGTAAGAAGATGTAAAGCCATTGCAAGTGATCACAGCAGTTGTGGAATGATACATTCCTTTGGTTAATGTAATAAAATCTGTACCAATACCCATTCTGTCCATAGTTCAAAATAAATATCCCCATTCCACCCTGTCAAAAGCTTTTTCTGCATCCAAGGATAATATATTCTATTTTATTATGTTGTTGCCAAAGTAAATGTAGAATTGTTCAGAGATGATTTGAGGAGGAACGGGATGTAACAAAACCAACTTGAGATGGGTGAATAAGTGATGTAATAACTAAATTTAAACGAGTCGCGAAAATTTTTGCCGAAATTTTAATATCAGAATTTATCAATGAGATGGGACTGTAGCTGGAGCATTCTAATGGATCTTTACCGGGTTAACGTGATACGTGCTCATAAAAATTCTGGAGGGAAGTGCCCTTTTTTAATGCTTCATTGAAGAAAGTTTGTAACAGTGGGGTTATTTGAGTTTTTGTAATCTTATAAAATTCAATAGGGAAGCCATCTTCTCCTGGAGCTTTATTTGTAGCTAGACAATCAATAGCTTTTGTGATTTCTTCTGTTGTTATTTTCCCTTCAAGACTATTTTTCTGCTCTTGGGAAATTTTTTGAATATTTAAATTAGTGAAAAAATCATCTTCCTCTTTGGTATCTTTACAATTCAATGATGTGTAAAGTGTTGCATAATAAATCTGAAATTGAGTCAATATATCTGTTGGTAGTGTAAATACATTATTTGAAGAATTTTTAATAGCAGATATTGTTCTGGAGGATTCTTGTTAGCGTAATTGGTATGCTAAAAGTCTTCCAGCTTTTTCTCCCCTTTCATAATTACGTTGATGGATTAAAAATAAACATTTTTCAGCATGAGATGTATATAAACCATTAAGCTTAAATTTTACTGAAAGTATTTTTTTAATATCTCAGGAGATTCTGTTTTGTTATAATTGGTCGTGAGTGATATGACCTCTTTTCCAATGATAACCTTTCAGTATTTAATTGCTTTTTGAAAATAAATTAGTCTCTCATAATCATTCCTCTAATTACTGCTTTACCAGCACCCAGATTGTACCAGCATCTGTAACTGAATTATCATTTTCTTTAAGAAATTGTTCAACATGTTGACATAAGTTTAATTTAGCCTGAAGTGTTTTATATGAAGAGGTATTACATTTCCAGTTGGGTTTGGGGATCTGTGTCAATCCAATACTAATATGTATATCTATTAGATCATGGTCCAAAAGGCTACATGGAATAATTCCTGTATGTATTATCGATTGTAATGTTGAAGATGAGGTCAGAAAATAATCTATTCTAGAGCAAATTAAATGAGAACAAGATGTGAAAGTATATTCCCTGTCATCTGGATGTAACAGACGCCATGGTTCCTGTAATGCAAAATCTATCATAAGATCATTTAAGATATGTCTGTCATTTGTGTGATGGATATCAGGTTTACCCGATATGTCAATGAATGGATCTATGGTGACATTCCAATCCCCCCCAATTATTAGTCGTGTAGATCCAAAGGATGACAATTATCTGCTAATCTTAGAGATAAAGATTGTTTTGGAGTCGTTGAGTGCATACCTGTAATCATAAAGGAATTTTTTACATGGATCTCAACAAATATATATCTACCATTATCATCTATCCATGTTTGAATAATTTTATATGGTAAATTTTTATGAAAAAGGATAGCTATCCCACATTTACGAATAGAAGTGTTATCACTATTGGAATTGCTATGGGTTACACTAGCATGTATTACTTGACCAATCTAATCTCTTTACAATTTTTCGCTTTCTGATTCAGTGAGATGAGTTAGGCAATATCTGTTTTTTGTTGACCAAGAAAATTAATGATTTTCTTTCTCTTAATAAAATGTGTTAAACCATTAACATTTAAGGAAACAACATTCAAAGGCTTCAATTTATAAACTGACATATTTAGAGTAAAACAATAGAATTAATAAGGTTTATAAAGACCTGAAAGAATAAAAGAAATAAATGAAAGGAAATCAAGTGAAATATACAGAGTTCAAAATATGTCAGTACATGTAAATACTAAGAAGTTGGATATGGAATCAAATTAAGTACTTGGAATATGCTAAAATAAGAAATGATTATTTTTAGGAACTATCAATACAAACAAAAATTGCCCAACACAAGTGATAAGACAATTATATACACTTAACAACTAACACTTTAGACTGAGGGTGTAAGCACTTGTGTCGCGGAGTGGGGAGCAGAGATAAGGGTATTAGTGCCAGCTCGAATATAAGATAAAATATCCAATACCGTGTAAAAATATAATTACATAGAGAAAGAGATGGACATTAAGGAAAAAGTATATTTTAAGGAAAAGTACAGAATATTATTTCACATGTTTCAAGTTTTAAACATAATTAAGGTTTTAGAGGTGATCTAGATTTGTCTCTGGGTTGATATTTTTTCCATGCTTTCAGTTTACCGCCATGAGACCAATGATGCTGAACAGTCTCCCATTCTCCTTGATCTGCATCATCTGGAGTGTTGGATGTGGAAGGTTCTTTTGTGGGTGATGGAGATGAAGTCTTATGTTCCATCTCTGAGTCCTTATTGTCTAAGTCATTCAAAAATGATTCCAAATCATGAGGATCAAAATATTCCTTGGTTTTCCCTTGAAAAGTTATAATCATAGTGTCAGGGTACAAAAGACCATATTTTATGTCTCTTTTCTTTAGTCTAGCTCGTAAGTTTAAAAATTGTTTCCTTTTGAGATTAGTAGGTGCTGAGAAGTCTGGAGTGATAGTAAGTGTACGAACCATGTTTCTTGGCTGCCATAATGATTTGATGGGCTTGTTGATGTCGTAAACAGCAGGCCAAAATGTGTCGAGGTCGAGTAGAGTAGTCTATTGCGCATGGCAGGACATGGTGAGCTCTCTGAAATTCTAAGGGTACAGTAAAGGTGATGTTCATCAACGTTAGAATTAAATTGGTCAGAAAGTCTAACATATTAACTTTCTCTATTTGTTCCGGTAGACCTATCATTCTTAGATTGTTCCTTCTACTTCGATCCTCTAAATCAATCATTTTCTGCTGTAGATACCAAATATCATGAATTGTGTCAGGAGTCTTATCGAGACGAGATTCAATATCCGTAATACGACTATCTATTGTCTGTATGCGGGATTGAAATTTGGTAACATCATTTCTTTAACCTTGAACTTCCGTGGTGTTTGTAGAGACTGTATTATCCAAAGATGCAATGGAGGATTTTATATCTAATAGTTCCTTCAAAATTGTATCCATAGCTGTGGAGGGTAATCCAGTAGACTCAGCCATTTTACATTTTAAGGCATTGGGGTCAAAATTAGATAACAGGGCCGCACTATATGATAATTGTCTTACCACTTTAGGATCTGACATAGGGAATGATATTAATCTTCTTCCAGGATTCTTCCAGTGTCAGTTGTCTTTTTATTTTTATCTTTGTTCCTTATACCGTTTTCTCCTTCCATTCTCACAATCTCAAGTTCCTCTGCAACCAGAGCTCTCAAAGTCAATGGGGATCAGCGATCTGAAATCACGGTTCAAAAATTCCCTTATGCCAGTATTTTCATCATTAAATGAGATGATATTCCTGGGGTAAAACTTGCGGGGCCCATAAGGAATGTTGTACAGGTTTGGGAGCACTATATGTCATTGATAATGGCAAACGATTCCAGTTTTACAGACGTTGTTGAATGTTGTGCTTAAACATTTATTCATATATTGTCCACTATTGGCCCCCTCCCCATTATGGTTTTAGCAGGTCACCTCCAATGTCTCTCATTAGTTTTGTGGGTGTTTAATCATATATTGTTTCGTTCATATGATTAAGCTTTTTCACTTACCTTTGCAATTTTTAAATTACAGGTCATAATTTTATTTCCCCTTTTTTTTTTAAACTTGATTCCGTCGTGATGACAGGCTATATTAATGGAGGATGATGGTAAAAGAGGAAAAAAGCAGTAGATTATTTCAGTTTCCGACTCTCAGATACAGTGTGAGATCCACTGCATTGTCTGCGCTTGTTAAGTTAAATGCCGATGGGAAGGTATTTCAGCTAAGACGCGGGTACGCTATTCTGCCTTCTCATGCATCGCGCTTCACTACGGCAGCATCGATCAGAACGAGCAGCATTCAAAAGCGTTGTGTGATGTTTCCAATGTTGCGTGATGCGGTGAGGTATGGAGCGCCCGCTTTTTAATTTCTTAAGCGCATAAGATTTTGTACTTTAGCAATCAGAGTTTGGAACAAGGCTCACGCCGCCATTTTAAGTTTCATCGGTCGTCTGGTCTTTGAGCAATAAGTTTATTTGTAAAACAATTTGACTTCAAGCGATGAATCCTGTGTTTTCCTCTCTTCTTCCGATAATTTATTCTCCTTTTATTTGTTACATGGAGATCGGGGAAATGTATTTTGGCATGTTTCCCTGTCTCCGTTCGTTCCGGCTCTAGAAAGGAGCCGCCATCTTCCACGGCGCTTGGCTTCGTCCCCTCCTCCATACATTTCTTTAAAAAAATCAAAAGTACAGTCAAAAAGCTATAACAAAATGGCTTGGATCTAGGTCAAATATCTTAGAAACTCCCAAAGAAATTGTAAAAAAACAATTGCAAGCACCAGTACAACCCTGAGTAGCTTTATGTTCCCATTGTAACATTTTTACTGTCAATATTGAAAGAGTGAGATCAGGAAAGTGTTTGGGTGATTCATGGCTTAAGTTGTAGAGTCAGCGACAGTTCCAAGAGTAGATGAGGTCCGTAACTTTCCCCTGCACAGATGGCAGCTGCTCCGGAGACAGAAGGTGTCCTGGGGGAGTGATGGATAGCAGAAACCCATGGGTGACCCAGTATTGTCAAAGCCAACCATTGTGGCTTTTGTGTATTGATTACACTTCAAGAGTGAGTAATACGAAGGGGGGGCACCTGGAGAGTGGTAACTGATCCCTCCTTGAATCGCACATGCCTGTCTGTGCTTGTGAGGCAGCACACACTGCTATCAAATCTTTGTGTGGGGGAAGTTTGCACTGCTGATTTCAGCAATGCTTGGCTTGTGTTTTGTTTTAGTGAAACTTGGGGGCAGATTTAAGAGCCCATAGCGCCTCCTTGCACCACATTAAAATCATTTTTATTTTTTACGCTAATGTGGGCCAACGAGGCAAAAATCTAAGTGGCAAATTTACAAAGTGGCACAATGCATGCATTGTGCCACTTTGTAACCCTTTGAGCTACATCATGCCCGCACCAGGCATAATGTATGCAAAGGGAGCATTCCCCCATTAGGGGGGGCTGAAAAAATGGCACAAAGAAATCGAAGAGATTTGTTTGCATCATTTTTTTCTGCACTTTTAACGCCTGCTCAGAGCAGGAGTTAAAATGAGGCACGCCATTGTTTACAATGGGCTTCAATGGGCTTTGCAGGGTTAGCGTCAATATTTTTTATGCTAATCCTACAAAGCGCCAAACTAGCGTCCCTAACTACCGCCATGTTGCGCCATATATTAAATATGGCGCACACAAGGTGGCATTAGGGGGGCGCTAAGGGTCGCAAATAAAGTTGGGCTGCCATAGGTGCAGCGCCATTTTTCATAAATCTGCCCCTTGGTGATGACACCTATCCTAAATGCATTGAAGTATAACGTCAAGGAATAGGGGGGGGGAACCTGGGGGAGCACAGGGCTCAAGGGGGAGGATATGGTGCATGGATGAGGGCAGGGTGTGAAAGGGAAACTAGGGTGCAAAAGGGACAAGGTGCAATGGGGAAGCATGAAAATGGTGAGTGCAGAGTGCAAATTGTGAGGTCAGTTGAGGAGGTGAGAACAAGGCGAAGACCTTAAGCATTGGTCTCCGCGAGATAATGTGCAGAATGAATGGAACAGGAGGGGAAAAGGTGTCAATGTCCAGTAAGAGTGAAAATAAGCAAACACCTAGAAAATAAAAGTAAGATAGATATCTAAGTTATCCAGTATTATTAGCATGAATTGCCCATACTAGTCGAAAGGAGGAGGAAGTCAATAAAAATAAAAATGAGAGGGGCCAGTGTTGTATTTTTTTATAATGGATCTATGAATGGCAGCATATTTTGTGCATCAAACCATTCTTAGAAGTAGTTTTATAGCTTCAATCTGGTGTTGACCTTATGGGAATCTTTTAACAAGTTATTGGAAACACGGATGCAGTTTAGGATATAGGGGGTCATTACGACCTTGGCGGGTGGCTACTGCCGCCCGCCAGGCGGTAACCGCCGTGCGGCCGCCAATGCGGCCACACTCGCGCGGCCCCCATAATGACATTCCCGCTGGGCCGGCGGGCGCAAACCAAGTTTGCGCCCGCCGGCCCAGCGGGGATGAGGCCGCAACATAGGAGCCGGCTCCTAATGGAGCTGGCGGTGTTGCGGCCGTACGACGGGTGCAGTTGCACCCGTCGCGCTTTTCACTGTCTGCTATGCAGACAGTGAAAAGCTGGCCGGGGCCCTGTTAGGGGGCCCCAGGACACCCCTTACCGCCAACCTCTTCCTGGCGGTGCAAACCGCCAGAAACAGGCTGGCGGTAGGGATGTCATAATCCCCAGGGCAGCGCTGATTGCAGCGCTGCCCTGGCGGATTATCACTGCCGGGGCTAAAATGGAGGGAAACCGCCGGCCCCGGCCACTACATTACCCCTGGCGGTCTCCGACCGCCAGGGTCGTAATGACCACCATAATGTCTTATTTTCATGCTAAAGTGTAAAACATTTTTTTACGAACTGACACACGAAAAAAATCCTTGTTTGAAATTACTAACTTTTTGTTGATAAATTCAGAGTTGTTCGGGCACACCATACACTGGCTCAACTAAGGTGCTATAGCCAGATCACGGTTTCCATTACCTATTGCTCGCACCATTTTGCACATTTTGGCCCTTGTTGCAGTTACCAATGATGAAATACATTTGCTCAGAGAATGCAATCTGGTTCTTAGTAAGCACTAGAAAAAGCACTACGATATACGACCTGTGTGAAACTTTTCTTTAGGAAATGCTATCCAATATATCAACACAATATATATTTTTAATTCCTCCATTGCTCTCATAGGCTGCCCTGCCTTATGTTGTCTTGAATATGAATGAAATGTAGATCTGGAAGGGTGAAAATGCACAGATCTCACACTCACCTGTATGTTGCATGCAGCAACACAACACACTATACAACATACATAACAGCAATGCCATATGCAAGTGTGTATGTGTGCAATATGTGTTGTTTACCAGTGTGTCCCCAACCGCGTCTGACCCACTTGTGTCACCGACAAATGCATGTCACAGTAATTTTAAAAAATTACTGTGACACATATATGTCTACAGTGTTCCCGAGCTCATGTGTAGTGTCCCCCAACATACACAACCAAGGCAGGTTCCCTCTGTGTGTGTCCAGGGGTTGTGTTTCTCCTCTGTGGTCCAGTGTCAGCAGTGACGGAGGGTGTTGTCCAGTCGTGTCCAGCCGGAACCCGAAGTGGAATCAGGAAAAACAGTGTGTTTTCATCCCTTTTGCCCCCAATCTGCCAAGTCAGACTTGGAGGTCGGACCACCACTTTTTGCTTTGCAGTAAGGCACATCCAAATCTGCATGGCGGTAAGTGTGGTAGGAATCCCTCTGCCAACCACTCTTTCCTCAGGTGAAATCCTTGGCAGAGTCAGCAGTACTTGGGCGGGTTATCGTCTATGGGACCACCAACAACTAAGTCTGGGGGGTAGACCACCAAGGTTGAGAATGGGTTTTCAGTTGGAAAACCGATGGCAGGACCATTGCAGCCAACATCTAAATCAGGCCATCAGTCACAAGTTGTGCACATCATGAACTCCATACCGAGTTATTTACTCATGCCATTACCTCCAGATAACAGGTAATACCAGGAAGGATTTGCATGCACAAACCGTGTACTAAAGGTATTACTGTGCAGTAAAATCACTCAATGCACGGGGAAAAACTCTTACTCAGGGGCAAAAATTCCCTCAGTTCTAAGCTCTAACGTAGTTACCTAGTTGTTTTTGTGCCAATGTTTTCACTCCACTTAGAGTGAGACTAAATGTGATTTGTCAAAAGTCGTGATGCATCAGAGGGGTAGACTTGCAGAAACTACTCTAAGAGGAGCACATACTTTTATTGGAATAAAATAGAGCTGGGGGAGTGTTTTGCAGTGATTGTGCGGTGTACTACAAACAGTGCAACAATAGCTTGCAAATCTCTTATTTTAGCAATAAGGTAAATGTCTGTCCCCCTAATGGCGGCTGGGGGAAGCATGAAAATGGTGAGTGCAGAGCTCTAAATCTGAAAAATTTGCCCCAGTAACTTTCCCAAGGACATGCATAAGATCAGTGCTTAAAAAATGTCATTTGACGTCTAGCGTTTTCTAAAATCTTATTTACTAAACAACCAGCACCATCACATGGTTTAAGTCAGATCGCCGAATTTGTCTGTTAAGCTCTCAAAATCCTGCATACAAAGTAGGGCTAAAATTGTTAGACATTAAAGTAGTCTCCAATAGTATTTTTCCAAATTTAGCAGCATTCACAAGTTGTGTGACAGACATTTAGGAACACTCCTACTGGGACAAAAAATTTCTCCATGCATAAGCACATATTTGCACATATAACATTTTATTTATCCAGGGGAAATATGTCTCCATGCGGAGAAAGTCTTTCCCCCAACCAGCAACGCCCCACTCCCGACATCCTTGGGTGTTTCTTTCCCTGGAAAAATACTCATCCCTGTCTTTAACACGAGTCGTGCTGTAATTATTTCCAGGTTGGGAAACTGCCTGAGAAATATTTGTGAATACCAACAAAAAATAGTTTTGTTCTTGTTCATTGCATTTTTTGTCCCCCTGCCCTGCAGTAGGCCTTTCTTCATCACTATGATAGGATCACACATATGACCACCACCACAGGATGGTGGAAAACCAACCATGACTGCAGATTTTTCACTATCTTATATACATGTTGTGCTTCTTAAATTTTCACCTCTTCTAGTTATGTGAATCATGATGTGATACTTCGAGACACAAAGGCCCAGATTTAAGAAGGCCTAGCGCCTCTTTGTGAAACCTTAGCATTTTTTTAGGCTAATGTGACCCAATGAGGCCAAAATCGCTGCACCAGATTTACAAAGTGGCGCAATGCATGTATTGTGCCACTTTGTAAACCCTTGCACCACATTATGCCTGCACCAGGCGTAATGTATGCAAGGGGGTGTTCCCCCGTTAGGGTGGCTGAAAAAGTAGTGCAAAGAAATCTAAAAGATTTCTTTGCGCCTTTTTTGGGGCATTTTTAACGCCTGCTCAGAGCAGGAATCAGAAGGGGGCACACCATCATTTATAATGGGCCCCTATGTACTGTTCAAGGTTAATGCCAAAATGTTGGCGCTAACCCTGAACAGTACATCAATAGCATCAAAAATGTTGACTGTATTGCTCCCTACCCAGCGCCATGGTAAACCATATTTTAAAGTTAGCGTTAGGGGGGGCTAAGGGGCACAAGAAAAGTGGGGCTGCACTTTTCTTAAATCTGCCCTAAATTGTTTATGTTGCACTTAGGTGTGCAAAACCCACCAGAAGTCGATCCTGCAGCATTTAATAAACTTGGAGGAGTTTACAGACATTTTCCTTAAAATACCACATAAAAATACCGCCGAAGTGCATTGATCCAAGTGATGGTACAGAACGTACTATTATTACAATATATGTATATGTGACCCTAGGTGACATTTCTTTATGTAGTCCCTTAAATATCTGAGGGTAACTGACCTAGCTAGGTGCTAAAAGTTTGTGCATGAATCTTTTCAAACTTAGAAATATAGGAGCATAAGGAATTCTCTTTTTAAATGTTGTTTGCAGTTCAACTGCATCTCTCTAAACAAGCATTACACGTTTTGCACAGAAACAATGAACAGCAAAAATCAGGTGAAAAAAAACCTGCAGTCTCGCAGCAAGGTCTCTCGTTGAATTGAAGCACATATTAAAGCCCGGCTGTACTGAAGGACAGGAGGCTGTTCTGGGGCGGGCTGATGACTGCCATTAACAATGAACTCCTTAGAAAGTCCTTGAAGGAGCAGCGTCTCGCAGGCAGAAGATGCTGTGCTGAAAAGTTGAGATGCAGGTCTCAAAAGTCCCTCGGAAAATGGGTCAACTTTCCCCGGGGATAGTAAGCCAGCCTTGCAAGAGTACCTAATGTATTAAAATATAAAGCAAGATAAGCAAATAGATATAGTAAAGAACATGTTAATTAATTGTAGGAAAACAACATTCAGCTTTGCAAAGTCTGTGTTTACGCGTTTTCGCCCCCTGGAAATGGGGTCAGTTTTATAGGGGTATGGCGGCAAATACGGCCTGTACATTTTTCATATTGACTCCAAGGTTATTAGGGAACAACACCTTATTAGGGCTATATTTACCGCTACTGTACCCAGAAGTGGAAACGGAGTAAGTTAAAAAGTGTGTCTGTAATGATAGAGTTCTGCTGATGTTCATCCTTTAGATCGTCTACTGTGAAAACGG
This sequence comes from Pleurodeles waltl, assembly GCF_031143425.1. NCBI lineage: Eukaryota > Metazoa > Chordata > Amphibia > Caudata > Salamandridae > Pleurodeles > Pleurodeles waltl. The sequence continues at coordinate 128,755,577 of NC_090447.1, forward strand.
ATTCGCTTGGTTTTATAGCGCCTCGGTGAGACCTGAATGTTTTTTCGTGCTACATATATAAAAGAGGGACGTTTTTGTGAATGGAATGGTCAGGGACCACCCAGGCAGATTCCAGTTACTTCGTAATAGCAAGCTATTGCAAAGCCAGTATCTCATGCAATCCAGGGACCCCCTTAGTATCAGAGCTCCAGGCACAACAAACGTTTTTGGCGCCCCTGCCATGCTCTCCTTCTCAACGGGATCCCCCGCTACCACGCACCAACAGTGCCCCTCATCTGTCCATAACATCTCTCTCTCATGCATTTCATTTGCTTTGTAGCGCTACTCATACCAGTGTAGGGTGTCAGAGCACTTTACATCACACACATATACATCATATCATACATGTGTAGATCACTCTCTAGGAAATGGTACATAACACAATGAGGACTACAAGATGTAGGAATTACATGTCATCCGTACTAGCAGGCAGTACATTTTTAGAGAGTTTAGTCTAGAGAAGCGCAAACACTGATTGGGGTTGGCTTTACTAATAAGAATGTATTTCTACCCACAATAACCCTTTTTAGCAACATTAGGGTCGACATGAAAGACTGGAGAAAAACATAGGTCACTGTGCCATATTAGGATAGTAACTTATGAAATGCAAGTAACAAAATTATCTTTGTGACAAAACCACTGAGCTACCCACAGAATACACTGTTGTCTGATCTGCATGGTACACGATCTTTGCAGCAAACATATTAACCCTCTGAGCTACTTTATTATGAGTCAAGACTGCCACTAGACAAAAAATCTGTCTCCAACAGGAACATTGATCACCAGAGGTATCTTGACATTTGTACTGTTGCCTGAAAACTGCAGGACACAAAAGGAACTCTGCAGCAGGTGCTTTTAAACCCATAAGTTATTCCTAAACACAGCTCACCCCAAGCTCAAAGCCAGATATGGTGGTACCGGTCCCACCTCTTTAAAGTCGGCCTTGATACATAGGCATGCAGAAATGTGCTATTCTTAGACACATCAAAACCAAAACTATTGGCTTTGCCAATGCTTAGTAGTGATGACGACTGCAATGGTAGCAGTGGTGGAGTAGTATTTGTGTTAGTGGTATTGGTAGGGAGTTATTGGATGTGTGATATTGGTTGTGTTTGTGATGGTACCAATATTTGTGGAATTGGTAATGGTGATCATGTTGTTGGTATTACTATTGATGGTACTGGTAATGGGGTGATATTGACGGTAGTAGTGGTGGTGAAATGTGTGATATTGGTATTGACAGTAATATTGGTGGTTTTACTTGCATTTGTGGTTCCAGTGATAATGGGGACACACTAAACTTTCCAAGGGGACTACATATCCCAGACTGCCTGGTGCCCCCAGGAGGTGACCATTTTCTACAACACCTGCTCCCACTTGCCAGACCAACGAGTGCTATAAAGAGCGAGGGGGCACTCCGCAGCGGGGGACGTGGTAAACTTTCCAAGGGGACTACATATCCCAGACTGCTTTGTGGCCCCAGGAGGCAGCCATTTTTTACAACACCTGCTCCCACTTGCCAGACCAACGAGCACTATAATGCATGAGGGGGAACTCCCCAGCATGGAACGCGTACAGGCAAAGCCCGGGCAAAGCTCGGGCCAAGGGCAGGCCCATCCACACCCGTCGGAGCCCGAAGGAGGCTGGGCCACCCCTCTAACATCTATTATCAAGAAGGCTTTGTTGGTGCGTCAACACTGTTGAAGTTTTTATGGACGGCGCCCTGACCTATCTTACTTCCAAGGGCCCATCGTTTGGTAAAAGCATTCATGATGGGTAAAAGGAAAGAGACTGAGGGTTGGGCTGGGGTGGTACATAGGATAAAACATAAACTGCAGAATCATGCAGCAAGCAACTGTGCATGGATAGGATTGACAACCTCCTGATTGATTGTGAGGACATTTGAACTTCCTCTCCGGACAGAGCCTCTAAAGATATCCGGAGCAAGCATTCCCCAGTAAGGCTAAGGGAGGGCCCTAAGAAAATCCCAGATATGTTAAAAAAAGTGTGGGACACAGGTTTTAGTTCCTACAGGATGGAGAGAAGCGAGAAATGCTATTATCCATACTCCCTTAGCATCAGTGATTGAGCTGCCACTTGCTGATAGTGATGCCCTTCTATGTACCAATCGCTTCAGCCCTCTAAATGACATATCAGACCTTCATGATGATCCTGATTTAAGTGCCCTGATGGGTGGGACAGTAGACACAGTAGATACAAACGTAAATCCAGACATGTCTAAGCCTCAGTACACCCCGTGTATGGAAGATCTATAGAATGAGGTGTCTGAGCTTAAATCCATGGTTAACTCTTTGATTGCAATGGTTAAACAGTTAACATCTGCAGATGCTATGTCCATTATGGACCGCAACGGAAGTCACACACTTAATCTTTCAGGTCCCCCAATACTGTCGCCCAAAATGCTTTTGAACACCGGCAATAAGAACTGTAATTGCACTCCTTCCCCTGCTGCCGCCAGCCTGGCACCCCGCGCTGGCTACCTTCAGTAGGTGTTAGGACTGACAATTCTTGTCAGGCTCCCACACACAATAGTCTAAACCTGGGGGGGTGAATTCAAGACTCCACCGTCAACTTCTTATACCAACGAAACAGAATGTCCCAAATCGTGCTAGAGAGTCTGTTGCTAACCGGCCCGACTCTTAACAATATTGTCTTAATGGCTAATGTCCCTAAATTACACTCACCAGCCCAAAGGGAAGGGGTAGAATCCGTTAGAAATAAGGCGAGCCACTGGATGGATCCACCAGGTGAGGGGCTGCTATTCCATAATACACGAGGACATAGTCAACGCAGTTAGAAGGCCAGATCTGCACACGTTATGATGTGATTGAGCTGACTCTCAGGGACAGGAGCATGGTTGATAATTTGGTGGCTTTAGACGGAAGGACAAGTGCACCAGGGTACTCCTGTATCCAGTTTAAGTATTCCAGGTTTCTCCTGTATCATGGGGCCAATTTTAACAACTATTTAGCTGGTAACTCTTCTCCCTTAGATGAGAATGACTGACTTGGAGTGCCATTGGAAACCTCTGTTGATCTACCATCCCTCCCAAACAACATACATGACCCGGTCTGGTTGTCTCTTTTACTGATGACTCGGAAAAAACGTTTCCCCCATTTTTGACAGACTCCATCAACCCACCCAGGAACAATTGGCCAACTGCGAAAAAACTGTTCCGGAGGGGACGACAAGGATAGCACTTTGGAATATGGCAGGCTTATTGTCTAAGCAGACTGGTGTGACTTTGTTAATAGCTTTACTGTAGTCTGTGTTCAAGAAACATGGGCAGTAAACCCAATCCACCTAAATGGTTTTATAACCTATAATACTCCGGCAGAACCATCTAACTCAGGGAGAGCAAAGGGGGGAATCTGTACCTACGTATCCAACACCTTGAGGACAGCTAGTATAACCATGCTGACACCGCAACCCTACCATCAGATTGTCGTTGTTGAAATCTCTGCTACATGCGTGCCGGCATTAATTAATTTTTATAATTATGTCCCGAAAACTGAGACAAAGAAAGCCTTGACCTTATTAAAAAGGGATGTCGTAGCTCTCAGGAATAGAAAACTCCAGGATTTGGTATTCCTACTGGGGGCGATAATAATACTGTAGTTTGCACTAGAGGCTCAGAGAAAATCTGTGATCTAATTGAAAGGGGGAACGCTGGACACTCACACTTTACACACTCCTTCTTTGGGGAGCAATTGAATGAGCCCATATTTAGTGCTGACCTGGCATTCTGCAACAAGATTTGCTGCTCACCAATTCCAATTGCTACTACATTCAGTGGCCAAGGAAAAAACTCTGTGATAGACTTCATACTGGTTACAACCAGATATGCCGCAAGGGTTGGAAACTTTATCACCCATACAATTGCATGCAGCAATCATTACCCACTGAGTATAGATTTGGACGTGGGGTCAAGGGATTTTTTTATCCCAATCGCCACCCCCAACTACTGCACGGTGGGTGATATGGACATTAATAGGCTTAACGGGTATACCTGCACTGGTCAAAGATTGATCCCCAAAATTTCATAAAAAAGTTGATCCATGGATGTACGCAGGCATTTGAAAATTGCTTGGACTTAGGTAGTAAACCAAGGGATATCAGTGAGAGCGTTTAAAAGATTGCTGGGGACATTAAGGAGGGATTAGTGGTTACAGACAGGGACAGTAGCAATAATAGGATGATGGGGTGGTTTGATGAATCTTGCACAAAGGCCCATAGCATGTTGAAGCTAGCCCTACATAAACGTCCACGGTGTATAAATGAAGTCAGGGCTGCCAGTAAAAACTATAAGTATGTTTTAATGCAGGGGAAAACTGTATTGAAAAAAATAATTATGGGACAAATTGCAAGAAGCCAGCAATAGTAAGCACCGTGCAGCTTTTTGGCAGGTAATTAATTCACCCGATTTCCTGTCAGACACCAGACCACACCTCGAAATGACCATTAGTGAGGGAGATTGGATCTCCCACTTCTCAACTATTTATTGTAACCCAACTGATAGGGTAAGCCTGACAGCAGACAATGCACATGACAACAATTTTCTTGCCCTCGTTAATTTCCCAATCAAGCTTGCATTTACTCTGGATGAGATCATCACTGCCCTAAATGCAAGCACATCGGCAAGGCGCCGGGCCCATATTTCATCCCTGTAGATCCGTTGAAAACCAACACGGCCCTTTGGGGGCCATTTCTAACTCAAGTCCTGAATGCATGTTGTCAAGTCGGCCTACTGAGGTCTTGAAGGAAATCAATTATTGTTCCAATTTTTAAAAAGGGAGACAGACACAGTCCTGTCTGCTATCGTCCTATCTCTCTCCTAGATTCGATGCTGAAAGTGGCAGGTCATGTCGTCTTGAACAGACTGCAAGAATGGGCCTAGGAGAAGCATGTCTTATCAAACTTACAGTATGGGTTCCTAGAGGGAGAAGAAACCGTGGAACAGGGTTTGAACTGAAGCATGCTGATTGAGAAATATTCCATCGTCAAACAAGGGAGATTGTACTTGGCCTTTGTTGATTTAACTGCTGCATTCGATTGTGTAATCCATAGTAAACTGTGGGGTATTATGGGGAACATGGGGGTGGACCCACCGATTGTACAATTTCTCAGGGAAACATACCATGAGTGCAGGGCCAGAGTGCGACATGGTCTAATGGGTGAATGCACCATGCCTTTCAGCATAGAGAGGAGAGTAAGGCAGGGTTGTGTTTTGGCACCCTTTCTTTTCTCCTTATACATCAGTAGTTTGGGTAATGTACTAGTTTCTGATTGTAACTACCTGCCGAAAATAGGGTCCTGGCATGTTCCTGCCCTACTATATCCTGATGACACTGTTCTTATGGCACAAACCCCCCTTGCACTGCAACAGTTACTAATCAATCAATCAATCAATCAAAAAATTTATAAAGTGCGCTACTCACCCGTGAGGGCCTCAAGGCGCTGGTGTGGAGGGGAGATGGGTTACTATTCGAACAGCCACATCTTGAGGTTTTTTCTGAAGATCAGGAGGTCCTGGGTCTTGCGGAGGTTGGTGGGGAGGGAGTTCCAGGCATTGGGGGCAAGGTAGGAGAATGATCTGCCTCCGGTGGTGGCGCGTTGGATGCGGGGGACTGTGGCGAGTGCAAGTTTGGCAGAGTGGAGGTGGCGAGTGGGAGTGTGGAAGGTCACTCTTTCGTTGAGGTAGGTTGGTCCGATGTTGTGGAGGGATTTGTGTGCATGGATGAGGATTTTGAAGGTGATCCTCTTGTCGATAGGAAGCCAGTGAAGGGATCTGCGGTGTGACGAGATGTGTTCATGGCGTGGGAGGTCCAGGATGAAGGGGTCGGCTGCATTCTGGATTCTCTGGAGTTTGCGTTTGAGTTTGAGTGTGGTGCCGTCATAGAGGGCTTTCCCGTAGTCCAGCCTGCTGCTGATGAGTACGTGGGTGATGGTCTTTCTGGTCTCTATGGGAATCCATTTGAAGGCTCTTTGCAGCATGCGGAGTGTGTTGAAACAGGAGGAGGTGACGGCGTTAACTTGCTGGGTCATGGAGAGGGAGGGGTCCAGGATGATGCCGAGGTTGCGTGCGTGGTTTGCGGGGGATGGTGGGGGGCTAGGGCGGTGGGCCACCAGGAGTCGTCCCATATGGTTTTGTTGGGGCCGAAAATGATGATTTCGGTTTTGTTGGAGTTGAGCTTAAGGTGGTTTGCTGTCATCCATGTGGCGGTGTCAAGGAGTGCAGCGTGGAGGTTGGTTTTGACGGTGGTAGGGTTATGGGTGAGGGAGATGATGAGCTGGGTGTCGTCTGGGTAAGATATGATGGTGATTCCGTGTGGTCGGAGGATGTTGGCGAGCGGGGTCATGTAAATGTTGTAAAGGGTAGGGCTGAGGGAGGACCCTTGGGGGACTCCGCAGATGATTTTGGTGGCTGTGGAGTGGAAGGGAGGGAGGCTAAAGTGCTTTGTGTCTTATATGGAGGAATTGGGGCTATTAGTTAACAAAAAGCAAGAGATTAACTATGAGGTGTGGGAAAGCGATACCGAAAAACCCCAGTCTCATGATAAAAGACACTAGAATAGACTATGTCACATCCTTTTCCTACCTGGGGATCATGTTCAACTCAAAAAGGGCATGGCGGATGGCAACTAGAACCAGAGGACTACACTTTCAGAAAACTGTCACAGCCTTGCACAACTTTGCCTGCAAAGTAGAAAAGATACCCCCAATGAGATATTAACAGTGTACAAGGCGAAATGTATGTCAACGGCCACTTATGGGACAGGCCTTTGGGGGCATGTAAACCATGACTCCCTACAGCTGATAGAGAACGCCTTCCCGAAGTATGTTCTCTCTCTCCCACAGAGTAGCCCATCACACGTATGCCACTCCGAACTAGGGGTCCCACGTATCTCAAACCTAGTCAAAATACAACCGATCCTGCTATGGCACAAGATATGGACTTCTGCGTACACCAAGCTGAACCAAGAGATTATAGGGGATTGCCTTAGGTTCTCCCATGTACGAAGAGTACAATGGTTGGGTTACATAAAAAAACTTTATGAGTGATCTGGGTCATCAAGGCTATTATTACAAACCAAAAACTCTACTAGAAAACACCTGAAAAAAGAGTCTGTCACACTTAGAAGAACTAAGTCTATCTGCTGAACTGCTTAAGCCAAGCGTTGTTAAAAATCAGTTGATCTTAACCTCACTTGGCATGCAAATATACTTAAAGGAGGTGAGCAATGAACAGCATAGATTTGTAAGTTCAGGCTAGACTTTTTTCACCATTTGGTGAGCTTACCAGCCGCAAATGACTGCTCAAGGCCCATGGCTAAATGCCCATGCGACATGGTTACTGAGCAAAGCACTTTTCATACGGTTTTATTCTGTACACTGTACAACTTTCTAAGAAAGACAATTTTACTGCCATTATTGAGCTCTATGGACATGGTACAATGTTGACCAGCTTACGTGGACCTACGGTCTCTGCCAACCATATACAAATGCAACATCATGTCTATATTTTTATGGGCTATTCTTAGACATAGGAAACTAATACATTTAATAATGATTGAGTGCTAGACTTCACATTTATAGCCGTGTGAGACCTGTTGTTTTTAAATATCTTACTATTGTCTTTCCTTTTTGTGCAGTTTATGTTTTTGTATCTACCCTTTGATGTGTTTAGCCCTTTTATATGTGCCTATACCTTTTAGCTACACTATTACATTTTAAATTTAGAGGATCGCATCTGTATTGCCTTATATTTATGCTTTGTTTTTATAAATGTATACAAATGTTTTTTTAAGGTGCTGCTTTTATGGTTCGGTGAAAAAACGAAAAGAAGCTTGGTTTGATTTGATTTAATGGAAGTATTGTTGGTGGAGGCGTGGTATTGGTAATATTGATATTGATATTGCATGGTTTTGGGGGTGGTGTTGAATTTGTGATAGTGTTAATATTGGTAGTGGTGTAGTGTTGGTGGTATAATTGGTATTGGTAGTATAGGTGGCATTATTGTGGTGCAATTGTAATATTGATGGTAGTAGTACTGGTGCTAGCATTGTCAGTGCTGGTGGTGGTTTTGTTAGTACTAATAGTGGTAGAGGTGGTAGTGGAAATGCATTTATGGGATAAAGAATTAAGGGGCACATGTATGTACCATTTCTCCTGTCGCAACGGCCCAATTTGCAGAATCGGATCGTTTGCGACAGGAAAAAAACATTTTGGTATGTACAGAGCCTATTTTGTGATTCAGTAATCTATTTACCAAATCGCACAAAAGGTTTGCGAGTCGCAATTAGGAAGGGGCGTTCCCTTCCTAATTGCGAGTCGCAGTGCGATGTAGAATTGTTTTGTGACCATGAATGCGGTCACAAAACAATTGCAGTTAGCACCAGTTTTGAACTGGTGCTAACCCATTCGCAAACGGGAAGGGGTCCCTGTGGGACCCCTTCCCCTTTGTAAATTGCAGCAAAATATCTTTTCAGAGTAGGACTGCATGTCTTCCCCATGATCTTGTACGTTCTGGTCCACCACGAACACCAACGCCGGCGAAGACTACGACGGTGAGTATAGCCGCCTAGCACACAAGGGAGGGAGGGAGGAAAACGAGAGTGACAAACACATGCACCACACCGCCCTCACACCTAACTCAGATGAATAATGGAAGGACAAAACGATTTCTATGCCCACTTACTGTTCCCTCTGGCAATTCATTTTGCAGATGTTGGTGACCTCACATACACTCCTGGTGTGATCACTACAGCCAGCTACAGGTCATTAATCTATGCTCATTTTCTGTACAGTTGAATTGCAATGTTTGTACCTGTTTCAATGAATACATAATTGAAAAACATGACATACTCCTAACTTCTTTTTTTTAAGGGTGTTTATTGAAGTGCTAAAATATTGAGGGGCAACTGCAAGGGGATGGGGTGATGATGGAGGAAAGTCCAGGGTATTGTTCCAGTCTGTTTGTAGCACAGGTGCATTGTCCAAGGGGACATAGGAAGGGGAGCAATGGCAGTTCAAGGTGGACAGGGTGACTGAGTAGGACACAAGGGTGACAATCAGGAGAGTCTCATTTCCTGGCAGGGGTCTTGGAAAGTGTCTCTGGCTTCTGTCTGGATTGCAGGGAACGTTTGCGTAGTGGTTCTCCTTCTGCAGAGGGAGGAGTGCTGGTGGCCTGTGAGTCCTGTGGCAGGGCCTCCTGGCCACTAGTGACAGCGGAGGTGGAAGGTTGTTCAGATGTCTGGCTAGTGGCTGGGGCCCGCTGTTGTGTGACTGCCTCCCTCATAATGTTGGCCATGTCTGCCAGCACCCCTGCTATGGAGATCAGGGTGCTGTTGATGGCCTCAAGTCCTCCCTGATCCCCTGGTACTGTCCCTCCTGCAGCCGCCTGTTCTCCTGCACATTGTTCAGGATCTGGCCCATCATGTCCTGGGAATGTTGGTAGGCTGCCAGGATCTCTGCAGGTGCCTACTGGAGAGTTGGTTTCCTGGCCCTGTCCTCCCCCTGGCACACAGCAGTCCTCCCAGTTTCCCTGTTGGCCTGTGCCTCTGTCCCCTGAACCGTGTGCCCACTGCCACTGATCCCAGGTCCCTGATTGTCTTGGGTATGAGGTGTGGCCTGGGGTCCCTGTAGAGGTGGACACACTGCAGATTGACATGTCCTGGGGACAGAGGTGTGGGTACGCTGGGTGGGTGCTGTGGTGGTGTTTCCTGATGGGTGAGGCTCTGTGATGGTGTGTGACCGGGCCTGGGTAACCGGCTGTCCAGAGGTCCTTGATGGGCCAGGTTGGTCATCCAGATCCTGAAGACCAGAGTTGCTGTCATCACTGCGGGCCTCTTCAGTTGGGGGACTGAATATTGCTGGCACCTTCTCTCCGCTGACATTGGCTGGGATACCTGTGGGGATGTAAATGATGTGTTATGGTTTCTGTTTCTGTTATATTATGCTTCTGTGGCTTGCCCTCTTTGGTTGTATTTGCTCTGGCAGCTTTCACTTGTGTATGTTGGTGTATGGTGGGATTGTTAGTTCTCTATGGTGTGCATGCTTTAGTGATGAGTGTCCATGCATTGGTACAGCATGCAGGGCTTGGCATTGGGATAAGTGAGATGTGATGGTGGGGTGTGTGGGAAGTGGTGGAGTGAGGTTGAGGGTGGGGGTGTGTGATAGCATGCAGGTAAGGGTGTGATAGTAGTAGAGAGTTGACTTACCAGAGTCCAGTCCTTCTCCTACTCCCGCCAGGCCCTCAAGATGCAGGATTGCCAAGACTTGCTCCTCCCATGCTGTTAGTTGTGGTGGAGGAGGTGGGGGTCAACTGCCAGTACTCTGTACAGCAAGCTGGTGTTTTGCTGCTATGGAATGTACCTTCCCCCGTAGGTCGTTCCACTTCTTCCTGATGTCATCCCTGGTTCTTGGGTGCTGTCCCATGGCGTTGACCCTGTCCACGATTCTCCGCCATAGCTCCATCTTCCTAGCTATCAATATCTGCTTCACCTGTGCTCTGAACAGCTGTGGCTCTACCCTGATGATTTCCTCTACCATGACACTTAGCTTCTCCTCTGTGAAATGGGGGTGTCTTTGTGGTGCCATGGGTGTTGTGTGAGGTGTGTAGGTGAGAGTGTGTTGGGTAATGTGTTGGGGTGTGTGATGTGGAGTGCGTGAGTGGTATATAGGTGTGTATAGTGTGTGGCTCTGTTTGTGTCTGGGGTCTTGATGTCTCTCTGCCAACTATGGCTTGTAATGGTAAAGGGTTGTGGGCAATGTGGGTGTGTGTTTTTATAGAGGTGTGGGTGTGTGGATGTGGTGTGTGTATGGGTGTCAGGTGTGTGTTCTTTGAATTGTCCAATGCGGTGTTGTTTTGTATGTGTGTGTCCATTTTGAGGGCGGCGGTATGTACCGCCAATGGTTTATCGCCGTTGAATGTCCGCAGTGGTGATTCATGGGTCATAATGTGGTGGGTGTAGTTCTGTTGGCGTAACGGTGTGGGTTTTGATACCACCAGTTTATCACTGACCTTTGGTGTGGCAGATTTGTGTCTGTGGCTGAATACTGACGGATTGATGTGTGTGTGTGTTATAATATGGTGAACGGATATCCATGGTGGCGGCAGCAAGTTGGCGGTAGTCAACGTGGCTGTAAGTGGGATTCACCACCAATGTCATAATGAGGGCCAAAGTTTATAAAGCATTCAAAAATCACAAAACAGTAAATAACTAAAACACAATAAAAATCCAACACCAATGTATAAAAATAGGGTATATTTTTATCTTTTAAATTACACCAAAATTATTACAATTGGATAAGGGGAACAGGCGATATGAATTTTTAAAGAATTATTGTTTTCTAGTGCTTAGAAACTAAAAGCGCCAATCTGGACATCAGGTCACACTTGAGGCTGACCACGATGGAGCCCTGCTTGGCTACAACAAGCGTAGGGCCTCGGTCAAAAGTTTAGCTTTCGATTTAGTCTTTTTCTTGAAGATTTTCTTCAGTGGGAAAAAGTCCCCAATCCAATCCAACCTCCCTGGAGCCCTCTGGATACGCCTTGCAGGAGACCTCGGTGAAGAATTCTACCTTCGGACTTATACGATTTTTCAGGATGTAAATCTTCGTCCAGGCCGAAGTTGAATTTGGATCAAACGTCCCTGGAGCCCTCCATGGATACGCTGCGCGGGAAGTCTTGGTCAACTTTTTACGTTCGAACTTTGTCACTTTTTGGAGCTTTTTCTCTCTGCTGTCGGATGACCCTCTGCAGCAAGCCGATTTCACGTCAACGTCATCAGATTGCCTTTCCAGGAGCCCCCAGTGAAATCCTGGTAGTCTGGGGTCTGGAGCTTTTCAGCGGGCGAAGGTAAATCGGCTTAACTCATGACATCGGGTGGGTCCCTTTATGTAGCTTTTTACCAAAAGTTCTTCAATCTTCTCCAAACTTCTGGATCATTTTCCAGAGGGTCTTTGAAGGGCCTTTAGGAGTCCCAGCTCACCCCAAGGTTCCAGAAGCTATGAGTTGCTCCTTGAGGGTTAGGACTCCAACTCCCAGAAGTCACCTGGCTCAAACTCCAAAATGACTACTGGACAGTGGTCAGCTGGTAAGTTTCTTCTGGATTTGATGCAGGGGATTTTGGTTAGCTGTTTTTTACCTGTAGAAAATGGGAAGTCCCTTCTTGAACCGGGTTGAAGCCAGGCAAAGTCCTTTTTGGAGTGAAGCCCAAGTGTGCAGCTGGTGCTGTGCTTCAAAGTGCAGTGTCCGGGTGCAGGTCAGGGATCCAGCAGGGCAGTCCTTCTGATGTTGTTTCTTGTTGGGTACTGAGCTGTGTGTGCAGATCTCTCATAGTTTACCTTGCTCCTGGGGTGAAAATCAGGCCAACTGTCCAATCACAGGCAGGTCATCATCCTCTTGGATGACCACTTCCTGGGAAGTGTGGCAAAAATCAATCCCAGGGAGCACATTCTCTAAAAATCCAAAATGACGGAAACTAAGGCCCATATTTATACTTTTTTACGCTAAACTGCGCTAACGCAGTTTAGCGTCAAAAAATTTAGCGCCGTCTAACGCCATTCTGAAGCGCCATGCGGGCGCCGTATTTATGGAATGGCGTTAGCCGGCGCTAGCAGACCGGCGCTGCCTGGTGTGCGTGGAAAAAAACCACGTAGACCAGGCAGCGCCGGCGTAGGGGGAAAATGGCGTTAGGGCGTCTTAAAATGGGGCAAGTCAGGTTGAGGCAAAAAAAATCGCCTCAACCCGATTTGCGCCATTTTTTTCGACGCCCAGACGCCATTTAAATGACTCCTGTCTTAGTAAAGACAGGAGTCATGCCCCCTTGCCCAATGGCCATGCCCAGGGGACTTATGTCCCCTGGGCATGGTCATTGGGCATAGTGGCATGTAGGGGGGCACAAATAAGGCCCCCCTATGCCACCAAAAAAAATTAAAAAATATAAAAAATATTACTTACCTGAACTTACCTGAATGTCCCTGGGGTGGGTCCCTCCATCCTTGGGTGTCCTCCTGGGGTGGGCAGGGGTGGCAGGGGTGTCCCTGGGGGCAGGGGAGGGCACCTGTGGGCTCATTTTGAGCCCACAGGCCCCTTAACGCCTACCCTGACCCAGGCGTTAAATAGTGGCGCAAATGCGGGGTTTTTTGACCCGCCAACTCCCGGGCGTGATTTTTGCCCGGGAGTATAAATACGACGCATTTGCGTCGCCGTAATTTTTTTAGACGGGAACGCCTTCCTTGCATCTCATTAACGCAAGGAAGGCGTTCACGCAAAAAAATTACGCTATTTGCCCATACTTTGGCGCTAGACGTGTCTAACGCCAAAGTATAAATATGGCGTTAGTTTTGCGCCGAATTTGCGTCGAAAAAAACGACGTTAATTCGGCGCAAACGGAGTATAAATACGGGCCTAAATGTTGGAGGTTAGGTATGGCTGAGTCCACCCACTGGTGTGGCTACGAATCCTTAACACACCCATTTCCTGCCCTCTCCTAATCTAATCAAGAGGGCACCTGGTTGTCTGGGTTTTCCTGAGCTGCTCCAAATGTCCTTCCCTCCTTTGAAGACCAGTTTAACTGGCTGCCAGAAGCTGGCCAATCAGAGAAGGGCACTACAGAGTTTAAGTTGGCAACTTTCTGGTAGAGTTCTAAAACTCTTTCCCTTCAGTTCAACAATGGTAAGTTGATGGATTTATTATAACAATCAGTTTGATACCAAACATGAAATATCTAGCTCCTTTTGGGACTGTATTAAGAAAAATAAAGTCTCCCCATTTTAGCCTATGGAACCCATTCACTACACTGAGGAAAAAATTAATTTGGCTATTTTTACTCAAAGGGTTTATAAAACCTTTTTCATAATGTCCCTGCTTATAGTTACATAGCACCCAGCCCTATGGGCACTTAGGGCACACCTTATGGGTGGCGTATATGTAAAAATAAGGTAGTTTAAGACTTTGGAAGAACATTTAATTCCAAAGTTGAATTTTCATGTAACTTTAATTTAAAAGCAGCCAGCAAGGCAGGCCTACCTTTAAAATGACACTGGGCACTTCAGCGGTGCATGGTGCACTACCTATGTGGGGGTCCCTCAACTTACATGCCGTACCATATACTAGGGACTTATAGGTAGGTTGATACTTCCAATTATAATTAGCCTAATTTACATAAACATTTTAATCAGAGCACAGGCCATGGGACTATATAGTAGTGACTAGGGCACCTTCAGAGTCAGGAAAACAGCAGCAAAAAGTGAAAAATGGGGGCAAAAACGTAGGGGGTTTCTGCAATCAGCCCAATTTTCTCACAGACCATAAGCCTATAAGCCTAAAATTCTGTCCTTGCACAAATGCATACCTGCGATTGAGTGTAGAGCCTGGTATGTATCCTCTAGAGTAATATAGCAATATGGACTCATTTAGGTAGTTTGAGTTTAACATTGAGAAGCTCATAAAAGAATGAAGAGGAAAGGGAGCCCTAGGCCCCAATGTCCTACCCACCCTCTGATTGAAAGATGATCTTAAGACAAGACGGATCTTCTGAATGTATACTGTCTGTTAGAATTGGGATCTCTAGCTGGCAGTCAGTTTGCACCCTGCCCAAGTAGGGACCCTCACTCTATTCAGGGTAAGAGAGATACACAGCTCAGATAACCCCTGCTCACCCCTTTGGTAGCTGGACACAAGCAGTCAGGCTTATCCCAGAGGCAATGTGTAAAGTATTTGTACCAACACACACAGTAACACAGTGAAAACACCACAGAAACAGTTTAGAAAAATAGCCAACATTTTATTGAGTGAAACAAGACCAAAGTGAAAAAAAATCCAACATACACAAGTAAAGTTATGCATTTTCAAAGATTAAACTTCAATATAGCACTTAGAAACACAAATGCTTAAATTTGGTGTTATCATGCTCCCCGTCAGCAAGAGAATCACGTTCCGTCTCCTCACCCACGCACACAAGGCCGTCCACGACCTGGGCCCCAGGTACCTCAACAACCGCCTGACCTTCTACACTCCCACCCGCCAGCTACGATCGACCAGCCACGCCCTCGCCGCCGTGCCACGCATTAGAAAAGCCACCATGGGAGGAAGATCCTTTTCCTACCTGGCAGCCAAGACTTGGAACTCCCTCCCCATCCACCTCCGCCTGACCCAAGACCACCTCTCCTTCAGGAAGCAACTCAAGACCTGGCTGTTCGAGCAGCAGCGGTCCCCCCTCCCCCAGCGCCTTGAGACCCTCCGGGTGAGTAGCGCGCTATACAAATTTCTTGATTGCTTAATTGATCATGGCACCGTGACGGAGTCGTTCCCAAAAGTCAGACGCCAATGTCACTGGTTACGGAGCCACAAGGATCCCCAGGTACAGTACCTTTGATAAACGAGGAAACAAGCCAGTGTACGTAGTTGGGGAGGTGAGGCGTCGCTGGATATGGTGAGGCGTCAGTTCCTTACTGCAGATCACGGGAGGTGATGTGGCATTGGCAAGAGGTGTCGGTTCCTGACGATCCAGCGTGGTCGATGAATCCGGCGGGTCAAGACACGTTGGGCGACCTCATGGGGTTGCAGTGTCCCGCGGGGCTGCTAGCGCCACAGTGGAGTCGGGTGTCACCGGCGTCGGTGACATGACACTTTGAGACACACAGAGTCGTTGAACTTCAGTGAGGCTGCGGTGGCGTCGGACCTGTGGTGTTGTTCGGGGTTATTGCACTCCAGCTGGGACCATGGCTTTGGGTTGTAGGCAGCTGCGCGGGGTCGTGCAGCGGTGACGGTCCTGGAGTCTTTCGGACTCGGAGTGCCTGCATCTTCTTGTTTTCTCACCAGAACTCACTTCCAAGGGCCCAGCAACTGGATTGGCACCGCTTGGCAAGTCATGGTCCTCAGCAGGAGTACCCAGGTACTGGCAGGTGAAATCTTTGATGTCCCTGGGACTTCTTAACAGGAGGCAAGCTCAGTCCAAGCCTTGGAAAAACTTCACAAGCAGGATTTCAGAAAACAAAGGGCCAGATGTACCATCACGGCCCATTGCGATTCGGTAATAGCGATTTTTAAGAAATCGCTATTACCGACTCGCAAAGGTCCATGTATCACATTTGCGAATCGGTAATAGCGATTTCTTAAAAATCGCAAATGCTATTACCGAATCGCAAATTGCAATACCGGCCCCATTCGCAGCTATGGGCCTGTTGGCCCACAGCTGCAAATTTTTTGCATTTCCAAAATTGCGATTTCTGAACCAGAAATCGCAATTTTGGAAATGCAAAAGGCCAGGGTGCTGGGGGCCTAAGGCCCCCTCTCCTGCACCCCAAATATTTTTTTTTTAACATGTAAGGTACACACATGCCAATAGGGCATGTGTGCTTTGCATGTTCATTTTAAAAATGTAGTTTTACTGCATTTTAAAATTTTGCACCAGGTTACCACCTGGTTGCAGATCATGGTATTTTGCATGTGCAAAATGCCATTCTGTGAAAAATCGCAATTTGCGATTTTTTGCAGCATTGCCTTGTGACCTGGATTTTGCGAATCGCAAATTGCGATTCGCAAAATCCAGGTCGCAATGCTAAAAATCGCAATTTTAGCGATTTCTACTTTGTGGTCTGCAAATGCCTTTCATGCATTGCAGACCACTATTTTGCACTCGTAAACGGACGATTTTACCGTTTGCAAGTGCAAAATAGTTTCATACATCTTGCCCAAAGTCCAGTCCTTTCTCACTTCAGGCAAAAGCAGCAGCTGCAGGCCAGAACGACAAAGCAACAGGCAGAGTGGCAGGTCCTCCTCAAGTATCAAGCTATTCTCCTTGGCAGAGGTTCCTCTTGATCCAGAAGTCTTCTGAAAGTCTGGGGTTTTGGGTTCACTACTTATACTCATTTCTACCTTTGAAGTAGACAAGATTCAAAGGAAAGTCTCTATTGTTTACAAGATCCTGCCTTGCCCATGCCTGGCCCAAGACACACTCCAGGGGGCTGGAGACTTCATTGTGTGAGGTCAGGCACAGCCCTTTCGGGTGTAAGTGTCAGCTCCTCCCTCCCCACTCTAACCCAGGAGACTCATCAGGATATGCAAGACACTTCTCAGTTCCCTTTGTGTCACTGTCTAGCGGAATTCACAAACAACCCAACTGTCAGTCTGCCCCTGACGTGGATTCCACAGGCAGGCAAAGGCACAGAATGGTTAAGCAAGAAAATGCCCACTTTCTAAAAGTGGCATTTTCAAACATACAATCTAAAAACCAGCTCTACCAAAAGATGTGTTTTTAACTTGTGAGTTCAGAGACCCCAAACTCCATCTCTCTATCTGCTCCCAATGGGATACTGAACCTAAAAGATATTTAAAGGCAGTCCCAATGTTAACCTTTGGGAGAGATAGGCATTGCAATAGTGAAAAATGAATTTGGCAGTATTTTACTATCAGGAAATGTAAAACACACTAGTGAATGCCCTACCTTTTAAATACACTGCACCCTGCCATGGGGCTACCTTGGGCCTTCCTTAGGGGTGACTTACATGTAGTGAAAGGGATGGTTTGGGCTTGGCAACCAGGTACACTTGCCAGGACAAATTGGCAGTGCAAAACTGCACACACAAACACTGCACAGTGCACTTTACTAGGTACTTACCAGCAAATCAAATGTGCCAATTTTGGAAAATCAAATACCAATATCTTTTAGACTGAGATCACTTACACTTTATCACTGGTTGTCAGTGGTAAAGTGCCCGGAGTATCAAAACCAGCAAAAACTAATTACAGCACAGGGTCCAAAAACGGGAGGTCAGAAGCAGAAATTACAGGGAAACCACACCAAGAGCTGCCAGGCCTAACACGGTCATCTAGCTGTTTGATAGTTCCTGGACTATGGAGGGCTTCTATCCTGTATCTGACTTTAAAGAAGGCCAGCCATAGTAATAAGGGAATTTATGGGCTCTTAGCCTTCCCTGAGATTTAATCCAAGTGCATGTGTCAACATCAGGACAGTGCGCGCTCTACGGGCGAAGTAATGCAATAAACTAACTCTTATGAAATATAATAATTCATGCATTATGTATTGATGCAGTATGTTAACCTTTTGCATGGTGAGATTCATGTTGAAACATCATTAATGCTGTTTGCAATGTATTGCACATTTTCAAGGCTTTGCTGCAGTACTACAGGGTGTGGTTAGGGTGTGGTCCCTATTCTAAGCCTTTCTAGAATCCCTAGAATCCCTTCCTGCAGCCTGGCTGGGTGTGGCACGTGGGCAGGGCCTGGGTCTATTTAAGGGACCCAGCCCAGCTCCACGTGTTCAGTATTCAGAGGTCCCGGTGCAGAGCAGCAGCATTTTCCTGAGCTCCTGTGCCGAAGGCCTACCTCGGATTTCCAGGCCCTGTATTCATTCCCTTTGGTGATCTTCAAGCAGGGCAGTAAGGCGGAAGTCCGGTAAAGCCCCCGACTCCGTTTTCAGAAATACTCGAGTTTTGGGCCTTTTGGTTACATCGCTTGTGCGATGTTTTTCTTGCCATTTAATTCCTGCAGTTCGGATCGGCAGTGTGCGCGATCGTATCTTGGCATTTAACTCTTGATGGTTGAATCAGCAACAGAGTGCTCGATTCATTCTTGACATTTAACTCTTGCAGTTCGGATCGGCAGTGTGCACGATCGTATTCTGGCATTTAAACCTTGATGGTTGAATCGGCAACAGTGTGCACAATTCATTCTTGGCATTTAACTTTCACAGTTCGGATCGGCAGTGTGCGCGATCGTATTCTGGCACTTAAACCTTGATGGTTGAATCGACAGCAGTGTGCACGATTCATTCTTGCCATTAAACTTTCACCGTTCGGATCGGCAGAGTGCGCAATCGTATTCTGCCATTTAAACCTTGATGGTTGAGTTGGCAGCAGTGTGCACGATTCATATTTGGCATTTAACTTTCACAGTTCGGATCGGCAGAGTGCGCGATCGTATCCTGGCATTTAAACCTTGGTGGTTGAATCAGCAACAGTGTGTGCGATTCATTCTTGACATTTAATTGTCACAGTTCGGATCGGCAGTGTGCTCAATCGTATCCTGGCATTTAAACCTTGGTGGTTGAATCGGCAGCAGTGTGCGCGATTCATTCTTGGCAATTAAAAATTGCAACTCAGATCGGCAGAATGCGCAATCGTATTTTGACATTTGGATCCTGATGGTTGAATCAATGGCAGAGTGCGAAAGTCATTCTTGCCATTTAACCCTTGTGTTTCAGATCGGCAGAAAGTGCAATCATTTCTAGACATTAAAATCTTGATGCACAGTTTTGATATTTAAAGTGTATAATAATTCTTAAGCAATTGAGACAAAGGGGGTCATTCTAACCCTGGCGGTAAAAACCACAGGCTGGCGGTGCACCGCTGGGCATTCTGACCGCGGCGGTTCAGCCGCGGCCAGAAACGGAAAGTCAGCGGTGTACCGCCGACTTTCCGCTGCCCTTGAGAATCCTCCATGGCGGCGGAGCGCGCTCCGCCGCCATGGGGATTCTGACACCCCCTACCGCCATCCTGTTCCTGGCGGGTCTCCCGCCAGGAACAGGATGGCGGTAGGGGGTGCCGCGGGGCCCCTGGGGGCCCCTGCAGTGCCCATGCCAATGGCATGGGCACTGCAGGGGCCCCCATAAGAGGGCCCCACAAAGTATTTCAGTGTCTGCTATGCAGACACTGAAATACGCGACGGGTGCCACTGCACCCGTCGCACCTTCCCACTCCGCCGGCTCAATTCTGAGCCGGCATCCTCGTGGGAAGGCTGTTTCCCACTGGGATGGCGGGCGGCCTTTTGGCGGTCGCCTGCCAGCCCAGTGGGAAACCCAGAATGACCGCCGCGGTCTTTCGACCGCGGTACGGTCTTCTGGCGGTTCCCGCTTGGCGGGCAGCTCCCGCCGCCCGCCAATATCAGAATCACCCCCAAAGTGTGTCCTTGCAGTATCATTCATGAGTTTATCACAGTTTATTCCAAAAAACCAATGTGTTCATTGATTACTGTTATAGTGTGCCTTTGCAGTTTCATTCATGAACCTAACGCATATTATTCCTGAAAACTAATGTGTTTATTGATTACTGTTATTAAGTAGTTTCTATTCAAAGAATAACTTGAGTTAGTTCAAGGTTCAGAGCCTCAGATTGTATTCTAGAGAAACGCTCTTATGAAAGCTTGCATAATCCTTATTTATTTTCCAGGTACTCAGAGCTAATAAGGTTATGATATATAAAGGCTCTTGATCATTCGTGTTATCAGTTCATAGCTATCCTGAACAAAGTCTATGAAAGTCAAAGGGGGTCATTCTGACCTTGGCGGTAAAAGGGCCATACCGCCGGTCAGAACTCCGCCATACTACCGCCGCGGCCGCGGTAAACCGCCACGGTCATTCTGACCACCAACTGTGAATCCGCCAAAAACCCGACATCCAAGGAAGGCCGCCTCATCAGCGGGCCGCGGAAAACTGGAGATGACCAAACCTCCACCGCCACGCCAACACAAACACGCCCATGCCATTCTGACCCACCAATCCACGCGGTGGTCTTTCAACCGCGGTATTCCATTGGCGGTACACACCGCCGCGCTCAAAATACACACACAGCTCCAAAACACTGCCACATTGGGCAATTTGAAATACACACACCTGACACACATACCAACAACACTCCCACACATCCATACAACTATAAAACACACACCCACATCACCCACAAACCCCTACGACCGAAGATCAGAGACGAAGGAGAGAGAGACACATCACAGAATAGAGAGCTACATCACACAGAGGCACACTACACATCACACACACCACATAGAAGCACAAAGCACCACACACCAACACACTCATCACCATATACACCACCCCACACCTCATCCACACCACCCCATGGCACCCCAAAGGCACCCACGCTTTTCGGACCAAGAACTCCGGGTCATGGTGGAGGAAATCATAAGAGTTGAACCGCAGCTCTTCGGCTCACAGGTGCAGCACACCACTATAGCCAGGAAGGCGGAGCTATGGCAGCGGATCGTGGACAGGGTCAACGCGGTGGGACAGCATCCCAGAAATCGGGACGACATCCGCAAACGCTGGAACGACTTAAGGGGAAAGGTGCGCTCGATGGTCTCGCGACACAAAATCCCAGTGCAGAAGACTGGCGGGGGACCCCCACCCACTCCACCCGAATTCACAGCATGGGAGCAAGAGGTACTAAACATCCTGCATCCTGATGGCCTCGCTGGAGTACACGGAGGAATGGACTCTGGTAAGTACAATCTCAACTACTTCACCCCCCCCCCCCCAGCATGCTAACCCCCACCCTCACCCCCAACCCCCCATCACACATCCTCCCTGAGAATGTCTCTCCAGCACAACCCACCCAACACCAACCCCTGCATGCCCCCACAAACTATGGACACCCATCCCCCAAGCATGACCACTGCACATACCCCCCCCCCCAAAACACCCCCACAACACCTCCCCCAAGGGAATGGCAGCACTGGGGGACAAGGGCACCAATCAATGGCACGCAATAGCACACACAGAAACAATAACCATACTCTCTTACCCCATGCAGGACCCGAACGCCAACACACCGGCCAGGAGGGTCCAGAAATGTCCATCCCCCCCCCGGAAGAGGCCCCCAGTGATGACAGCAGCTCTGTCGACCTGGAACCTGATGACCAGCCCGGACCATCGGGGACCTCTGGACAGTCGGTTCCCCACACACAGGCCACAGCAGACCCAACCCCCTCTGGGACCAACAGCACAGCTCCCACCCAGCGGGCCCATGCCTCTGTCTCTAGGACAGGTCAATCAGCGGTGTGTCTGCCACTACAGGGCACCCAGGCTAACCCACCACCCCAACAACAACAGGGACCTGGGGGCAGTGGTAGTGGGCACACCGTCCAGGGGACAGAGGCCGGGGGAAACAGGGCAACTCGGAGGGCTGCTGTGCGACAGGGGGGGGAGGAGAGGCCCAGGGAACCCACTCTCCAAGAGGCCCTCACCACCATCATGGCAGCCTACCACCACTCCCAAGAGACGATGGCGACGGTACTGGCCAGGTTCCAGGAGATCCAGGCACAGCAGGAGGAACGCTACATGGGGTTCACCAATCAACTCACCAACATCTCTACCGCTATGGGGAGCATAGTCCAGGCCCTCAACCGGATAGAAGACACGTTGCGGGACCGTGTGGCACCACACAGGGCCCCTGTCACTAGCCAGGAACAGCCTACCACCTCCGCCGGCGCTAGTGGACAGGAGGCCCCACCACAACGACAGGCCACCAGAACCCCACCTCCTGCTGAAGAACAACCACCCCGCAAGAGGAGCCTGAGATCAAAAAAATCGACAGAGTAGGATGTCAAGACCCCCGCCAGCATGAGACACCCCCTGAAGTCATCCCACTGTCCCACATTGCCACCCTGTCCAACCTTGAACTGCCCCTGCTCCATCCTTCCACAAGCATATGGACAATGCACCTGTGAGACTGAGAACTGGACTCTGCCATGGCCATTACTCCACCCCCACCCATCACCGTGTTTATATCATGTACCATTATCTAGCACAAAAACTAAATCACTCAATGCACTGAAATCAAACAGGAGTCAGGCTGTATTATTTACAAATGTATAACACATTACCGATCAATTATGTTCTGTTAACTTTGTGCTGAACACATACCGAGATCAATAAGCATTAGTCCATGGGCTAACCAAGCAGTAGTCACGGAGTGGGTCATACAGCACTGAAAAGGGAAGGGAAAATCAAACATCAGTTTAAAAAAACTGGGGGGTCATAGACAAAGTTGAGAAGCAGGAGGCTTGCAGGAAAAGTAAAATGGCGTGGTTGATTCTTACCTGTGTGCTACTGAAAATACTGTTGGATAACTCTGTCCCTGTTGTCTGTGTCGTCCTCTGAGTCTTCCTCCTCTTCACTCTCCGCAGGCTCCACAGCTGCTTCAACACCACCATCTGGACCATCCTCCTGCAGGAAAGGCACCTGACGTCGCAATGCCAGATTGTGAAGCATACAGCAGGCCACGATGATCTGGCACACCTTCTTTGGTGAGTACATCAGGGATCCCCCTGTCATATGCAGGCACCTAAATCTGGCCTTCAGGAGCCCAAAGGTCCTTTCTATGATCCTCCGAGTTCGCCCATGGGCCTCATTGTACCGTTCCTCAGCCCTGGTCCGGGGATTCCTCACTGGGGTCAATAGCCAAGGCAGGTTGGGGTAACCAGAGTCACCTATTAGCCACACACGTTGTCTCTGTAGCTGTTCCATCACATAAGGGATGCTGCTATTACGCATCACATACGCGTCATGCACTGACCCAGGGAACATGGCATTCACATGGGAGATGTACTGGTCAGCCAAACAGACCACCTGGACGTTCATAGAATGGTAACTTTTCCTGTTTCTGTACACCTGCTCATCGTCTTTTGGGGGGACTAAGGCTACATGGGTCCCATCAATGGCACCAATGATGTTGGGAATATGTCCAAGGGCATAAAAATCACCCTTCACAGTGGCCAAATCACCCTCCTCAGGGAATATAATGTAACTCCGCATGTGTTTCGTCAGGGCAGACAACACTCTAGACAAAACTTTGGAAAACATAGGCTGAGACATTCCAGATGACATGGCCACTGTTGTCTGGAATGAGCCACTTGCAAGAAAATGGAGGGCTGACAGAACCTGCACCAGAGGGGGAATTCCTGTGGGTTGGCGGATGGGGGACATCAGGGCTGGCTCCAGCTGGGCACACAGTTCATGGATAGTGGCACGGTCAAGTCGGTATCGTAGTATGATGTGGCGTTCTTCCATTGTCGACAGGTCCACCAGCGGTCGGTACACGTGAGGATTCATCCTTCTCCTCGCAAGTCCCAGCGGACGGTGCCTAGGAATGACAACATGGAGCACAGAGTCAAGCCAATCACTGGTACGTTCACCACAGCTTGCATAGCACACGGTTATCTATGTTTTGAAAGGCGTGTATGTGTGGCAATGCAAGGCCTAGGCCTGTGTGTCGCAGTAGAAATTATGCCATGTGGGCCCTTAAAATGGCCGCTGCCTGACCTGTGAAGTGGGACAATGGGATGTGAGGTCAATGCGCAGGCGGAGCACACCGTGGCGGTAGGCAATCGAAGACCGCTACACGGAGCCGCATTGGTTAACATTGAATGCTATGGGTTTCAGGAGCCAATGACGATGTGCGCCGGCGGTAGCGGTACGCACCGCCGCGGTACGCACCGCCGCGGGCGTGACCGCCATTTTCTATCTGCCTAATCACTCGAGACCTGATCATCCACAGGAGAGGACCTATACTGCAAGTGCTGCTGTGACCTCGGTCTGGAAGTGACAATGGCTGCTGCGACTGGGGAAAGGGCCCCTGCCTTCACGTCTGAAGAGTTGGAGAAGCTCGTGAATGGGGTCCTCCCCCAGTATGCGTTACTCTACGGTCCTCCAGACCAACAGGTAAGTACACCGGGTGCACATGGAATGGGCGATGCCTGTGTGGAGTGGGGTGGATGTAAGTTGGTGGGGTGGGGGGCGAATGAGGAGTGCAACGCACGACAGATGAGAGCATGTGCCATATGGCAAGGTTGGGGAGGGGGGGCCAATCACATCTAACATGCAGTAAGTTGATGAATGTTTCCTTCCCACCCTGTACATGTCACATAGGTCAGCGCCCATCAGAAAGTCGAGATTTGGCGTGCCATCGCCAAGGAAGTCCGGGCCCTGGGGGTCCACGTCAGATGGGGCACCCACTGCCGCAAGAGGTGGGAGGACATCCGCCGCGGAACCAGGAAGACCGCCGAGTCACTGCTGGGGATGGCCTCCCAACCTAGGAGGGGTGCCAGTCGTACCCTGACCCCCCTGATGTCCCGGATCCTGACGGTGGCCTACCCTGATTTGGATGGGCGCTTGAGAGCATCACAGCAGACACAAGGGGGTGAGTATCAGCACATTCTGCTATCTTTATGCGCAGTGGAGGCGTCTGGGTGGGGGAGGAGGGTTGTGGGTGACATTAGGCCAGGGCGCTTTCTGTAGTGTAGTCCTCTACCTTAGGCATGGCCCTGTGCTCCCGGCCCCCACCTCTGTAGGGTGACAAGTACAGCTATTGATGGTCCAGCCTCACACATCTGCGCGTTTGTCCTCTCTTGACCTGTTGTCTTAGTCAGAAGTACTGAGTAGTGTACCCCGAATGCGCGGCTTAGTGCATGAGGCTCCTGTGTCTGTCCTCTCCGCCAACGGTGTTGACATTGCATGCACTCAACCTGGTCGTCTTTTTTCTCTCCCCCCCCTTCTTCTTCATCTTCTTGTGCATGTGTGCATTAGCATCATCAGGCGGAGGAGATTTGGCATCGGAGCACGAGAGTGCTGCAAGTCACAAGGCCCCGGTGGGCCCAGGAACAGACACCGAGGGCACCAGTGATCCGGAGGGCGAGGGGAGCACCACAACGGGGACCGGTGGTGAGAGCAGCGACACAGACACGTCCTCGGATGGGTGCTCCCTAGCGGTGGCGGAAACATCCGGGAGCCCCGCCTCTACAGGTACAGCCACCACCCAGCGCACCAGCCCCGCCCTCCCTGCAGCCCCTCAGCCTACGCTCCGTGCCCGCTCGCCCAGGAAGGCGGGTGTCTCCTTCGCCCCAGGCACCTCAGCCCCTGCCCCTGTCACCCCTGCTGCCCTCAGTGCGGAGCTCATTATCCTTGTGAGGACGCTCATTGTTGGGCAGACTACCCTTTTGAATGCCATCCAGGGGGTAGAAAGGGAGGTGCATCGGAGCAATGCCTACCTGGAGGGCATTCATTCGGGTCAGGCTGCCCATCAACGATCGTTCACTGCTCTGGCCTCAGCACTGACGGCAGCCATTGTCCCTGTTTCCAGCCTCCCTCTTCTGACTGCCTCCAGCCTGTCTCTGTCTCCTGTTCCTCAGCCTATCCCATCCACACCATCTGACCAGCCTGCACACACCTCAACACCCAAGGGCAGCTCATCCAGACACAAGCACCACAGATCCCACAAACACTCACCCAAGCAACACCCAGATGCAGACATTCCAACAGTCACTGCCACCCCTGTGTCCCCCTCCTCCTCGTCTCCCTCCTCCCTCCCTGTGACATCTACACTCACACCTGCATGCACACCAACATCAGCCAGTGCTTCCATCACCACCACACCCTACTGTACAGTCCGCACGCGTGCAGTCACCACCCCCACTGCCATTTACACGTCCCCTGTGTCCTCTCCCACTGTGTATGTCACCCCCTCTTCCAAGACACACAAACGCAGGCAGCCACCCACCCAACCGCCATCCACCTCACGACAGCCTACAGCACCAGCACCTTCACCCAATGACAGCACACCTGACTCTCCTACAACCACATCCTCTTCCTCCACTCCCATCACCACTTCTCCTACCCTTTACCTTGGCCCTAAAAAAGTTTTCCTGGCTAATCTTGACCTCTTTCCCTCCGATGACCTACCCCCTCCATCTGCAAAGAGTCCCAAGAGCAGCACAGCCACCACCAGCCCAGCTTCGGGTGTCACTGTTGTGCATGGGTTCTGGAGTCCACCCTTTGCCAGCAGTGACACCTCCATCAGCAGCAAGGACACATCCAGCCCCCCCCCCCGGCAAGAGGACCAGGAAACACAAGGGCCGCCGTGCGAGGACTGACACGGCTGCCCCCAAGGAGCAAAGTTCGCCCACTTCACCAGCCACATCATCTAGGGGAGGCAAGGGCCCGAGAGCCCTATCTAAGGAGCGTAAGGGCAGCAGGGCGGAGAAGTCAGGCAGCAGGAGCGCGGAGCAGGTGGGCCCCACATGCCACATCCCAGCTGGAAAGGAGGACACCAAAGGGCCCAGGACTCCATCCCCGAAGGGTCCAGAAGCATCACGGTCGGAGGGCGACTGAGCAGGGAGTCCAGGCCAGGTCTGGCTCCCTTGACCTACTGGATGTGCACCGCTGAACAGGGCCCGCCGTGGAGAAGAGCACCGCTGAACAGGGCCCGCCGTGAAGATAGGCACCGCTGAACAGGGCCCGCCGTGGAGAAGAGCACCGCTGAACAGGGCCCGCCGTGGAGAAGAGCACCGCTGAACAGGGCCCGCCGTGGAGAAGAGCACCGCTGAACAGGGCCCGCCGTGGAGAAGAGCACCGCTGAACAGGGCCCGCCGTGCAGATAGACACCGCTGAACAGGGCCCTTCCTGTCAAGCACCGCTCCGCTGGGCCCTGCCGTCTCAAGCACCGCTCCGCTGGGCCCCGCCGTCTCAAGCACTGCTCCGCTGGGCCCTTCCTGTCAATCACCGCTCCGCTGGGCTCCGCCGTCTCAAGCACCGCTCCGCTGGGCCCCGCCGTCTCAAGCACCGCTCCGCTGGGCCCCGCCGTCTCAAGCACCGCTCCGCTGGGCCCTTCCTGTCAAGCAGCGCTCCGCTGGGCCCCGCCGTCTCAAGCACCGCTCCGCTGGGCCCCGCCGTCTCAAGCACCGCTCCGCTGGGCCCCGCCGTCTCAAGCACCGCTCCGCTGGGCCCCGCCGTCTCAAGCACCGCTCCGCTGGGCCCTTCCTGTCAAGCACCGCTCCGCTGGGCCCCGCCGTCTCAAGCACCGCTCCGCTGGGCCCCGCCGTCTCAAGCACCGCTCCGCTGGGCCCTTCCTGTCAAGCAGCGCTCCGCTGGGCCCCGCCGTCTCAAGCACCGCTCCGCTGGGCCCCGCCATCTCAAGCACCGCTCCGCTGGGCCCTTCCTGTCAAGCACCGCTCCGCTGGGCCCCGCCGTCTCAAGCACCGCTCCGCTGGGCCCCGCCGTCTCAAGCACCGCTCCGCTGGGCCCCGCCGTCTCAAGCACCGCTCCGCTGGGCCCCGCCGTCTCAAGCACCGCTCCGCTGGGCCCTTCCTGTCAAGCACCGCTCCGCTGGGCCCCGCCGTCTCAAGCACCGCTCCGCTGGGCCCCGCCGTCTCAAGCACCGCTCCGCTGGGCCCCGCCGTCTCAAGCACCGCTCCGCTGGGCCCTTCCTGTCAAGCAGCGCTCCGCTGGGCCCCGCCGTCTCAAGCACCGCTCCGCTGGGCCCCGCCGTCTCAAGCACCGCTCCGCTGGGCCCTTCCTGTCAAGCACCGCTCCGCTGGGCCCCGCCGTCTCAAGCACCGCTCCGCTGGGCCCCGCCGTCTCAAGCACCGCTCCGCTGGGCCCCGCCGTCTCAAGCACCGCTCCGCTGGGCCCTTCCTGTCAAGCAGCGCTCCGCTGGGCCCCACCGTCTCAAGCACCGCTCCGCTGGGCCCCGCCGTCTCAAGCACCGCTCCGCTGGGCCCCGCCGTCTCAAGCACCGCTCCGCTGGGCCCTTCCTGTCAAGCAGCGCTCCGCTGGGCCCCGCCGTCTCAAGCGCCGCTCCGCTGGGCCCCGCCGTCTCAAGCACCGCTCCGCTGGGCCCCGCCGTCTCAAGCACCGCTCCGCTGGGCCCTTCCTGTCAAGCACCGCTCCGCTGGGCCCTGCCGTCTCAAGCACCGCTCCGCTGGGCCCCGCCGTCTCAAGCACCGCTCCGCTGGGCCCTTCCTGTCAAGCAGCGCTCCGCTGGGCCCCACCGTCTCAAGCACCGCTCCGCTGGGCCCCGCCGTCTCAAGCACCGCTCCACTGGGCCCTTCCTGTCAAGCAGCGCTCCGCTGGGCCCTTCCTGTCAAGCACCGCTCCGCTGGGCCCCGCCGTCTCAAGCACCGCTCCGCTGGGCCCCGCCGTCTCAAGCACCGCTCCGCTGGGCCCTTCCTGTCAAGCACCGCTCCGCTGGGCCCTGCCGTCTCAAGCACCGCTCCGCTGGGCCCCGCCGTCTCAAGCACCGCTCCGCTGGGCCCTTCCTGTCAAGCAGCGCTCCGCTGGGCCCCACCGTCTCAAGCACCGCTCCGCTGGGCCCCGCCGTCTCAAGCACCGCTCCACTGGGCCCTTCCTGTCAAGCAGCGCTCCGCTGGGCCCCGCCGTCTCAAGCACCGCTCCGCTGGGCCCCGCCGTCTCAAGCACCGCTCCGCTGGGCCCTTCCTGTCAAGCACCGCTCCGCTGGGCCCCGCCGTCTCAAGCAGCGCTCCGCTGGGCCCTTCCTGTCAAGCAGCGCTCCGCTGGGCCCCGCCGTCTCAAGCACCGCTCCGCTGGGCCCCGCCGTCTCAAGCACCGCTCCGCTGGGCCCTTCCTGTCAAGCACCGCTCCGCTGGGCCCCGCCGTCTCAAGCACCGCTCCGCTGGGCCCTTCCTCTCAAGCACCGCTCCGCTGGGCCCTTCCTCTCAAGCACCGCTCCGCTGGGCCCTTCCTGTCAAGCACTGTTTATGGTTCACTGTGCCCACCATGCCTCCTCCTTGAGCAGTGGACACTGTCATCCGCCAGATGGACTGTGGCTTTGCACTCCCCAGGATGGTGAAGTGGGCAACCCACCCAATGTAGAGACTTGAGAGACTGTGGCTTTGCACTCCCCAGGATGGTGAAGTGGGCAACCCACCCACTGTAGAGACTTGAGAGACTGTGGCTTTGCACTCCCCAGGATGGTGAAGTGGGCAACCCACCCACTGGAGAGACTTGAGAGACTGTGGCTTTGCACTCCCCAGGATACATCAATGGGCATGGTGGCCCCTTCGTGGATCTGGCGTCGTGGACTCATGTGGCTGTGGTGCCTCCCCCTTCCCTTCCCTTCCCCCTGAGGTGCCTGTAATTTTTTCATCAGATGCCCCTGCAGTGTTCTCTCCAAAGGACTCAGGTCTCCTGTGTGGGCTTTGCCCTTGTGTCGCTACACTGTAGCCCACGGACTGTTCCATTTAACTTTCATGTACAGGACTAATTGCCTTGGTTCTCCATGGCAGTGTCTATAGTATCATTTTGTTATGGATATTTTGCGTTGTTGACCGCTCCATATCAGAGTCTATTATTTATATAAAATTTTCGTCCCAATTTATTTCTGTCTTTGCATTCTTAAGGGGGGTTTGGGTGGTGTCACTGTGCATTGTTGCTCTGCATTAGTGTGTACATAGTTTGGGGGGTGGGGGTCGCATATGTGTGTGCCGTAAGCTTCCCTCCTCCCCCCTCCCGTGTGTCGTAGGTGCAGTACTCACCGTTGTCGTCTGCGCCGGAGTTCGTACTCGTGGTAGATGAGAAGGTAGACGAGAGCAGGTAGGATGTTTAATTCGGGTTCCATGTTGTCCTCCTTCCTCGTGGAGTGTGTTTTGGTGCGCGTTTTCCCGTTTGTAGTCTGTTTCCGCCGTGTTTTTATCGGCGGGGCTCCCGCCCCGGAAAAGGTGGCGGATTGGTGAGTTGTGATAGTGTGGGCGGTACATTGTCTGCCGCCTGCCTGTTGGCGGTGACCGCCACGCTGTTTGTCTGCACCGCCGCGGCGGTCGGAGTGTTAATGTGGCAGCCTGTGTTGGCGGTTCCCGCCAGGGTCAGAATTCCATTTTTTCGACCGCCGGCCTGTTGGCGGGTTGGCCGCCGCTTTATCACCGACCGCCAGGGTTAGAATCACCCCCAAAGTGTACAATCTGATTATTGTGTTCTTAACTTTTCTTTTCACAGGTCTCCTTCCACGCTGTTCCCAACCTAAAACCCCTTCCCCCACTTGGCCATTCTTTAACTCTGTGCTATAACGGCTAGTAGAGTTTGGAGCTGCCAAGAGGTGGACATATTGGGAACAGGCGCAAACCCCGAGGATCCGGACTCCTTGACAGCATGCTTGGATGTTATAGGACAAACTGGCAAGCTGAGCTTCTGTAAATAGTTTGAAACCTACTTTTCAATCTGGCTTTCAACAAGGATGGGGAACACACAATAACATCTTAGTCCTGTCCATGATAAGCTGCAAAGCCAAACTACAGCATGCTTCTCTTTATGTTTGTTTTGTGGAGAAATAAGATGGCTTTTGTTGGACAGATGTGGGAAAACCTGTGGACCAAGTTACCAAATGGGGGATCACTGATACATTATTAAAAGACATTATGAAATGGTATGGAGTAAAACTTGGGACAGGACAGACCTTGACAGAGAAGATATGCACAAATCAGGGGTTAAAGCAGGGATTTGCCCTTGTTCTCCTGCTGTTAGGTTTATACATGTCAGATTTACTTAGTAACGTACAGAAGATTAAAATTCCCCAAACAAATATAGGACTTTTTAAATTGCTTTCTGAAGCTATACGGACGATCTCGTTATTCTGGATTCAACAAGTATCAGCCTGTCACTGATGTTAAAAGCCCTGGAAAATTGCAACTTAGTTGGTGATTAATCTTGCAAAACTAGTATAAAACTGTATTTGGCCAGAAGTTGAAAAACTTGGTCATGGTTTCCAAACAATAATAAAGTTAAAAGGGCTTCTGGATATAATTATTCATGTATAAATGTTGATAAAAGAAATAGTGCAAAAAACCATGGAGCACTTCAGAGAAAGAAATTGGCAAGATAGACCTATGGTCTGTATTAACTGTATAAGAAATTTGAGGTGCCCAATATGCTGCCCATATGTTGTCTTGCTTCTACACCTTTTTACCATCTTTGAGATATGGAGCCAAAATGTTACCTGGGATATTTACTAACCTGCTGTACCTATCACAAAGCAGAATCTTTAGGGTCTTATTGGATTGTCCAACTCTCTGAGTCAAGAATGGATTATGTATTTTATTTTGAGAAGCAAGTGTTGGCTATGGTTCAGTTTCTAAAAAAGTGTTATTGGGTAAAATTAGTCAACTCACTTATGGCCAAAGGGATAGTTTGAACAGCCATGAGAACTAACTTGGCAGGCTCAACAAATCCCTGGGCCACCTAAATGCACTCTTCTCTGATTGAATTGAGAGTTGTAGATTTTTGTCATGAGAGGTTATCGTACTCTGCCTTCAAGACCATGATCAAAAATATAATTAGGGATCTTATCAATATTAAGGACTGCCAAGATCTTGTTAAACTGAAGGAAAAATACATATCTGATCAAATAGATGGATGTGGTGGAAAACAATTGAAGTTTTTTATTAACTCTTACCCTTCTATTTTTTAAATGATAATTTATTAACATTTTTAAAGCAACACGTGTGAATAACATAAACTTGGAAGTAGCTGACAAGTCATGCTATTCAAAATGTAATTGCAACAACATATATGCACACTAATCATTGAATGTTCTTTACTGGTTAAAGCAAAAAGTAAACAAACAGTTCCGTCTTAGAAAAGGCCCAAATAAGGGTTTTCACATCAGGAATCCGGATAACAGGTCTTTTATAGAGCCCTGTACACTATCACACAATGGTATGCCCCCATTTAAAGGCATGAGCCATTCCACCCCCCATTAGCATAGAAAATGTAACCAGACTGCTAGAAATGGGGTCTTTGGTTGGCAGTCATGTTACCCCCTGTCCAAGCAAGGACGCTCACATTAGTCAGGGTAAAGGAGAATCACCCTCAGATAACCACCGCTCACCCACTTGGTAGCGTGGCACGAGCAGGCAGGCTTAACTTCAGAAGCAATGTGTAAAGTATTTGTACCAACACACACAGTAATACAGTGAAAACACTATAAAATGACACAACAAGGTTTATGAAAATAGGTAATATTTATCTAAACAAAACAAGACCAAAACGACAAAAATCCAAAATACACAAGTCAAGATATGGATTTTTAGAAGAATAAGAGTCTTAATCCTTAGAAAACAGTGAGAATGCTGTTGTTACACAAAGTACCTGGTTAGAGTAAAAAACGAAGCCACACGGGCGAGTGTGCGTCGGAAGAGTCAGGGATGTGTCGATTCCATACTCGCAAGTGAGGCTGTGCATTGTTTCCGTGTCCGGTCGGCGATGCTTCGTTTTTCTCCCTCGCAAGAAAGCGATGCGGCGCAGAGTCGGATTGCCTATGGCGCCCAGTGATGATGCGTGGAAAATCCAGTTGCACGGTATCAGAAAACCATGCTGCGTGGAGTTTGCGTCATTATCAGCGTCCGTTAGCGGGTGTTGCACATCATTTCTCCAGCTGCGTTGCATCGATCTTCCGGCCGCGATGCAGGTGGAGCATTGATTTGAGCTGCGAAGCCGGCATTGCGTCGTTTATCAGCCACGTCATGGAAGATGCATCGAAAATTTCCCCGCACTGCGGTCTTTGCGTGGATTGTCAGTTCTTGTCTGCCAACTTCACCTGCTAAGGGCCCAGGAAATGGATAGGGCACCACTTGGCAGGGCAGGAGTCTCAGCATAGAGTCGAGGTGCCGGCAGGGGAAGTCTTTGATGGCCCTGAGACAACGGGAGGCAAGCTCAGTTCAAGCCCTTTGAGATTCTTCTCAAGCAGTAATACATAACAAAGTCGAGTCTTTGTCCCCTTTCACAGGCAGAAGAAGCAACTGTGGGGTAGCCCAACAAAGCAGTCACAGGCATGGGCAGCACTTCTCCTCAGCTCTTCAGCTCTTCTCCTTGGCAGAGCTTCCTCTTGATTCCAGAAGTGATCTAATTTTCACAGGTTTTGGGTCCACTACTTATACTCCTTTCTGCCTTTGAAGTAGGCAAACTTCAAAGGAAAGTTTCTCTTGTTTGTGAGATCCTGCCTTGCCCAGACCAGGCCCCAGACACACACCAGGGGTTTGGAGACTGCATTGTGTGAGGGCAAGTACAGCCCTTTCAGGTGTGAGTGACCGCCCCTCCCCTCCCTCCCAGCACAGATGGCTCATCAGGATATGCAGGCTACACCCCAGCTCTCTTTGTGTCACTGTCTAGAGAGAGGTGTAACCAGCCCAACTGTCAAACTGACCCAGACAGGGAATCCACAAACAGGCAGAGTCACAGAATGGTTTAAGCAAGAAAATGCCTACTTTCTAAAAGTGGTATTTTCAAACACACAATCAAAAAAACAAACTTTACTAAAAGATGTATTTTTAAATTGTGAGCTCAGAGACCCTAAACTCCAATACACTTTAATATTATTTAAAGGCAGCCAGCATGTTAACCAATGAGAGAGATAGCCCTTGCACAGTGAAACCTAATTTGGCAGTATTTCACTGTCAGGACATATAAAACACTTTAGTATATGTCCTACCTTAAACATACATCCTGCACCTTGCCAATGGGGCTACCCTAGGGCCTACCTTAGGGGTGCCTTACATGTAAGAAAAGGGAAGGTTTAGGCCTGGAAAGTCGGTACATTTTCCAAGTCGAATTGGCAGTTTAAAACTGCACATACAGACACTGCAGAGGCAGGGCTGAGCCATGTTTACAGGGCTACTAATTTTGACGGCACAACCAGTGCTGCATGCCCACTAGTAGCATTTGATTTATAGGCCCTGGGCTCCTCTAGTGCACTGTACGAGGGACTTACTAGTAAATCAAATATGCCAATCATGGAAAGCCAATTACTCATACATTTTACATAGGAGCACTTGCACGTTAGCACTGGATCGCAGTGGTAAGTGCGCAGAGTATCAAAAACAGAGTCCAGCACAGATCAACTACCTGGGAAACAGAGGCAGAAAGTTAGGGGAGCAAATGTCAAGGATGCCAAGTCCAACACGTGTCCCCCCAGCTGAAAGTGGAGAGCAACTACCCAACCTCATGGGAGTTCTCATCACTAAGGCGGAAGAATCTGGACAGACCATCAGCATTGGTGTGTTCTGTACCAGGGTGGTGTTCCACCGTAAAGTCCATACCCTGTAGGGAAATGGACCACCTCAACAGTTTTGGATTCCCACCCCTTATCTGCATTAACCATCTGAAGGGTCTGTGGTCGGTCTGAACCCGGAACTGAGTCCCAATCAAGTAGGGGCTTCGCTTCTTCAGCGCCCAGACCACAGCAAAAGCTTCACACTCTATTGCACTGCACCTATGTTCCCTGGGAAGTAACCTCCTGCTAATGAAGGCTACAGGATGATCTAGGCCCTCTTCTTTAAGCTGTGAGAGAACTGCTCCTATACCCTGTTCTGAGGCGTCTGTTGCACAACAAACTCCTTTGAATAGTCATGTGCCTTCAGCACAGGTTCTGTGCACATGGCAGTCTTCAGGGTATCAAAAGCGGTCTGTAAGCCTCTGTCCAGATCACCTACTTTGGTTGCTTCTTAGAGGTCAACTCAGTCAAGGAGGTAACAATGGTGCCATATCCCTTGACAAACCTCCTGTAATAGCCGGTGAGGCTTAAGGATGCCCTTACCTCAGTCTGGGTCTTGGGAGGTTCCCAAGACAGAATGGTGTCAATTTTTGGCTGTAGGGGTGCCACCTGGCCACTCCCTACCTGGTGTCCCAAATACACCACTTAACCCTGCCCTATTTGGCACTTGCTTGCCTTAATAGCGAGGTTTGCCTTTTACAGGGCCTCCAACACTCTGCAGAGGTGCTGTAAGTGTTCCTCCCAAGTCGAACTGAATACTGCAATGTCATCCAGGTATACTGCACTGGTCATCAAGCCCAGTTGATCAACCTCTGGAATGTGGCAGGGGCATTTTTAATTCCAAATGACATCACTTTGAACTGAAAGTGTCCATCTGGGGTAGAAAACGCTGACCTCTCCTTGGGCCCTTCAGTTAGGGCAATCTTCCAATACCCAGACATCACATCAAATATGCTGAGGTATTGGGCAGCTCCCAACTGATCGATGAGCTCATCAGCTCAGGGGATGAGGTGCAGATCAGTTTTAGTGACCGCATTGAGTCCCCGGTAGTCCACACAGAACTGGAGTTCTGGAGTGGCACCAGGAGCAGCAGCCTTTGGGACTAAGACCACAGGGCTGGCCCTAGGACTGCTAGAAAACACAGTGAGCCCTAGGGATAACATCTTAGACACCTCATCTTTGATGCTACCCCTGACCTTATCAATCACCCTGTAAACATTCTGCTTAATAGGTGGAATGTCCCCAGTGTCCACATCATGTGTACATAAGTGGGTGACCCCTAGGGTCCGGGTGAACAGGGAGGTGAACTGTCCCAATACCTGCGATAGTGCCTCTGTTGTTCGGAGGTCAGGGAGGGGGAGAAGTTCACTCCCTCCACAGACCCATCTTTCTCTCCAGCAGACAGGAGGTCAGGAAGAGGCTCACTCTCTATCTCCACCCCATCACCTGTTGCTAGGAGCATGAACAATTCATTCCGCTCAAAGTGTGACTTGAGCCGGTTCACATGCAGGACCCTTAAGGGTTTCCAGGGAGTCCGCAAGTTCACCAGGTAGGTGACGTCGCTCTTGCGCTCCACCACCTCAAATGGCCCAGTCCACTTGTCTTGGAGTGCCCTGGGCTCCCCTGGCGCCATTAACCACACTTTTTGCCCAGGCTGAAACTCGACCAGAGTGCCATTCTGGTCATACCATTGTTTCATGTCTGCCTGGCTTGCTTTCAGGTTCTCTTGTGCGAGAGCTATGAAGCAGGCAGTCTGATTTCTGAAAGACAGCATGTAGCTAAATACATCCTGGGGAGGTTTACTGGGGGCTTTCTCTAAGCCCTCCTTCACCAGACTCAAAGGTCCCCTGACAGGTTGTTGGCCATACAGTAACTCAAAAAGACTGAACCAATCCCTTTTTGAGGCACCTCCCTGTAGGCGAACAGAAGCCAAGAGGATGTCCCACTTCCGCCTCAAGGGCTCTGACAGGCCCATGATCATGCCTTTTAAGGTGCGGTTGAATCTTTCAACCAGACCATTGCTTTGGGGGTGGTAAGGAGTGGTGAACTTATACGTTACCCCACATTCCTGCCACAGAGACTTCATATACGTAGATATGAAGTTGGTAACCATATCAGATACCAGTTCCTTGGGGAACCCAATGCGGGTAAAAACCCCCATCAACGCACGACCCACCACAGGGGAAGTGGTTGATCTCAGAGGAATGGCTTCTGGTTCCAGGGCGTCATAGTCCACCAGGACAAGGATGAACCTGCTGCCTATGGCTGTCTTGGGATCCAGAGGCCCCAAAATGTCAATCCCGACCCTTTTAAAGGTCGGAAAAGGTTGGACGCTAGCCTTACATTTCCCCCCACTCTTGCCACTTCCCTGACAAGTCTGGAAAGACCTGCAATGGGCCTCTGAGTGCCTACGCATTAGGGGCCAGTAAAAGTGGGTGACAAGCCGTTCAAAGGTCTTGTCCTGCTCCAAATGCTGATCTAAAGGCACGTCATGAGCCAGCCCCAGTAGGAAAGCTCTGAAGCACTGGGTTACCACCAGCACACGGGCTGACCCAGGCTCAACAACCTTAGGCTCACTATACAGGAGGCTGTCCTCCCAATAAATCAGGTGAGATCCTGGCTCCTTGCCAGCCGCCCGGTCTGCAGCCTGCTACCGCAAACCCTCTAGGGTGGGGCATGTCCTCTGTGCCTCACAGAATGCCTCCCTGGTGGGTCCCCCTTCCTGCTGACAGCTCAGGGACCTCCACCAGCTCAGCCACCTGTTCCCCTGTAAGCTCTGGGGTGTCACCCTCAGGCTGCACCTCCTCCCGGACCGTGAGAACTTCAGGGGCTGGTTTCCCACATCCCGTGCCCTTCCTCTTTTTGGCAGTCCCTGGGCCACTGTTTTTGGCTCCAGGGAATCCTGACCACCCTGACGGGCTGCCATTGACCTGATGGATATGCATACCCACCCAGGGAGACCCAACATCTCCAAGTGTGACCTGTGTTCCGCCTCCTTCCAAGGGGAATCATCCAGGTCATTGCCAAGCAAACAATAAATAGGCATGCTTGGACTCACAGCTACCTTCAAGAAACCTGAGCCCCTCATTCAAAGGGAACCTGCGCCACTCTGCACAGGTGCTCTGAGTTGTCTACTGCAACTACTTGGTGATGTACACAGGGATCTATGTGCTCTTCAGACACCAGGTGACTCCTCACTGTAGTCACACTGGCTCCTGCGTCTCTCAGACCCTCCACTCTCTGTCCATTAATGGTCACCCACTGCCTGTACTTTTAGGGTCGAGTCTGCGT
This sequence comes from Pleurodeles waltl, assembly GCF_031143425.1. Lineage (NCBI taxonomy): Eukaryota > Metazoa > Chordata > Amphibia > Caudata > Salamandridae > Pleurodeles > Pleurodeles waltl. The sequence continues at coordinate 128,793,521 of NC_090447.1, forward strand.
TGCATGCGCTCGCCCATACTTATCGCAGCGAGACGCTTTAGTGTTTAGAAAAGGGCTTGGAGCCCTGTTGACGTTACGTCAGTGTTTTTGATTGGTTTGTTGGCTTGCCTAATAAAATCTGCTTGCTTTCATTACTCGAAGGCATGCATACCTCATGCCTTTTCCGGTGGCTAGCCCTCCTCGAGCGCACCGACCAAGTACAGAAAACATGCGAGGCTCGCTGTTTTCTGTCCGGTTCGTGGACTACTTTTTCTCTAATTTATTAGTGTGGTTTCGCTTGGCAGAAGTCGAGCGCTTTACATAGTTAATTGCACTTTTTCGGGTTACGTACATAAATGCACTTTTGCCGATAGGTGAAAAGTCGGGTTAGGAGTTTACAACGCTAACAGCTCTAACATGAGCAAACGCGAGACCCGTTGCATTGTAAATGCTTGTTTTTAGTGTTTTCAGGCACTAGGGTTCTCTGGACCATCTAACTGTCCCCTAGTGAGACAAAGGATCATCTCAGCTGGCTCCCACCCACCTGGAAGCAACTCCTCCCTAAGCGCTACACTTGCCAAACCCTGGTACTGAGCATCAGTGGGTGCCAGTGTACTCTTGGGCATTTGGGGTCCCCCCTCACATGACCCACCAGGTCACATGCATTACACTTACACTGGTGACTCCCTTCCACAGGTTTCCCTTTGGAGAACCATGATTTCATGTCACTGGGGGGCTGGGAATCCTTACCCTAGGAACTAGGTTGAGGCCCTTTAGAGAACTCCCCTTGTTTTCCCTTACCCGCCTTTCTTCTGAGAGCGACCCTGCCCACCCTTGGCGTGGTCTCCCCCATACCTCTTCTGGACCCTTGTGCTCTCCCAGTGGTCCGCTTCCTGCGCAAGCTTCCTGGGGTCGGTCAGCTTGCTGTCAAGCAGGTGCTGGTGCAGCTCTGGAAAACATAAACTGTACAAATGTTTCCAAGCAATTAAATTGTGAAGCCCTTCATACGTTGTCACCTTACTACCCTTCACCCAACCATCCAGTGACATTTCAACCATGTTTGGGATTCCTTTTCTCATAGGACCGAAACTTGTCCTTATACTGCTCAGGGGTGAGACCAAACCTTGTGAGTAGGGCATCCTTCATGATAGAGTAAGTGTGTCCCTGAGGATACCCCAAGGATGTCAGAGTATCCCTCCCCTCTACCTCAAAGTGTTTCCACAGACCCACCCCCCATTGAGCTTCAGGGACCAGATTCATATGGAGAGCAGACTTATACCCCTTGAACCACAAGAATATGTCATCCTCCCTTTTGTAATCCTTCACAAGGTCCTTAGGAATGTGCACCATCCTCTCAGGCTGCACTGCGATATTGCTGCCACCATCCCTACTGGACTGGCTCGTCTTGTCGCGTGGGCTCTCATTGTCCTAAATGAGACTACTGGATTTCTAGGTAGCAGGATCGATAACTGTGTGGGGGACTGAGTCTAACCCACGTGTAAGGAACTCTGTCACCCTAAATCCGGGTTTTGCTCCGGCTAACTAGCAGTGCCTCATTTCTCCCACGGGGAAGAGATGATTGGGCAGCCGAGCGCGTGACATCTTTGGAACTTCTCAGGGAAGTCGTGGTCACTCAGATCCAAACTAACTCTCTCATTTACAGTATGATCTCATATACAAATGACAAAGACAGTATAGGTTTTATATAATGTTTTAATAAAACGACTGTATTTTAGATAATAAGGCGTGAGCCGCAATTACCAGAACCATACAACACAGTAGGATTGAAATAGTCACCAGGAGAGTAAAACATAAGAACAAAGCTATCATCGTGTCTATTAGTTTCTACTCTCCCTCTGCTTGATCTATTTCGAGCACAGCATGTTAAGCTTCTAACTTGCCTTTCTGAGTCACCGGGGAGACATCAGCCCTCATACCTGAGCAAAGGCCTGTGATCTTGGTTCAGCATCTGCAACGAGGCAGTCAGCATCTAGTTGTGGTTCCCTGGTCGGAATCTCCCTCTGCTGTGTATTGGGACAAGGAAGTGATTTTATAACTAACATGTCAGCGTGATCACAAAATGTCCCTATGCAGGAATGCCAAGTCTAAACTCCTACCACGTCTATCGGCAATGTACCAGACTGTATCCTTGACTGAAGCACAGAGTGAATGTGTTATGGAGAACTCCAGTGCTGAAGTAGGCTAAACAGTGTGATATGAATAAAAAACAAAACCGTAGAACTGGCTATTTGAAAAATAACAGTACGAAGCCTAATAAAAAGCATTTAGAGCAAAGTGCACAGAGGCTCTAAGCTGCCAGCAAATGATTAAAATACATCCAGGGCAAAGTGCACAAAGGCCTAAAGCCTGAAGCTAACGCCCAAAGGATACGTAAAACTAACCGCACTAAACCCTCCCCTTGTCAGTAGCAAGTAGTTCCAATAAAATAAAAATATGCCCCAGATATAAACAATACCTAAAATGATATACATATTTCGACAAGGTCAGAAGACAACAAAGTCATAAATTTAGGAAACATGTGACAATAAAGGCCAAATTCAATAAAATGTCAATTTTGCAGGAGAGGAAAAAAAATCCAATTGTTAAACAGAAGCAATAGAAAGTAGGAGCTCCTCCACTTCGATATATGTCAATATCGGAGGATCCACGCCACAAAGTACCATGGAGCAGGTGTGTTCAAGCCCCAAAACCATTCAGGGCGGCACCCCGTGCAGGGCCTATGAATTAGACAAAACCATCTTCCTCCAGGAAGGGAATCTCATAAACTACCTCACGAAGCAAACGCAACCGTAGTGCACAAGTCTGGGAATGAGCCCTAATCGGGAACATCAACAGATCAGGATCGACCACTGCAGGGCGCTGCAGTGAGAGACAGAGAGCCAGTGCATGTTCAAACGAGCACCAAAGGCACCGAAACACAGGTTGCACACAATCCAAAACCGGTCGGAATGACAGACACCAGTCACACTCCAAATGGCCCAGGAGTGTTGCTCCAAAATGCTGCATCATGCGTTCACGACACAGCTGCGCTGACGGGAGCAGCAATATAGGATCTCGTCGAGGCGGGACAGCCATTGCGAAAAAATAGTAACAACAGCAAGACCCCAGCCAATAAAGCCAAAGTAATCGGGAAACCCCAAGAAATGCTTCCGAAAATAGAGTGTTTAGCCGAAGGTATCAAACCGAATATGGAAGAGAAGGTGTGAGCAAAACCAACACCAATGGCTTTGAAAAAATTTGCAATACCAGCAGTGCTGGATGCATTAAATATACGTCCCACAAGTTCACCGAAGTGACTTGGAAACTTAGTATTCAAAAGGGACTGTATTTCCGCCGATGACCTTGCTACCAGAAGTGCGTAGGTCTCGCTAGCAGATGTAAGGGCCACATGCTTTTGAAACAATAAAGCTTTTAGTCGACTTAACTTGTCGAAATTAACCTTGGAAGTAGCAATATGAGGCCAGATGTCCGCTACCTCCCTAATTTGAGTGGGGGGAAACAACACATTCCCGCAGCACGTAACGGCCTTGTTGACAACGAGAACGTAAATGATTCCGGCATGCATGCCACAGCAGCGTTCGCTGTTAAGAACAATGTAACTGCCGTTAGAAAGCACCTGGAAAGTGTTTTTAATAACCGGGACTGGAACTCCCTTCAGATAACAAGCTAAGTTAGCAATCGAAGCGTTACATGCTCTGTGCAAGGGCAGCTGTTTACAAACCATAGAATGGCTGACAGAAGTTTTGCATTCACTACCGCTAAGAAAAACCTCCCTCAAACCATTAACACATCTGTATTGAAAGGGAAGCTCCCACACCTCGTGTATGTAACTGTCTCCCAATAGTTCATATCTACCCACCGGAATGTGCTTCAAACAAGAAGTAAATTGCAGAGTGGCGATAGGCAGATTAATAACCCCATGAATCAACCACTCAGCTGACGGAATCTCAGCAACCGTGAAAGGCAGTTTCTCCAATTTTTCAATATTCAACATGACATACGTCGCTTCCTTTTTAGCCATCAGCTGTTGTTGACGAGTCAAATTAAAGGAGACAAAGATCTCTCTGGCACGAATGTGCTGCCGTGGAACGCGACCTGCCTTCAAGGTCTGAAGAGTCCAACCCAGCTGCATGATGGACCGCGTCTGACTCTGCCCATGATATAAAGAAGACATGTCTGATTTAATAATGTCAATAGCAGAGGAAACAATGCTGTCAATCGTGTAAACACGGTCAGAAAGGGTATGCATGCCATTATCAACAACAGACAAAGGGGGTCATTCCGACCCCGGCCGGCGGCGGAAGCCGCCGGCCTGGCTGGAACCTCCAGAATACCGCTGCGCGGTCAAAAGACCGCCGCGGGTACTCTGGGTTTCCCGCTGGGCGGGCGGGCGACCACCAGAAGGTCGCCCGCCCGCCCAGCGGGAAACACCCTTCCATGAGGATGCCGGCTCTGAATGGAGCCGGTGGAGTGAAAGGGGTGCGACGGGTGCAGTTGCACCCGTCGCGATTTTCAGTGTCTGCATGGCAGACACTGAAAATCTTGGTGGGGCCCTGTTACGGGGGCCCCTGCAGTGCCCATGCCATTGGCATGGGCACTGCAGGGGCCCCCAGGGGCCTCACGACACCCCTTACCGCCATCCTGTTCCTGGCGGCCACGACCGCCAGGAACAGGATGGCGGTAATGGGGGTCAGAATCCCCATGGAGGCGCAGCAAGCTGCGCCGCCATGGAGGATTCCCCAGGGCAGCGGGAAACCTGCGGTACACCGCCAGTTTTCCGTTTCTGACCGCGGCTGTACCGCCGCAGTCAGAATGCCCATGGGAGCACCGCCAGCCTGTTGGCGGTGCTCCCGCGGTCGTTGGCCCTGGCGGATTTTACCGCCAGGGTCAGAATGACCCCCAAAGTCTGCATAAGGTTTTCCTGATCAATCTGCCTCAACCGGGCTGCAGCCTCCTGTTGTGAAAGCTTCCAAATCTCATTATAAACTTCATATAAAAATCTTTTCTTCCGTGGTACCTTGGGACCTGACAAAAAATCCTGTAAATCAGTATCATTAGACAGTAACGTGAGATGTGACTTAACTGCATCCAGCGTGGATGACTTCAACCATTGCTGACAAAGCTTCCCCACGCTGTATGTAGTTATAATATCAGCATGTTCTGGTGAAATGTAACAAGGGTCTGCCCTACTAGTCCTCAACCCCCCTGAAGAGGTGACAAAACGTTGATGACACTTATTAGTGTCTACAGGCCATAATAACCACCCGCCCGGATGTATCGATGAAGTGTTAAGCGTACCATTCTGGACCCAATGTGTAAATTCACTAAAAGTAGCATTCACATAGTGCTGCCAGTTGTTTCATTTGGAAGGGACAGGTATACCAGGCAAATTTAACTCTCTAATTGTTGCCAAGCCCAAACAGCTTGTCTGTTGTACTGTGTCATTGAGAAAAATCATCTGCACAGGGATAATACATGCTCTAAATAATGTGTCCCTGCCTTGCATCTGCCAATTTTTCGTACCCCAAACACTTTTCAAGTCAACAGTCTTAAACCAGTATTCATACCCCTCGACCGAAAGTTTAGATACAAACAAATTTGAATACAGTAATTTAGTATCGGTCAATAACATTTGCTTGTTAGAATACGGAGTAACCTTAAAATAGTAAGACTTAGCATTTCGTTGATTATGCCCAGAAAAATATGCAAATTTATCATAATACGTTTTCGAACTCCCTTGTGGAGGAGTTGAGCAATGTTCCCATTGCACATAATTAAATATGGACTTAGGGCTACTAGCTTTATGAATAAAGTGGTGTCCATAATAGTTGTAGCAAAACATGTCACCATGATTATCTCTAAATTGGTAAGCATCTTCATCGTCATAGACAGTATAATATTGCAAATCTGTCAGCATAGATTCTACTGTCTTCACATCCCAATCATCAGAAACAATGCCTGGTATAACAACATCATTCATTGATAACTTGAGGACATACGGTATTTGAATCAATTCAGTGGGACCATATATATCAAACATTACTTTATCCCACACAATCCCATCCGGAATCGGTATTGCAGAAATGTTTACATTGGACAAGTCTCTTCGAACCATATGAGACGAAAAATGTGGTTTTAACACAGTCTCCACGTGCTCAATGTCAGATCGTTCAGGAAGAAAATGACCATGTATTACTAGAAAAAAAGTAACCACAAATCCCAACCACAAAAAAAGAGTCATTACAGCTATAAAAAGCCACAAATAGTTCCAAGGAAAAACTAAATATGTGCGTTTAAGCCAACACAGCAGCTTACGTGGACCTCGGACTGAAGACATCGAGGACGAAGAGCTGGACACCGCATCATCAGTGTCATTGAAGCAGCCAGAGGCAGTTCTTGCAAAAGGAGCAACTGTGAACAAAGAAGCAGATGGAGGCTCTCGCCTAGGCATGCTATAAACCACATGTTCAGAAACATCAGTAGAACGTACAGCAACTTGATCAAAAGATTCCATATTAATCGTCGTCTGAGGAACAATCGCAAGATCATCTTCCACCCTCCCCAAGCTCGGAGAGGAAACAGCGTCGGTGTAAATCACCTGCAGCGGGACTTCTTCCCCAGTAGTGAGAGGGATTCCGGAACTACTGGGTATCCCTCTTGGTCTGCTGGGCAGAATCGGCCACATATTGTAACTTGACATTATCAATGGAAACAAAGCGATTTCCTTTGGCCCCTTGCAGCGGCGGTAAAATCACAGTTCTCGTGCCGCTAACCCCTAACACAGGGACAGGTGCTCGATAAGAAGGACCATATTCTTTCTTTACTGCGACCTTTTCACGCACTAGATCCCCAATCCTGGGTATCCAACCAGTAGGTGTTACTGGCTCATCCTTAATTCCTGAGGAGGCAGCACTTGCAGAAGAGTTATCTTCACGGAATTGTTGTAAATCCTGCAAAACAGTGACACAATCATTTATGTCAAAGGGCGTATCTGCCGCCTCCACACCAGGACCATCTAGATCAGGAACATACATTTGTGTCGCAAATGGAGTCGCAGTTGAAGTGGATGGTAACCCATGGGACCCCTTCCACTTTGTGAATGGACCCACAAATATTTTTTCAGGGCAGGGAGTGGTCCAAGGGACCACTCCCTGCCCTGAAAAAATACCGAAACTAAAGGTTTCGTTTTTTTTTTAAGTGCAGCTCGTTTTCCTTTAAGGAAAACGGGCTACACTTAAAAAAAAAAAAACTGCTTTATTTAAAGCAGTCACGAACATGGAGGTCTGCTGACGACAGCAGGCCTCCATGTTTGCGAGTGCCTAGACTCGCTATGGAGCCGCAATTAGCGACCCACCTCATGAATATTAATGAGGTGGGTCTTTGCGACCCCATAGCGAGTCGCAGTCGGTGTCTGAGACACCGTACTGCATACCAATTTGTGAGTTGCAAATTGAGAGTCGCAGGGACTCGCAATTTGCAAGTCGCAAATTGGCATTTTGCTACATCTGGCCCTAAATCCTTAGAAAACAGTGAGAATGCTGTTGTTACACAAAGTACCTGCTTAGAGTAAAAAATAAAGCCGCACGGCCGAGCCTTGCGTCGGAAAAGTCAGCGATGCGTCGATTCCTTCCTCACAAGTGAGGCTATGCGTCATTTCCTTCTCCGGTAGGTTCGGCAATGTGCCATTTTTTTCCTTCACAAGAGATCGGTGCGTCGATTTCCAGACGAGGTACCTCGGATCCGCGCAGATTGGGTTTGCCTTTTACACCCAGGGACAATGCATGGAAAATCCGGTTGCACGGTATCAGAAAACCACGCTGAGTGGGGTTTGCGTCGTTATCAGCCTTCGTTAGCGGGTGTTGCGCGTCGTTTCTCCAGATGCATTGCATCGATCTTCCAGCCGCGATGCAGTTGGAGCGTTGATTTCAGACGCAAAGCTGGCGTCGAGTCATTTAACAGTCGTGTAACAGAAGGTGTGTTGGAAATTTCCCCACATGGTGGTCTGTGCGTGGATTTTCAGTTCTTGACTGCCAACTTCACCTTTAAAGGGCCCAGGAACTTGATAGGGCACCACTTGGCAGGGCAGGAGTCTCAGCAGAGAGTCGAGGTGCTGGCAGGGGATGTCTTTGATGGCCCTGAGACTTCAACAACAGGACGCAAGCTCAGTTCAAGCCTTTGGAGATTCTTCTGAAGCAGGAATGCACAAAAAAGTCCAGTCTTTGTCCCCTTTCACAGGCAGAAGCAGCAACTGCGGAATAGCACAACAAAGCACAGTCACAGGCAGGGGCAGCACTTCTCCTCAGCTCTTCATCTCTTCTCCTTGGCAGAGGATCCTCTTGAATCCAGAACTGATCTATTTTTCAGGGGGTTTCGGTCCACTACTTATACTCCTTTCTGACTTTGAAGCAGGCAAACTTCAAAGAAAAGTCTTCCTTGTTTGTAAGATCCTGCCTTGCCCATGCCAGGCCCCAGACACACACCAAGGGGTTGTAGACTGCAATGTGTGAGGGCTGGCACAACCCTTTCAGGTGTGAGTGACCACTCCTCCCCTCCCTCCCAGCACAGATGGCTCATCCGGATATGCAGGCTACACCCCAGCTCCCTTTGTGTCACAGTCTAGAGAGAGGTGCAAACAGCCTAACTATCAAACTGACCATGACAGGGAATCCACAAACAGGCAGAGTCACAGAATGGTTAAAGCAAGAAAATGTGTACTTTCTAAAAGTGGCATTTTCAAACACACAATCTAAAAACAGACTTTACTCAAATATGTATCTTAAGTTGTGAGCTTAGAGACCCTGACCTCCAAATTTCTATCTGCTCCCAAAGGGAATATGCACTTTAATAAAATGTAAAGGCAGCCCCCATGTTAACCTATGAGAGAGACAGTCCTTGTGCAGTGAAAACCAAATTTGGCAGTATGTCACTGTCAGGACATATAAAGCACATTAGTATATGTCCTACCTGAAACATACACTGCACCCTACCAATGGGGCTACCTAGGGCCTACCTTAGGGGTCCCTTACATGTAAGAAAAGGGAAGGTTTAGGCCTGGCAAGTGGGTTCACTTGCCAAGTCGAATTGGCAGTTTAAAACTGCACATACAGACACTGCAGTGGCAGGTCTGAGCCATGTTTACAGTGATACTAATGTGGGTGGCACAACCAGTGCTGCAGGCCCACTAGTAGCATTTGATTTACAGGCCCTGGGCACCTCTAGTGCACTGTACTATGGACTTACTAGTAAATCAAATATGCCAATCAAGGAAAGCCAATTATTCATACATTTTATATAGGAGCACTTGTACTTTAGCAGTGGATAGCAGTGGTAAAGTGCCCAGAGTATCAAAAACAGCAAAAACAGAGTCCAGCACACATCAACAACCTGAGAAACAGAGGAAACTAGTTAGGGGATACCACACCAAGGATGTCAAGTCTAACACAGACCAAAGGGAGCCCCCAATTAGCAAAATATTCCAGTCCAAGGGAGGTGGAGCATAAACCTGGACATCATCTTAACACCGACTCAGTCAGGAAAGGACCGTAGATATTCTCAAAAGCCGCTGTCTGAGCCTTCACTCTTTAGACAACCTATTCATATACCACTCCATGTAGCATTTCAGACGACTCTTCCTC